>NC_090646.1:12457838-12831588 GCF_040937935.1 Hyperolius riggenbachi | reverse complement strand
TGGTATGGGGCCCCGGTTGTTCCGGGATCCGAGATAAGTTTTTACTCCTTGCATAATTGTGTTCCTTACATATAGTTTATAGGGACTTCCGTAAACCAAAAAACTTTTTTTACGGTTTTAACCTCCCTGGCGGTTTATTTATTTTGCCAGGGAGGCTGAAATGGGGTTTTTTTTAAATTAAAAAAAAAATATTTCATGCAGCCAACTGAAAGTTGGCTGCATGAAAGCCCACTAGAGGGCGCTCCGGAAGCGTACTTTCGATCGCCTCCGGCAATCGAAAGTAACAAGATAGGCCGCAATGAGCGGCCTATCTTGTTTCGCTTTCCTCGTCGCCATGGCGACGAGCGGAGTGACGTCATGGACGTCAGTCGACGTCCTGACGTCAGAGCCGCCCGATCCAGCCCCTAGCGCCGGCCGGAACTGTTTGTTCCGGCTGCGCTGGGCTCGGGCGGCTGGGGGGACCCTCTTTCGCCGCTGCACGCGGCGGATCGCCGCGGAGCGGCGGCGATCGGGCAGCACACGCGGCTGGCAAAGTGCCGGCTGCGTGTGCTGCTTTTTTCAGAATACAAATCGGCCCAGCAGGGCCTGAGCGGCGACCTCCGGCGGCATACCCCGAGCTCAGCTCGGCATTACCGCCAAGGAGGTTAATACCCTAATTCCCTATTAACTAAACAAGCCTCACCCACAGCTCCTCCAGCACCTAGGCACTCAGAGACCCATGTAGCAAGGGCTTATGGGAGCCCAGTCTGGGTACTATCCAGAGATTTCAGAGGAAGAGGGGAGGAGAGAGGAGGGAAGGGGAGTGACATTTTCACAGGCTGAGGGGAGGAGATGCAGAGCAGCTTGCCCGTGTAATGATCACAAGCAGAACATGGCTGCTCTCATTGCATCACAGGAAGAAATAATCATATACGGTTGGGGCTGTTTGCAGCTGGATTGGCTGTATAAGCTGTCTAAACTTTAGATAAGATATATAGACAACTTACTTGTTATAGTTAGTTTTTCATCTCGGATCCGCTTTAAGGCTAACTTTATGTTACCTGTCAGTTTTGCCCTGTCCAATGGCACTAGACAAGGTTGTCCCCATCACCAATTAATAACATCCTCACTTTGGAGCCTTTTCTAAAAATTATAAGAGACCACCCTACGGAGTGGACATTCAGGGCAAAGAAAATAAAATACCTGCCAATGATATGTTGCCTTGCAGAATTTGGGCAACTCTCAAATCTTAAATCCATTTTCACAAAGTCATGTGCCCTGAATGTCACACTACCACAAAACACACTCCAGATTTGCAAAGACTCCTTCCCACTTAAATTGGAAAAGGTGGCTATTACTTACCTGGGGATAAAAATTCCTTCTGATATGAACATTTATTTTGCGTTCAATTTCCACCACCCCTTCCGTTTACCAAAATCCTGTCAGATCCCATCTCGTCCTGGTTTGGCAAATTGGCAATTATAAAAATGAACACTCTACCAAGGTCTTTATACTTATTTCAGAACCTGCACCTAATGGACCCTAAGAACTAGTACCTGCACAGGATACAGTCCGCTTTATCTAAGTTTGTGTGGGAGAGCAAAAGACCTAGGTTGAAACTCATAAAAAAAAAAACTTTACCTAAGACTGTGGGGGATGGGACTTTCTGACCTGATAAAATACTATTTGGCCCCCACCTGGCCAGGATCATAAATTGGATGGACAAGTTAACACCAAGAGATTGGATGAATATTGAAGAATGCTCATGTGAAATTTCCCCTACAAAGCCTACTATGGTGGAAGGCCTCTCAAGCTATTAGGGCAACTAACGACCACCTGACTATTACTCCCACAGTTAAGGTCTTTATTTACTGCTGTAAGAAATTCAAAATCTCGGGATTTGGATTTTTATCAACCCCACTGAAACAAAACCTTAACTTTATCCCAGGCATGGAAACCCGAAAGAAAGGCTTGTAGACTCAATCCCATGAGTAGGCGACTTCAGACACAAAGACCAAACCCTAAAGCTGAGTACCACCACCCGACGGGTCCAGTGACGTCCCTTTGACGAATTGATGAACATTGCACGACTCCTCTTACATGACGGGTGCAAATGGAAAGTCAAGCGATTACAGTATTTTGTGCAGTGTCATCAAGGATCTTAATGGGCCAATCCGCCATGACATAATTTGCGTGATCGCGCGCCTGTACCCACATTGTGAGATCAAAGGAAAAAAACAAGAAACAATTACCGGTCGTTAAAAAAAATAATTGAGAAAATCATGTGTTGGGTACTGGCCTTTAGCTATGCACAAAGTAACGCCCTTGCAGGTCCAAAAGTCCTGCCCAAAAGGCAATATTATCAAATCCAACATTATATTACTTCCCTGAAAACCAAACAAGCGCTGAAGTTGGTCAGAACTGTCTTTGAAGAAAAACGTTTATTTACTAATCCCAAGAAACACCTTCTAGCTTGGGTTTACGAGCTTACAAATAATAACTCAGATAATCTACTGGGTTACCATAAACGGTGAGAAGGCATGCTATCTCAGAGTAACCCTACACAACAATGGAACATTCTTTTACTTGACATGCATAAATCCACAAAGAACTCCGCGGCACAGAAGCAGAATTTTACATTTCAATGGCTCTGGTACAGATGTCCTGATATACTTCACAAATTCAATTCGAAAATTCTGAACACTTGCTGGAGATGTGGGAAGGATAGGGGAATGATGTTACACATGTCTTTGTCTTGTCCCTCACTTAAAGGGGAACTGCAGGGAGAGGTATATGGAAGCTGCCATGTTAATTTTCTTTTAAACAATACCAGTTGCCTGGCAGCACTGCTGATCCTCTGCCTCTAATCCTATTAGCCATAGCCCCTGAACAAGCATACAGCAGATCAGGTGTTTCTGACTTTAAAGTCAGATCTGATAAGACTAGCTGCATGCTTGTTTCTGGTGTTATTCAGATACTACTGCAGAGAAATAGACCAGCAGGGCCGCCAGGCAACTGGTATTGATTAAAAGGAAATAAATATGGCAGCCTCCGTATACCTCTTACTTCAGTTCCCCTTTAAAGGACACCTGAAGTAAGAGGGATATGGAGGCTGCCATATTTATTTCCTTTTAAACAATACCAGTGGCAGCCCTGCTGATCTATTTGGCTGCAGTAGTGTCTGAATAACACCAGAAACAAGCATGCAGCTAGTCTTGTCAGATTTGACAATAATGTCAGAAACACCTGATCTGCTGCATGCTTGTTCAAGGGCTGTGGTTTAGAGGTGTAGGATCAGCAGGATAGTCAGGCAACTGGTATTGCTTAAAGGGAACCTGAACTGTGTAAAATTATTTAAAATAAACACATGAGGTAACTTCAAATGAACATTACATAGTTACCTTGCCATCAGTTCCTCTCAGAAGCTCACCACTTTCTTCTGACAACAATCCCTTCCAGTTCTGACAACATTTTGTCAGAACTAAAATATATCAGTTGCTGTCAGTTATAGCTGAGAGGACAACTGATGTGCCAGGCAATGTCCATGTTTCCCTATGGCTAAAGTGGGCGATGTTACAGTTTAACAGTGTGCTGACCAGGAAGCTGTTATGGGGTAATGGCCATTTTCAAAATGGAGGACAGAGAATTCTATTGATCACAGTGGGCAAACAGGAGGTAAGTATGACATGTGTATTTTTATTTTGACTTTTATTTTTCAGTTCCGGTTTTCTTTAAAAGTAAGGGAGTATGGCAGCATCCATATCCCTCTCCCTTCAGTTGTCCTTTAAATCATACTGGGAGGATATTAATAGCATAACTCAGAAGATCTTGGGAAACCCGATCCCGATATATTTTGCTACATAACATGAACTGCAGTCATAAGGATTACAAACTTTCAGTCACGCCTCATTTTGTAAATGTAGTGAGAGAGGCCCAATACCTGCCCTCTGGAAAACAAAAGATTCCCCCACAATAAAAGTGTGGATAAGTAAGGTCAATAAAACCCAGAAAATGGAGGAACTGACACACAGCAAGCATAACTCCATAAGCAGCCATCCATCAACTGGCCTGACAAAAATGGAACGACTATAACCTTAATCCCAATTATCGATGCATTACATCTACTTAGAGCTCTATGGAAGGGAGGTCCACGAAACAATGATAGACCTACAGTACATGAGCCATAAGAAGCATTTACTCATTCTCATTTGCTTTTACTTTCATTGGATCTAAAGGTCCTCATCTAACTGAGTTACAGTTAATTTGTTAGTACGGATTAGTGTTGGGCGAACAGTGTTCGCCACTGTTCGGGTTCTGCAGAACATCACCCTGTTCGGGTGATGTTCGGGTTCGGCTGAACACCTAATGGTGTTCGGCCAAACTGTTCGGCCATATGGCCGAACTAAGAGCGCATGGCCGAACGTTACCCGAACGTTCGGCTAGCGCTGTGATTGGCCAAACGGGTCACGTGTAGTGTTGGGCGAACATCTAGATGTTCGGATTCGGGCCGAACATGGCCGAACTCCGAACATAATGGAAGTCAATGGGGACCCGAACTTTTGTGCTTTGTAAAGCCTCCTTATATGCTACATACCCCAAATTTACAGGGTATGTGCACCTTGGGGAGTGGGTACAAGAGGAAAAAAAAATTAGCAAAAAGAGCTTATAGTTTTTGAGAAAATCGATTTTAAAGTTTCAAAGGGAAAACTGTCTTTTAAATGCGGGAAATGTCTGTTTTCTTTGCACAGGTAACATGTTTTTTGTCGGCATGCAGTCATAAATGTAATACATATAAGAGGTTCCAGGAAAAGGGACCGGTAATGCTAACCCAGCAGCAGCACACGTGATGGAACAGGAGGAGGGCGGCGCAGGAGGAGAAGGCCACGCTTTGAGACACAACAACCCAGGCCTTGCATGAGGACAAGAAGCGTGCGGATAGCAATTTGCATTTTGTCGCCATGCAGTCATAAATGTAATACAGATGAGAGGTTCAATAAACAGGGACCGGAAACGCTGCCGATACCATTCCCTTTTGGGCACTAGCTGCGGCTTGTGTTGTTTGCTGCCCTCCTGGTCATCCTGGGTTTGCGGAAGTCAGTCTGTCGGCGTACAACTGGCTAGAGGAGGGGGAGGATGTCAATCTCCTCTCTAAAGTCTCCACAAGGGCCTGCTGGTATTCTTCCATTTTGACCTGTCTGGCTCTTTCTTCAAGCAGTTTTGGAACATTGTGTTTGTACCGTGGATCCAGAAGGGTATAAACCCAGTAATTGGTGTTGTCCAGAATGCGCACAATGCGTGGGTCGCGTTCAATGCAGTCCTAGGCCGAAGAGGTCATAGCCTAGGGTCACAAAACCTGTTTATTTGGGCAATTTCAATGGTGGCGAGTCTGACGTACATAAATCACAGCAATGGCCGTTAGCAACGTCTGAATCTCACGAAATGTCTCATGCAGGTAGAAGACATATTGTTAGACTTGGGCTCCAAAGATGGGTTCCCTACATCTCTGCAAACCAGAGTTACAGGGCTCCAAATTTGGTAAAATCCCCCATAGGCTTTCATTGGGCCTCCTATTTACAGTTCCAAAATCTCACATCTTTTCAAAGGGCAATTACTCAGCAGTGGCAAATTTTCTAGCATTGTAGGGACCCTTAGGGGGAACATGACTGGTGAGTTTCGGGCCCCTAGGCCGAAGAGGTCATAGCCTAGGGTCACAAAAACCTGTTTATTTGGGCTATTTCAATGGTAGTGATGGTGGCGTACATAAATCTCAGCAATGGCCGTTAGCAAAGTCTGTATCTCACGAAATGTCTCATGCAGGTAGAAGACATATTGTTAGACTTGGATTCCAAAGATGGGGTCCCTACATCTCTGCAAACCAGAGTTACAGGGGTCCAAAATTGGTAAAATCCCCCATAGGATTTCATTGCCTCCCTATTTCACTTTCCAAAATCTCACATCTTTTCAAAGAGCAATGGCTCAGCAGTAACAAATTTTCTAGCATTGTAGGGCCCCCTAGGGGGAACATGACTGGTGAGTTTCGGGCCCCTAGGCCGAAGAGGTCATAGCCTAGGGTCACAAAAACCTGTTTATTTGGGCTATTTCAATGGTAGTGATGGTGGCGTACATAAATCGCAGCAATGGCCGTTAGCAAAGTCTGAATCTCACGAAATGTCTCATGCAGGTAGAAGACATATCGTTAGACTTGGATTCCAAAGATGGGGTCCCTACATCTCTGCAAACCAGAGTTACAGGGGTCCAAAATTGGTAAAATCCACCATAGGATTTCATTGCCTCCCTATTTCACTTTCCAAAATCTCACATCTTTTCAAAGGGCAATGGCTCAGCAGTACCAAATTTTCTAGCATTGTAGGGACCCTTAGGGGGATCATGACTGGTGAGTTTTGCCACTGCTGAGCCATTGCCCTTTGAAATGGTGTGAGATTTTGGAACGGTAAATAGGAGGCCCAATGAAAGCCTATGGGGGATTTTACCAATTTTGGACCCCTGTAACCCTGGTTTGCAGAGATGTAGGGACCCCATCTTTGGAATCCAAGTCTAACAATATGTCTTCTACCTGCATTAGACATTTCGTGAGATTCAGACGTTGCTAACGGCCATGGCTGAGATTTACCGTATTTCGCGCCGTATAAGACGCTCCGGAATATAAGACGCACCCAGGTTTAGAGGGCAAAATCCAGGGAAGAAAAAAAAATACTAAACCTGGTGCGTCCATATTCAGGAGCGTCTTGTAGATCTTCTCCTTCAATTAATGTCCTCCATGTGCCCTCAGGTGCTCCCAGGTGTCCCCCATGTGTCCTCAGGAGTCCCCTGTGTGGTCCCCATGTGCCCTCAGGAGTCCCCAGTGTGGTCCCCATGTGCCCTCAGGTGTCCCCCATGTGGCTTCAGGTGTTCCCCCATGTGGCCTCAGGTGTCCCCTATGTGGTCCCCATGTGCCTTCAGGTGTCCCCCATGTGTCCTCTGGAGTCCCCAGTGTGGTCCCCATGTGCCCTCAGGTGTCCCCATGTATCTATAGGTTTACCCGCTAGCTGTGTGGTCTGCTCCCCTTGCAATTTGATAGGTGTATGTATATATCCCTGGCTCACCCCGTGTGACCGCTTCCCCTCACGGACTCACTCCCCTGTCCGTGTCCGCTTTCCTCCCGGCATATGTTGCTACATTCCCCCCGCATGTGTGGGCTCCCCTCCCCGCTTGAGTGTGCGCTGCCCCCGGGATCAGTATAGCAGCAGCAGTCTTACTTTACCAGCGGCTCCCCGGATCGCAGACCTGGTCGCCTGTCTCGCCGCTCCTCTAGTGATGACTGTATTGATGACGCGTATTGCAGAAGCCATCGCTAGAGGAGCGGCGAGACAGGCGACCAGGTCTGCGATCCGGGGAGCCGCTGGTAAAGTAAGACTGCTGCTGCTATACTGATCCCGGGGGCAGCGCACACTCAAGCGGGGAGGGGAGCCCACACATGCGGGGGGAATGTAGCAACATATGCCGGGAGGAAAGCGGACACGGACAGGGGAGTGAGTCCGTGAGGGGAAGCGGTCACACGGGGTGAGCCAGGGATATATACATACATCTATGCACCTATCAAATTGCAAGGGGAGCAGACCACACAGCTCAGCGAATGCAGGGAATCCCCGACATAGCGGCGGTTCGTATCGGCGGGTGTTCGGAAGTCGGGGATTCCCTGCATTTGCCGTATAAGACGCAGGGACTTTTTCTCCCCATTTTGAGGGGAGAAAAAGTGCGTCTTATACGGCGGAAAATACGGTATGTACGCCACCATCACTACCATTGAAATAGCCCAAATAAACAGGTTTTTGTGACCCTAGGCTATGACCTCTTCGGCCTAGGGGCCCGAAACTCACCAGTCATGTTCCCCCTAAGGGTCCCTACAATGCTAGAAAATTTGGTACTGCTGAGCCATTGCCCTTTGAAAAGATGTGAGATTTTGGAAAGTGAAATAGGGAGGCAATGAAATCCTATGGGGGATTTTACCAATTTTGGACCCCTGTAACTCTGGTTTGCAGAGATGTAGGGACCCCATCTTTGGAATCCAAGTCTAACAATATGTCTTCTACCTGCATGAGACATTTCGTGAGATTCAGACGTTGCTAACGGCCATGGCTGAGATTTATGTACGCCACCATCACTACCATTGAAATAGCCCAAATAAACAGGTTTTTGTGACCCTAGGCTATGACCTCTTCGGCCTAGGGGCCCGAAACTCACCAGTCATGTTCCCCCTAAGGGTCCCTACAATGCTAGAAAATTTGGTACTGCTGAGCCATTGCCCTTTGAAAAGATGTGAGATTTTGGAAAGTGAAATAGGGAGGCAATGAAATCCTATGGGGGATTTTACCAATTTTGGACCCCTGTAACTCTGGTTTGCAGAGATGTAGGGACCCCATCTTTGGAATCCAAGTCTAACAATATGTCTTCTACCTGCATGAGACATTTCGTGAGATTCAGACTTTGCTAACGGCCATTGCTGCGATTTATGTACGCCACCATCACTACCATTGAAATATCCCAAATAAACAGGTTTTTGTGACCCTAGGCTATGACCTCTTCGGCCTAGGGGCCCGAAACTCACCAGTCATGTTCCCCCTAAGAGTCCCTACAATGCTAGAAAATTTGGTACTGCTGAGCCATTGCCCTTTGAAAAGATGTGAGATTTTGGAAAGTGAAATAGGGAGGCAATGAAATCCTATGGGGGATTTTACCAATTTTGGACCCCTGTAACTCTGGTTTGCAGAGATGTAGGGACCCCATCTTTGGAATCCAAGTCTAACAATATGTCTTCTACCTGCATGAGACATTTCGTGAGATTCAGACTTTGCTAACGGCCATTGCTGCGATTTATGTACGTCACCATCACTACCATTGAAATAGCCCAAATAAACAGGTTTTTGTGACCCTAGGCTATGACCTCTTTGGCCTAGGGGCCCGAAACTCACCAGTCATGTTCCCCCTAAGGGTCCCTACAATGCTAGAAAATTTGCCACTGCTGAGTAATTGCCCTTTGAAAAGATGTGAGATTTTGGAACTGTAAATAGGAGGCCCAATGAAAGCCTATGGGGGATTTTACCAAATTTGGAGCCCTGTAACTCTGGTTTGCAGAGATGTAGGGAACCCATCTTTGGAGCCCAAGTCTAACAATATGTCTTCTACCTGCATGAGACATTTCGTGAGATTCAGACGTTGCTAACGGCCATTGCTGCGATTTATGTACGTCAGACTGGCCACCATTGAAATTGCCCAATTAAACAGGTTTTGTGACCCTAGGCTATGACCTCTTCGGCCTAGGACTGCATTGAACGCGACCCACGCATTGTGCGCATTCTGGACAACACCAATTACTGGGTTTATACCCTTCTGGATCCACGGTACAAACACAATGTTCCAAAACTGCTTGAAGAAAGAGCCAGACAGGTCAAAATGGAAGAATACCAGCAGGCCCTTGTGGAGACTTTAGAGAGGAGATTGACATCCTCCCCCTCCTCTAGCCAGTTGTACGCCGACAGACTGACTTCCGAAAACCCAGGACGACCAGGAGGGCAGCAAACAACACAAGCCGCAGCTAGTGCCCAAAAGGGAATGGTATCGGCAGTGTCCTTGGAGTGGGAAAATTTTCTGACACCCATGCAGCAGCACACAGAACAGCAAGCGTGCAGATCCACCTCCAACACCGATCGCCTGAAGAAGATGGTCAAGGACTACATGTCAGATGGCATAGCTGTGTTGAACAATCCATCTGCACCCTTCAACTATTGGGTATCGAAGCTAGACACCTGGCACAAACTGGCAATGTACGCAATAGAGGTGCTGGCTTGCCCGGCAGCCAGCGTTATGTCGGAACGCTGTTTCAGTGCTGCCGGAGGCATCGTCACAGATCGGCGGCGTATCCGCCTCTCCACAGAAAATGCAGACCGTCTGACTCAAATTAAAATGAATCAATCCTGGATTGGAAACGACTACGCAACACTCCCGGACCCCAACCAAGTAACATGAACAATGAACATCTGTGATGGGTTAGCGTTTCCGGTCCCTGTTTATTGAACCTCTCATCTGTATTACATTTATGACTGCATGGCGACAAAATGCAAATTGCTATCCGCACGCTTCTTGTCTTCATGCAAGGCCTGGGTTGTTGTGTCTCAAAGCGTGGCCTTCTCCTCCTGCGCCACCCTCCTCCTGTTCCATCACGTGTGCTGCTGCTGGGTTAGCGTTACCGGTCCCTTTTCCTGGAACCTCTTATATGTATTACATTTATGACTGCATGCCGACAAAAAGCATGTTACCTGTGTTCCCTTTGAAACTTTAAAATCGATTTTCTCAAAAACTATAAGCTCTTTTTGCTAAAAAAAAATTTCCTCTTGTACCCACTCCCAAGGTGCACATACCCTGTAAATTTGGGGTATGTAGCATGTAAGGAGGCTTTACAAAGCACAAAAGTTTGGGTCCCCATTGACTTCCATTATGTTCGGAGTTCGGGTCGAACACCCGAACATCGCGGCCATGTTTGGCCTGTTCGGCCCGAACCCGAACATCTAGATGTTCGCCCAACACTAGTACGGATCCTTTATAAAACACCTAATGTACAATATACACATTTTGCTCCATTATACTGTATATGTACTGTGATGTTCTTAAAGGGAAGGTTCAGGGAGGGTGCGCTGACAACATCGGGCGTCCGCCGGGCTGTACTGCGCAGGCACAGTAGTTCTGCGCCTGCGCAGTACAGCCCGGCGGATGTCCGATGACGTCAGCGCGCCCGCGTGGGACGCAGAAGTGCCGGGCCTTGGAGCGCAGAAGAGCCCGACCTGGCAGCCGGCCTGGCCAGGTCAGGTCGGCCACCGGAGACCACCGGGAGCCTGCGGAGCGGCGGCGAGGGCACCTCCTGCCTGCCACGAGCTGGAGGAAGCCCCAGGTAAGTGGAAATTGATTTTTATTTTTTAGGCACCCTCCCTGAACCTTCCCTTTAAGGAAAAAGTCTTGTTGTATAGGATAGGATAATATGTTTCAGGATTTTGACTGTATTCAACTTTTTCATGCAATAAAATCATATTGAAACAGACGTGATTTGGCATTCTTGTTACTGAAACCATTTTCAGTATTTGTAAATTAGTAAAGCTCACTAATATTATAAACTAGCTGGTGGCCCGGCATTGCCCGGGTATGTATTTGGCCAGTGTTGGCCCGCCCACTTTTCCTAACCCTAACACACAATTACTTAAAGAGAAACTCCGGCCAAGAATTGAACTTTATTCCAATCAGTAGATGATACCCCCTTTTACATGAGAAATCTATTCCTTTTCACAAACAGACCATCAGGGGGCACTGTATGACTGATATTGTGGTGAAACCCCTCCCACAAGAAACTCTGAGGACCGTGGTACTCCTGACAGTTTCCTGTCTGTGAACCTTGTTGCATTGTGGGAAATAGCTGTTTACAGCTGTTTCCAACTGCCAAAAAAGCAAGCAGCAGCTACATCACCTGCCAACAGTAAAAATGTCACCATGTAATAAATGTCAGAATGTAAATCAGGGAGAGGAAAGATTTTACAAAGGGCAAACACTGACTTAATCATTTATACATTATTACATTATTTTCACTGGAGTTCCTCTTTAATGACCACGTTTGTGAGCTTTGCCCAATGGCCATCTGTACCAGGTACAGGTGAGGCTTGTGCCATTAACAGTGCAAGAATGGCAGCAATTAAATTTCCCCTTAAAAATAAATAGGGGGATTTTGATTGGCTTTTGTAGGCTCCACCCCTTTTTCTGATTATTAATCCCAGTCACCCAGTGACCAACTGTGCAAAGTTTGAGAACCCTACCATTACCAGTGTAAGAATGACTTTAGTTTACATTTTCCCAATGAAATTTGTATTTTTCTCCACCCACTGATTTCCTGACATTGTTCAGGTATGTATTTGGCTGGTGTTGGCTCTGCCTACTTTTTATAACCCTAACACACACCTACTCAATGACCAAGTTTGTGAGCTTTGTGGTCTTTGGCATCAATAATTTTCATTGAGATTAAACAAATCTGATTGGCTGTTTGTGGCTCCACCCCTTTTCTAAATGTTTAACCCCAGTCACCCAATGACCAACTGTACCAGGTTTAAGGCTTGTGCCATTAACAGTGCAAGAATGGCAGCAATTACATATTCCCTTAAAAATCAATAGGTGGATTTTGATTGGCTTTTTTAGGCTCCACCCACTTTTCTGAATATTAATCCCAGTCACCCCATGATCAATTGTGCAAAGTTTGAGAATCCTTTAACAGTGTAAGAATGGCTTCAGTTTACATTTTCTCCATGAAATGTGTATTAGTCTCCACCCACTGATGACCCGGCATTGCCCGATTATGTATTTGGCTGGTGTTGGCTGTGCCCACTTTCCTAACCCTAACACACAATTACTCAAATACTCAATTACCAAGTTTGTGAGCTTTGCTGTCTTTTGCATCAATAATTTGCATTGGAATGAAACAAATCTGATTGGCTGTTTGTGGCTCCATCCCCTTTCTCAATTCAAACCCCAGTCACCCAATGATCAACTGTACCAGGTTTGAGGCTTGTGCCATCAACAGTGCAAGAATGGCAGCAATGTAAATATTCCCCTTGAAAATCAATAGGTGAATTTTGATTGGCTTTTATAGGCTCCACCCACTTTTCTGAATATTAATCCTAGCCACCCAGCGACCAACTGTGCAAAGGTTGAGAACCCTACCATTAACAGTGTAAGAAAGGCTGCCGTTTACATTTTCTCAGTGAAATTTGTATTTGTCTCCGCCCTCTTTTTGGTTATGGGAATAAAAAGTATCCTATACTTTATTCCAGGTAATGTACTATGTGTGTGCCAAATTTCATTCAAATCCGTTCAGCCAAACATCTGAACTTTCCCATTTATAAAATTAGTTAGATAGGATGGGAAAGTCCGGATGTTTGGATGTTTGTTACTCAATCACGCAAAAATGGCTGAAGCTTCCAACCTGGTACAGTTGGTCATTGGGGGCTCAAATTCAGAAAAGGGGGTGGAGTCACAAACAGCCAATCAGATTTGTTTCATTCCAATGCAAATTATTGATGCCAAAGACCGCAAAGCTCACAAACTTGGTCATTGAGTAATTGTGTGTTAGGGTTAGAAAAAGTGGACGCAGCCAACACCAACCAAATACATATCCGGGCAACACCGGGCCATCAGCTATATACATAAAAAGATAGTTCAAAAGGCACCCCCTTCAAATCCAAAGACGAACAGGAGCTCACGAACCTCCACCCAGTTGCACATGGTCCGGTATTAGTCATGGAGAGATTTTGAAAACGTAACAACAAAAGCTGTTTAGGCGATGCCTATAACCACTTTGGGACCAGCGCCCTCTGCCCCCTTAAGGACCAGAGGGTGCTGGTTCAGAAAACCGCCGCTTCCAGACGAATCGCCGCTAAAATCCGCCGGTCACGTCGCTCTGTCCCCAACGCAGGCTGCTCTCTCTGCCTCCTCTATGACAGCAGAGCACTGTGAGCCGGGCAGGAGCCGCTTTCATTGGCTCCTGACCCTGTCACTCCATGTAAGCCAATGGGAACGGCTTACAGGAATGACAGGGCCAGGAGCCAATGAAAACGGCTCCTGCCCGGCTCACAGTGCTCTGCTGTCATAGAGGCGGCAGGGCAGCAATGAGCGGCGGGGACAGAGCGGCGACAGCGGCGGGGATGGGCGGGGGCGCGCGGTGAATGGGACGTAGCGTTTACGTCTGGTCAGAACCGCAGCGCCCCCTGCCCGCCGTAGATTTATACTGCGGCGGTCCGCAGGTAGTTAATAACTAACTGTACAAGATTTCTTTGCAAGATTTCAAAACTTTAAGTTTTTTCGGTGTTGTTCTGGTCCAGTTCTGAAACATGCCTGAAGAAGAAACTTAAAGTTTCGAAAGCTTGCAAAGATATCCTGTACAGCTAGTCATTACAGTTATCACCTAAACAACTTTTCTTGTCGTGTCTTTGGAACCTCCAAACTCAATTTCAAAATTTACAAACTAATTCAAAATTCACAGGAAACATGTCTGAGACTATATGCTGGAACCTGTAGCATGCTGTCTTGGGCCTAGCCTTAGCCTGGCTTTCCTCTTACCTCTTCAATCACTCCTTAACAACCTCCTTCAATGCCTCCTCCACTACCATCACCCCCCTCTCCGCTGGTGTTTCCCAAAGCACTTTTCTTGGCGCTACAATTCACTACAATCACTATACACCTCCTATACACCTCCTTAATTTGGATTCTCCATGACATTCAAATACTACCTGTATGCTGACGACACCCAGATCTACCTCCACACCTCAGATCTCTCCACCACCACCATGGACAAGGTCTTCTCCTGCCTCTCAACCATCTCCTCCTGAATGTCCACCAGATTCCTGAAGCTACATCTGGACTAGAAATGTCGCGAACTGTTCGCCGGCGAATGGTTCCAGGCGAACTTCGGGTGGTTCGCGTTCGCCTGCGAAGGCAAACTTTCCCAGAAGTTCGATTCGCCCCATAATGCTCTATTGAGCAGAACTTTGACCCTCTACATCACAGTCAGTAGGCACATTGTTGCCGATCAGACTGCACTCACTCCTGGAGCCCCACACCCCCTTATAAAAGGCAAGGTCCTTGTGCTGTTTTACTCACTAGTCTGTCTGCACTAATTAGTTAAGGGACAGCTGCTGACAGACTCTGCTAGGGAGAGTTTAGTTAGGCTCTTATAGGCTTGTTCCTAGCTAATTGTTATTACTTTCCTCACTCCCTCCTCCTCCCTCCTCCCGGAGGGAGAAGGGTCTTATCTTCCAGGGAATTGTAGAATTTCAAAAGCCAGCTTGGCCGGGAATTGAACCCAGGTCTTGGCCTGAAAGGTCGGAGTGCTTGGTAGATAGCTCTCTGAACCGCTATACCAGCACCAACACTACATGCTGAAGGCAGCCTAGCATGTACCATTATGATATATCCTAGAGAAAAATGAGCTTGCTTAACCTATTTTGGTTCCTGGACGTAGAAACTACGTCCAGGAACCATGCGCGCTACCGCGCACTCCCGCGGCCGATCGCGTGCGTGCACGCGCACTCCCGGCCGCGGATTCGGTAGCCAAGGAATCAATGTATCGGGCTATGGTGCCCGATCACTGATTTCTCTCCCCCGCTGAAAAAGCGGCAGCTTCTCTCGGAAGCTGCGCCTTTTCTGGCCGTTCCCTCCCCGATGCGCCACTCTAAGCGTGTGTTACGCTTAGAGTGACGTCATGTAAACAAACTCATGGCCGCCATCTTGTGGCCAAAAAGTAAAACTACAACTAAAATTAAAAAAAAGTTAAACATAACACACAATTACATTATAAAACTATACATTACATCCCACCCTCCCAAAAATACCCAAATAAAATGTTTAATATAAAAAAAAAAACATTACAATAAAAAAAAAAACATGTAAATATTTACCTAAGGGTCTAAACTTTTTAAATATCAATGTAAAGATGAAATATTTCTTTATTTTTTTTATTTTAAACTTGTTAATAGTGATGGATGCAAAACGGAAAAAATGCACCTTTATTTCCAAATAAAATATTGTCGCCATACATTGTGATAGGGACATAATTTTAACGGTGTAATAACCGGTACATATGGGCAAATACAAAACGTGAGTTTTAATTATGAAGGCATGTATTATTTTAAAACTATAATGGCTGAAAACTGTGAAATAATGATTTTTTCCGTTTTTTTCTTATTCTTCCTGTTAAAATGCATTTACAGTAAAGTGGCTCTTAGCAAAATGTACCCCTCAAAGAAAGCCTAATTGGTGGCGGAAAAAACAAGATATAGATCAGTTCATTGTGATAAGTAGTGATAAAGTTATAGGCTAATGAATGGGAGGTGAACATTTCTCAAGTGAAAACGACGGAACCTGAATGGGTTAAAGATTTGTAGGCTTTCAAAATCCAGCTTACATTGGCCAGGAATAGAACACAGTCTCTGTGGCACAATTGGTTAACGTGTTTGGCTGTTAACTAAAAGGTTGGTGGTTCAACCCCACCCAGGCATGGCCTTGCCTTTTGTGTTCAACAGTTGTCCAAAGAGAACTCCAGATAGCCAGGTAGATTCATCTCTCTCTCTCTCTCTCTCTCTCTCTCTCTCTCTAGTAGGGATGGTCACCGCTTTCCACGGAATTGTATTTTCCGCAATTTTGGGGGGAAATTGGTCATTCCATTCCGTTTGCTCGGGACGGAATTGCTTTTTCAATCCGGCAGAATTCCGAAATTGCCTGTGAAATTCTGCTGGTATCCGTTGATGCCATTGAAGTGAATTTTCAGCTTAAAACCATCAAGTCCTAGAGAGAGAGAGAGAGCAAGCTCATTTTTCTCTTGGATATATCACAATGGTGTGACACCAGGCGACGCCCAGTCGTCCAAAACGCACAAAAATCGCAGATCCAGCAGTCGTTTCTGATCACCGCAATCGATCGCACATCTATTGCAGGGCTCAGAATGACAAACTTTGGTTTTAAGATAGACAGTTCTGGGAAAGGTAGTTAATTGCGTTTAGCACATAGCTGTAACAAGCTGGTTCCCCGGCCCCCAGGAGAGCTAATGGTCCCTTTCAGAGGATATGCCAGCTGTTCCACTCTGATAAGGAGGCCTAGATTCAGCCAGGCAGGCTACGAATCCCCGGGAGATCTTGACACCTTGCTCACTGGTGAGGATCAAAGGGAAGCCAGCTGCCAGCACACACCCTGAATGACCTGAGTAGTGTTGGGCGAACACCTGGATGTTCGGGTTCGAGCCGAACAGGCCGAACATGGGCCAGATGTTCGGCATGTTCGACCCAAACCCCGAACTCAATGCAAGTCAATGGGGACCCGAACATGCCGCAATACGGCCCCCCTATGGGGTCGAAGGCATAAGGGGGGACCATGCCCCGATCGCGGGGGGGGGTCGGAAATTCCCCCCACCCCCTCCGCTAGCGCTCCCCCTCTGCCCGCTTCCCCATAAAAAAGTTTGCGTAAAATTAAATAGTACCGGTGGTGGCTGCTGCAGTGGCTGGCTGGCCTGGCAGTGGTGTGAGTGAGGAGGAGGAGTCCGAGTAGGACGCGTTGAGGCCGGGCAGCGGGCGGTTCAGCGGTAGTACCATTGTGGTAGTACCCTTGTGGTACTTCCGCCCTTTCTCTGACCTCACATCCTCTACGTGATGACGCATACGAGGGTACGCGTGACCCCATAAAAAAGTTTGCGTAAAGTTAAATAGTACCGGTGGTGGCTGCTGCAGTGGCTGGCTGGCCTGGCAGTGGTGTGAGTGAGGAGGAGGAGTCCGAGTAGGACGCGTTGAGGCCGGGCAGCGGGCGGATCAGCGGTAGTACCCTTGTGGTACTTCCGCCCTTTCTCTGACCTCACGTCCTCTACGTGATGACGCATACGAGGGTACGCGTGACGCGTACCCTCGTATGCGTCATCACGTAGAGGACGTGAGGTCAGAGAATGGGCGGAAGTACCACAAGGGTACTACCGCTGAACCGCCCGCTGCCCGGCCTCAACGCGTCCTACTCGGACTCCTCCTCCTCACTCACACCACTGCCAGCCAGCCACTGCAGCAGCCACCACCGGTACTATTTAACTTTACGCAAACTTTTTTATGGGGAAGCGGGCAGAGGGGGGAGCGCTAGCGGAGGGGGTGGGGGGAATTTCCGACCCTCCCCCCCCCCCCGAGATCGGGGCATGCTCCCCCCTTATGCCTGCGACCCCATAAGGGGGCCGTATTCGGCCGAACAGGGCCCTGTTCGGCCGGGCATTGAGCAGTTCGGGCGAACCCGAACTAAAAGGCCGAACACCATAAGGTGTTCGGCCGAACTCGAACATCACCCGAACAGGGTGATGTTCTGCAGAACTTGAACAGTGGCAAACACTGTTCGCCCAACACTAGACCTGAGGCTCATAGCACAATCCATAACTTCCCATATCTGTCATATTTCTGGGGTTCCTGAGATGGCAACTTCGTCAAACATGGGGAAAGTGTAGCATGAGTCCTGGTGCTGGTTCTGTGAAATTCCCAGAACTCTGTCCCCTAAATTCTCATAGCAATATGGGTTTCTCATGATAGACCTGTCATATTTCATGTCCTAGGATTCGTACAATCATGCTGCGTGTGAATATGCGGTATAGGTTTTAACTGCCCCCACGTGCACCCCAAGATGGGCCGAACTAGAATTCTGCCAGTCTGAGGGTCTGTAAGGATGGGACAGCCCCAGATCCCTCCTCCCGAGGCTGGACTTGTGCCTGTCATAGCCACTCCCCGCAGCGATGGGTGATAAAACTATTGACAGGCTAAAACGCAAGTGTCCTCCACCTTGAAACACCATCTTGATCACATCTGTGCCAGCTTGAGGATATGCTGGCATCCACCTGGTCTGAACTCTGAACTTTGAACTGAAACAAAAGGAACTCTACAAGTTTTTCCCACAAAAGGGCATCTTTCCACAAATCTAAGTATTTTCTCCTTTTTTATTTCATACTGGCTATAAATGTTTCCATAATTGTTGATTTTAATAATTTTCTGAATATATTAATTATTTATATTGCACATAAATAAAGACTTTATCAAAGTCGTTTACTGTTCCGCTACACCTGCTATACAGCCATACACAGAAACTGAACTCAGGTCTCTGAGGAGTCGCTACTATTATTGATATCTAGATAGGATACAGCGTGTTTTAACCATTTTATTTGCAGGATCAGTCAGTCGGTAGGGACTACTGGCCCATACCAGTGGTGGTGGCAGATATACCCTGAAATAGTGTGTAAAATGTATTTCCGTAACCCACAAGGCTCCCTTCTGGTTTGTCTGCGGCCAATTCCCAACGGTTTCTGCGCATTGACTGCGACCACAGTTTGCACGATCTGTGCGCTAGAACCGTTTGGAAGGCATTTCGCCTTCCAGCCACCAGGGCTCCTGTGACAAATGGTACATGCTAGGCTGACTTCAGCATGTAGGTATGTAAGCTGGATTTTGAAAGCCTACAAATCTTTAAGCAAGCTCATTTTTCTCTTGGGTATATCATAATGGTACATGCTCGGCTGCCTTCAGCATGTAGTGTTGGTGGTGGTATAGCGGTTAAGCGAGCTATCTACCAAGCACTCAGACCTGGGTTCAATTCCTGGCCAAGACCTGGGTTCAATTCCCGGCCAAGGTATATAAGCTGGCTTTTGAAATTCTACAATTCCCTGGAAGATGAGACTCTCCTCCCTCCGGGAGGAGGGAGGAGAGGGATGCACTGTCTGATGTTGTAAAGCAGTGTAGGCCTGTAATTAAACATTGAATGAGATTTGTGACCTTAAAATAGGGGTTTATGTAAATTCTAGATTTTTGCCTGGGACTTTTGATGTGTATTTCACTCAATCATGTCTTCCTCCAGGTATTAGATCCCTTGAAACAGGTTTTCTATCATTTTTCCAGCCGGTAGAAATTATTCTAAATTTTTAAGTTCGCCTCCCCATTGAAGTCTATTGCAGTTCGTAAGCTTTTCCGCGAACCGAACCTTCCACGGAAATTCGCGAACTGAAAATCAGAGGTTTGAGGCATGTCTAATCTGGACAAAACAGAGCTTCTGTTTTTCCTGCCCCGCACATGTGCACCCCTCCCAAATATGCATGTGCACTTCAAGCAATTGAAAAGAAACAAAAACTAGATTAGGCTGCGTCCACAGTGGTGCTAAAAACGGGCATTTCCTCACTATTACCAACACCGGGAGCTAGCACGGTAATGCCAATGAGCACTTTTGCATACAGGGCTAATGACTAATGTGAATACCTTCTATGATCTCTTCTGTGACCACGGGAGTGTCAGAAAACTTCTTGTCCAGTTCAGGCGTAATTCTTTGAGCTGTCTTGTCCTGGGTCAAGCAGAGGAATTTATATACATTATAATCCTTTCCCAACTTATCAGCGGTCTCCAGGTATCTTTGTTGTTTTGGATCTGGAGGTAACCCTCTGTAGATGGTTCCTGTGGTTTTGTCAACACACCACAGTTTTCCATCTGGACTGAAAGATATGAAGTGGTTGAGCGGAAGCCATCCTCCTGCTTCACAAGTTGTGATCTCGCCCATCCAATTTACTTCCGGCCCTTTTGGTGGAGGAGCCTTCACAAGCCCACCACTACTGTCCACTGCGTATAGAATGCCATCTGGACTGAAGAACAGGGCCTCAAAATATTGCCATAGACAGTTTCCGATCTTTGTTGCTTGCTTGTACAGCCAGGGTATGTGTTCATTTTCTGGTTTTGGACCCTTGTAGAGGAGTCCATCATTAGTTGCTACATACAGATCTCCGTTGGGATGGAAAAAAATAAATTTAAATATACCCCAATCATTTTTGCCAACTCTTCTGGCTTGAGAGAACCAGTCCGTAGCATTGCTGGATGGGGAGATTGGTCCAACATAGAGGTCCCCACCACGGACACAGTACAGGTCTCCATCAGGACTGCAGGTGACATTGGTGACATTGCTTAATTTACCCAAATCTAAAGCCCTCTTGCGGTAATCATCATCAGGATCTGCTGGGGGTAAACCAATCCTTGCAGTGAAATCCTCCGCTATGGTCAGCAGCAAAGCACCTGAAAAACAAGTTAAGATAATAAATCCATTTGTAATTTGGCAGATGCAATGTGCAGAAAACGACATTCCTAATTAGGGATGGCTCTGCTTAGAAGAACTCACGGAGAAGCATGTGATCAGTTTGATCAGCTGATAGATTTGTAAGGTCCTGATTTGCTGTGATGACTTCCTGGTTTAACACATGATCAGGACCAGCGAATCAGAACCTTACAAATCTATCAGCTGATCAAACTGATCACATGCTTCTCCATGAGTTCTCCTAAACAGGGCAACCCTATTCCTAATTTAGCCATAAAGGGTCCAAGCCAATTACATTTAAACAGTTGTAGCATTTCCTGATAACACTAGAAGCTCTGTTAGGTGTGGCACTGGGGAGCTGAGCTGCAATATGAAGACCAAAATCACGCATGCACCTGAGCAGACACACACGTAACTGTAAATTTAAACACAGGCACACATTATCTTCATTACACTCATTCAGGCCGATTCATCTAAGGAACAATTTTCATGAACGTAGAGCCCAAAATGTGCCATGATGTTGATTTTTTGGGAGGAAGAGTTGGCCGCATACATGTAAAAAAGGTGACTGGAAATCTGGGCACAGGGTGTAGCCCAAAAACAACTAACACTGCTATTGCCAATTTCCTGATGCTCTGTGTTTCCTTGGGGTCCACCTCTTGCCAGCGCTTTAATTACCCTCTGAGTGTTGCTTTAGCCATAACAGTCTATGGCGGCGCCCAAATGACCCTCTTTATATCCAATGGTGTTTTTCCAGGTTTCCATGCAAAGCAATCAGACTATATGGAACCCACCCTTAGCAACCAATTGGAATCAGTACATCCTCACTTCTTTATGAAGGGAAGAAATAAGAATGGAATGGTTTTCTCATCCTCTTTTTTCTCATCTCCTTCTTAACATTGTGCACATAATTGAGTTTTACTACTCATAATTAATGTTGATATTGTGCAGATTTGTACATAATTGAGCGTTACTACTGTTATTGTTAAGGTTGATATAATTTGGCCTTTTTGTTACTAAAATTATATTCAAAAGTTTAAATGAGTAAATCCTACTAATATTATAAATGGGAAAGTTCGGATGTTTGGATGTTTGTATGTTTGGATGTTTGTTACTCGATCACGCAAAAATGGCTGAACGGATTTGAATGAAATTTGGCACACACATAGTACATTACCTGGAATAAAGTATAGGATACTTTTTATTCCCATAACCAAAAAGGGGTCGGAGACAAATACAAATTTCACTGGAAAATGTAAACTGCAGCCATTCTTACACAGTTAATGGTAGGGTTCTCAAACTTTGCACAGTTGGTCGCTGGGTGACTGGGATTAATATTCAGAAAGGTGGGAGGAGCTTACAAAATCCAATCAAAATTCACCTATTGATTTCCAAGGGGAATATTTCATTGCTTCCATTCTTGCACTGTTAATAGCACAAGGCTCAAACCTGGTACAGTTGATCATTGGGTGACAAGGGTTCAAATTCAGAAAAGGGGGTGGAGCCACAAACATTCAATCAGATTTGTTTCATTTCAATGCAAATTATTGATGACAAAGACCTCAAAGCTCACAAACTTGGTCATTGAGTAATTGTGTGTTAGGGTTAGAAAAAGTGGGCACAGCCAACACCAGCCAAATACATACCCGGGCAATGCCAGGTCATCAGTGGGCGGAGATAAATACAAATTTTACTAGGAAAATGTAAACTGCAGCCATTCTTACACTGTTAATGGCAGGGTTCTCAAACTTTGCACAGTTGGTCACTGGAAGACTAGGGGTAATATTCAGAAAAGTGGGTGGAGCCAACAAAAGGCAATCAAAATTCACCTATTGATTTTTAAGCAGAATATGTAATTGCTGCCATTCTTGCACTGTTAATGGCACAAGCCTCAAACTTGGTACAGTTGGACATTGGGTGACTGGGGTTCAAATTCAGAAAAGGGGATGGAGCCACAGCCAATCTCAATGCAAATTATTAATGCCAAAGACCACAAAGCTCACAAACTAGGTTATTGAGCAAGTGAGTAATTGTGTGTTAGGATTAGAAAAAGTTAGCGGATCCAACACCAGCCAAATACATACCCGGGCAACGCCGGGCCATCAGCTAGTATATACATAATAAAGAGGTAATTCAGATCTACCTCCACCACCACCATGGACAAGGTCTCCTGCCTCCTATCCATCTCCTCCTAGATGTCCGCCAGGTTCCTGAAGCTAAATCTGGACAAAAAAAGAGCTCCTGTTCTTCCTGCCCAACACATCTGCCCTCTTTGCAGATCTGCATGCATATCATGGTCTCACTGTCACGGGCTTCCCTCAGTACCCTTTTTTCTCTTTCATGAAAACTTTGAGCAAAAACTAGATTAGGCTGCGTCCACAGTCGTGCTAAAACCAGGCATTTCCTCACCATTACCAACACCGGGAGATAGCACGGTAAAGTGTTTTTGTATACAGGGCTTATGACTAATGGGAATCTACCTTCTATGATCTCTTCTGTGGCCACGGGAATGTCAGAAAGCTTCTTGTCCAGTTCAGGCGTAATTATTTGAATTGTCTTGTCCTGGGTCAAGCAGAGGAATTTATATACATTATAATCCTTTCCCAACCTATCAGCGGTCTCCAGGTATCTGTGTTGTTTAGGATCTGGACGTGCCCCTCTGTAGATGGTTCCTGTGTTTTTGTCGACACACCACAGTTTTCCATCTGGACTGAAAGATATGAAGTGGATAAGCGGACGCCACTCTCCTGCATCACAAGTTGTGATCTCGCCCATCCAATTTACTTCTGGCCCTGTTGGTGGAGGAGCCTTCACAAGCCCACCACTACTGTCCACTGCGTATAGAATGCCATCTGGACTGAAGAACAGGGCCTCAAAATATTGCCATCCGCAATTTCCGATCTTTGTTGCTTGCTTGTACAGCCATGATATGTTTTCATTTTCTGGTTTTGGACCCTTGTAGAGGAGTCCATCATTAGTCGCTGCATACAGATCCCCGTTGGGATGGAAAAAAGTAAATTTAAATCTATCCCAATCATTTTTGCCAACCCTTCTGGCTTGAGAGAACCAGTCCGTAGCATTGCTGGATGGGGAGATTGGTCCAACATAGAGGTCCCCACCACGGACACAGTACAGGTCTCCATCAGGACTGCAGGTGACATTGGTGGCATTGCTTACTTTACCCAAACCTAAAGCCCTTTTGCTGTAATCATCATCAGGATCTGCTGGGGGTAACCCAATCCTTGCAGTGAAATCCTTCGCTACGGTCAGCAGCAGACCACCTGAAAAACAAGTTAAGATTATAAATCAATTTCTAATTTGGCAGACGCAATGTGCAGAAAAGGGCAGCCCTAATTTAGCCTTAGTGGTCCAAGCCATTAATATTTGAACAGTTGTAGCATTTCCTGGTAACACTGGCGGCTTTGTAAGGCGTGGCACTGGGGAACTGAGCTGCAATAAGAAGATCGCAAACAATCAGGGACGTGCGTGAACAGACGCACACACAAATGTAAACGTATTCACCGATACAGGCACAGATTGTTTTAGTTACACTCATACAGGCTGATTCATGTAAGGCACAGTTTTTGTGAACATGGCGCTCAAATTTGCCATGAGGCTGATTTGTTTACGGAAGAGGTGTCTGCTTACACGTAAAAAGGGCCCTGGGAAATGTGGGTGCAGCGTGAAGCCAAAAAACGACTCACCCTGTTATTGCCAATTTCCGTGTTTCCTTGG
The DNA here is from genome assembly GCF_040937935.1 of Hyperolius riggenbachi. Lineage (NCBI taxonomy): Eukaryota > Metazoa > Chordata > Amphibia > Anura > Hyperoliidae > Hyperolius > Hyperolius riggenbachi. The sequence goes on along the minus strand of NC_090646.1, from coordinate 12,807,216 downwards.
GCTCCGCCTCTTGCGGGCACTCAAGTTACCCTCTGAGCACCGCTATAGCCATATCCGGCGCCCTTTTTACCGGTCTCGCAGTTGGCCATTTTATTTTTACATCCGATAGAGTGTTCCCAGGTTTCCATGCCAAGCAATCAGACTTTATGGAGCCCACCAATAGCAACCAATTGTAATTAGTACATCCTCACTTCTTTATAAAGGGAGGAATGGAATAGTTTTCTCATTCTAAGAATAAACATAGTGCAGATAATTGAGCGTTTCCACTCTTATCATTGATGTTGATATCGTGCAGATTTGCACATAATTGAAGGTTACTTCTGTTATTGCTAAGGTTGATATAATTTGGCCTTCTTGTTACTGAAATTATTTTCAATAGTTTAAATTAGTAAATATATACATAAAAAGGTCATTCAGATCTACCTTCACACACATTTCTCCACCACCACCACCATGGACAAGGTCTCCTCCTGGCTGTCTGCCAGATTCCTGATGCTAAATCTGGTCAAAACAGAGTTCCTATTCTTCCTGCCCCACACATCTGCCCTCCTCCCAGATATGCATATCATGGTCCTGCTGCCAAAAGGCTTCCCTCTACTTAGGAAAGTACACATTTTTTTCCTTTCATGCTAATTTTAAAGGATACCTGAAGTGACATGTGACATGATGAGATAGACATGGGTATGTACAGTGCCTACCACACAAATAACTATGCTGTGTTCCTTTTTTCCTTCTCTGCCCGAAAGAGTTAAATATCAGGTATGTAAGTGGCTGACTCAGTCCTTATTCAGACAGGAATTGACTACAGTATGACCTTCACTGATAAGAAATTCCTCTTTGTATCTCTTTCTTGCTCTCAGAAGACATTTTCTGCTAGGAAAGTGCTTTATAGTTGGAATTTCGTATCAGTGAGAGTCTCACTGTAGTCACTTCCTGTCTGAGTCAGGACTGAGTCAGCCACTTACATACCTGATAGTTATCTCTTTCAGACAGAGAAAGAAAAAAAGGAACACAGCATAGTTATTTGTGTGCTAGGCAGTGTACAAACACATGTCTATCTCATCATGTCACATGTCATTTCGGGTATCCTTTAAGCAAAAACTAGATTAGGCCTGGTCCACAGTGGTGCTAAAACCTGGCATTTCCTCACCATTACCAAAACCGGGAGATAACACAGTAACGTCAATAAGCACTTTGGTTTACAGGGCTAATGACTAATGGGAATCTACCTTCTACGATCTCTTCTGTGACAACGGGAATGTCAGAAAACATCTTGTCCAGTTCAGGCATAATTCTTAGAGCTGTCTTGTCCTGGGTCAAGCAGATGAATTTATATATGTTATAATCCTTTCCCAACTTTTCAGCAGTCTCCAGGTATTTTTGTTGTTTTGGATCTGGAGGTGACCCTCTGTAGATGGTTCCTGTGTTTTTGTCGACACACCACAGTTTTCCATCTGGACTGAATGATATGAAGTGGGTGAGCGGAAGCCATTCTTCTGTGTCACAAATTGTGATCTCGCCCAGCCAATTTACTTCTGGCCCTGTTGGTGGTGGAGCCTTCACAAGCCTACCACTACTGTTCACTGCATATAGAATGCCATCTGGACTGAAGAACAGGGCCTCAAAACATTGCCATAGACAATTTCCAATCTTTGTTGCTTGCTTGTACAGCCACGATATGTTTTCATTTTCTGGTTTTGGGCCCTTGTAGAGGAGTCCATCATTAGTTGCTACATACAGATCTCCGTTGGGATGGAAAAAAATAAATTTAAATCTACCCCAATCATTTTTGCCAACTCTTCTGGCTTGAGAGAACCAGTCCGTAGCATTGCTGGATGGGGAGATTGGTCCAACATAGAGGTCCCCACCACGGACACAGTACAGGTCTCCATCAGGACTGCAGGTGACATTGGTGACATTGCTTACTTTACCCAAACCTAAAGCCCTTTTCCTGTAATCATCTCCAGGATCTGCTGGGGGTAATCCAATCCTTGCAGTGAAATCCTTCGCTACGGTCAGCAGCAGACCACCTGAAAAACAAGTTAAGATTATAAATCAATTTCTAATTTGGCAGACACAATGTGCAGAAAAGGGCAGCCCTAATTTAGCCTTAGTGGTCCAAGCCATTAACATTTAAACAGTGGTAGCATTTCCTGGTAACACTGGCGGCTTTGTAAGGCGTGGCACTGGGGAACTGAGCTGCAATAAGAAGATCGCAAACAATCAGGCACGTGCGTGAACAGACGCACACACAAATGTAAACGTATTCACCGATACAGGCACAGATTGTTTTAGTTACACTCATACAGGCTGATTCATGTAAGGCACAGTTTTTGTGAACATGGCGCTCAAATTTGCCATGAAGCTGTTTTTTTTAGGAAGAGGTGTCTGCATACACGTAAAAAGGACCCCGGGAAATTTGGGCGTGGGGTGAAGCCAAAAAACGACTCACCCTGCTATTGCCAATTTCCCGGTGCTCCGTGTTTCCTTGGGCTCCGCCTCTTGCGGGCACTCAAGTTACCAACTGAGCGCCGCTATAGCCATAATTCCCATTACAGTCTTTGGCGGCGCCCAAATATCCGGCGCCCTTTTTACCGGTCTCGCAGTTGGCCATTTTCACAAACAGCCAATCAGTTTTGTTTAATTTCTGTGGGAATATACAATTTATTGATGCCAAAGACCCCAACTTTCCAAAACTTGGACATTGAGTGTTTGTGTGTTAGGGTTAGAAAAAGTGGGCAGTGCCAACTGCAGCCAAATACATACCCGGGCAACGCCAGGTCATCAGCTAGTATATACATAAAAAGGTCATTCAGATCTACCTCCACACCTCGCATCTCTCCACCACCACCATCACCTTGCTCCTGCCTGTCAACCATCTCCTCCTGGCTGTACGCCAGATTCCTGATGCTATATCTGGACAAAACAGAGCTCCTGTTCTTCCTGCCCCTCCCAGATATGCATATCATGGTCCCGCTGCCAGAGGCTTCCCTCTACTTAGAAAGGTACCCATTTTTTTCCCTTTCATGTAAATTTTAAGCAAAAACTAAATTAGACTGGGTCCACAGTGGTGCTAAAACCAGGCATTTCCTCACCATTACAAAAACCAGGAGAACAACATGGTAATGTCAATGAACAATGGTTTAAAGGGCTAATGACTAATCGGAATATACCTTCTACGATCTCTTGTGCGACCACAGGAGTGTCAGAAATCTTCTTGTCCAGTTCAGGCGTAATTCTTTGAATTATCCTGTCCTGGGTCAAGCAGAGGAATTTATATACGTTATAATCCCTTCCCAACTTTTCAGCGGTCTCCAGGTATTTTTGTTGTTTTGGATCTGGAGGTGCCCCTCTGTAGATGGTTCCCGTGTTTTTGTCGACACACCACAGTTTCCCATCTGGACTGAAAGATATGAAGTGGGTGAGTGGAAGCCATCCTCCTGCTTCACAAGTTGTGATTTCGCCCATCCAATTTACTTCTGGCCCTGTTGGTGGAGGAGCCTTTACAAGCTTACCACTTCTGTCCACTGCATATAGAATGCCATCTGGGCTGAAGAACAGGGCCTCAAAATATTGCCATCGGCAGTTTCCTATCTTTGTTGTTTGCTTGTACAACCAGGGTATGTTTTCATCTTCTGGTTTTGGACCCTTGTAGAGGAGTCCATCATTAGTCGCTACATACAGATCTCCGTTGGGATGGAAAAAAATACATTTAAATCTACCCCAATCATTTTTGCCAACTCTTCTGGCTTGAGAGAACCAGTCCGTAGCATTGCTGGATGGGGAGATTGGTCCAACATAGAGGTCCCCATTACGGACACAGTAAAGGTCTCCATCAGGACTGCAGGTGACTTTGGTGACATTGTTTACTTTACCCAAATCTAAAGCCCTTTTGCTGTAATTATCATCAGGATCTGCTGGAGGTAAACCAATCCTTGCAGTGAAATCCTTCGCTACGGTCAGCAGCAGACCACCTGAAAAATAAGTTAAGATAAAAAATTACCTCTAATTTGGCAGACTCAATGGGCTCAATTCTGGTAGCGTTTAGTAAATAATTACCTCATGGGATTGGGTTTACCTCATGAGGAAAATCAACTTTTGAATTCTGGTAGTTTAGGTAAAGTTTTACCTCCTGTAATTTCATGACGTAATTCATGTGGTAATTTTCTACTAAAAATGTGTGGTATTTAGTAGTGAAATACCTCACACTTGAATTCTGAAGAGAAATAAGGTGCGTGTTTGCATGTCTTTTACCTCACATAATTAGACCTACCTCTACCACATGATAAATGCAGTGCTGTGACAGAATTGTGATATCTGTCACATAACATGGAGCCTTTTCAGCTTGTTCTGTGTTCCAACCCCCCCCCCCCCTCCCGACCCCCAGCCTCTAAAAGTGCTCCGACCTACCACCCCCCACGACCCCCATCCTCTGAAGCAGTGCTGTCCAACTTTTGCGGGCACAGAGGGCCGGCCTCCCCCCCCCCACCCCCACTCCCAAAAAAAATTTAGCAGCAGTTTCACCACAAAATGCAATTAAAGTGATAGCAGATTCTCCAAAAAATGCAATCAGATTGGCAGCAGATATTCCCACAAATACAATCTTATTGGCAGCAGAATTCCCCACAAATGTGACGAGATTGGCAGCAGATTTCCCTACAAAGGCAGCTCCCCAGTTAGTGGGGGTCCCAGAGCTGAGGAGGGGGGAACAGCGCTGGAAGGGGGGAAATTGTGCACAGAGCCTAGGGCCCCCCCCCCTTCTGCGCTCCCCCTTCCCTCCAAAAGTGCAGCCAGCGGCAGCAGCGAGAAATCACTTACCGGCAATGATCAGAGCAATTGTGCTGCGTGCCGCTGGGCTGGTCTCCGTCTCCTGCACTGACCTATCACGCGCTCACAGTACTTCCTGTTAGAGCGTGATTGGTCAGTGCAGGAGACGGAGACCAGCCCAGCGGCACGCAGCACTATTGCTCTGATCATTGCCGGTAAGTGATTTCTCACTGCTGCCGCTGGCTGGCTGCACTTTTGGAGGGAGGGGGGAGCGCAGAAGGGGGGGGGGCCCTAGGCTCTGTGCACAATTTCCCCCCTTCCAGCGCTGTTCCCCCCTCCTCAGCTCTGGGACCCTCAGGAGGCGGGCTGGCCAGGACTTCCAGCAGTCGGGAAAATACCTCATTGTTTTCCCCCTGCATGTCAGTAATTTAGCGACCGTAAGCAGCAGGTGGGAAAATGTACCAGAATTAGGCAAAGCAAAAAAAAATAACGAGTGAGGTATTTTCCTGACTGCTGATTACTTCGCCTCGCACAGCTACCAGAATTGAGCCCAAAGTGCAGAAAAGGTCTTTCCTAATTTAGGCATAGAGTTCCAAGCCATGAACATATAAACAGTTGTAGCATTTCCTGATAACACTGGCGGCTCTTCAAGGCCGGTTTCACACTGCCGACCTTAGTAGCTGGTGCGGTGCAATCAGATGATTGCACCGCAACACTAAAAAAAAGATCTTCAGGGATTTCTGCGTTAATACGTGGTAATCCCCTTTCTGGCCGTAAGCTAAGCAAGAAGCAAGGCACAATAGCACTCACTTCCTGTGGCTGAAGAAATGAATTGTACAAAAGTGTATTTAAAAAATACTGTTCCGAGCATGCGCGCCGGCACAACACTACCACACAATTGTTTAAAATATACTCGTCGACATTGACTTTCGGTCTGCTGCACATCGCCGCGCAGGCCGGCCCTCTGCACGCTGTTTACCTTGCGTCAGCAGTGCGTCAAAAAAATTCACTTCCGGGGCATTGTATCGCACTGTATGGGTGTGAAAGGCCTGTACTGTAAAATTCTTACAACAAAAAGCATACCATTCTATTCATTATGTTCTCCTGGGCCCCCCTGTGCTGTTTCTGCCACTCCCTGCTGCAATCCTGGCTTGTAATTGCCAGTTTTAGGCAGTGTTTACAAACAAAAGACATAGCAAGTGATAGGCTGAGAGTAGCTCAATGTGTGAGTCATACAGAGTGTGCAGGGGGCCTGGAGAGGGTGTGTATAGCTTCTATCCAATCACAAGCAGCACAGCCCATTCCAGCCTGACTGCCTCAGCCTGACAGAGTTCAAAGAGGAGAGAAGATTACATCATATAACAGAGATAATACAGCCACTGTGCAAGTAGGAAAGGCTGCAGTAAGACAGACCACATTAGAACAGCTATAGGAACATATAGGATAGAAGGAATAAGGCTAAAAATTTTGTTACAGAGTCTCTTTAGGTCTGGAGACATCCTTTCTGTAGCTGGAGATTCTACCCCTAGATTCAGAGAATCAGGCGCTATGTTCTCTAGCTTCTGATTCCTTCTCAGACACTAAGGGTAGAAGCCTAGGAGAAGAGATATCTGCAGAATCTGGAGACCAAGCAGCCAGAGATGAGTACTGCTGCCCACTGCCTGACTCTGCCTGGGGGACATACGGGCACCCCAGAATAGAGCCAGGGCACGGGCGTTGCTAGCCCCAAAGATCAGTGGCACGTGCCCTGGATCTATTCTAAGGTGCCCCTATAGACTTTTCATTGCCTTAACGTACTGTAGGGTAACACAACGCAATGAAAATGCCCCAGTGTAAAAGGGGCCTAAGGTGTGGCACTGGGGAGCTGGGCTGCCCTGAGGAGCTAACAATCACACAATGCACGTGAACAGGCACACACGTAAATGTAAACACAAGCACATACACAGGCTCACATTGTTTTAGTTACACTCATACAGGCTGATTCATGTAAAGGTGCCCATACATCAGGCGACTTGGCAGCCAATCGACCATCCAATTTGATTATTATAATCGAATTGGATGAAAATTGGCGCTGCCAAGTGCATGCCCGATTAACAAATCGACCCATTTCGGGAAGAAAATTGGTCGCATGGTCAATCGCACAAGTCGCAAGATGTCGGGCCGAAGTTGGTTGGTCTGGTGTGCGGCAGTACGGCGGCCGATTTCCGAACGAGCTGCAATGTATAAATGTGCCCCCCCCCCCAATGTGCATTTGTACATTACCTGTCCTGTAGCAGCCTCCGCATGGTTTCTGGAGCCTCCGGGCGGCTATCCGTACACCACGGCCAGTTTAAGCCTCACGGGGGCCCTGGGGCAAAAGTAACTTGGGGCTCCCCTACATCCCCCCCCCAGCAAAGTCAGCCCCCGAACCGACTGCTGCCCCTTGTGGTCTCGCATAGACTTCTCCCAATGTGTAGTTCAGCTGCCTTGTAATAACTCACCTGTATCAGCTGCCTCCTCCTGTGCTTTGCCTTCAGCCCTGCTGCCTGTGTCTCCTCCATCCGGCACACGTTACGTGTAAATAACATGCACAGGGTCATAGAGGCAGGCAGCGTGGATGAAGAGGGAGTACAGGAGAGGAGGAGAGAGGAGGAGTGGAGAGAGACTGAGAATAGCCTGAGATGGAGCAGAGAGCTTATCTGTATTGCAGTCCCACATTACCCAGAGGCTACTTGCCTATAATATGACTCCTGTCCCTGCCAGTCTCTCATACTCTCATACTCCCTCCTGGAGTCTAGGGACTGTCAAAAACTTTTCAACTTGTATAACACCTTATCCACACATGCAGTCATTATAACAATAGGGAGAGACCAGACAGATGTTTGCCCACAGACCCTCCAGGCAAGCTCTGCATCATGCTGTGTATATTTACCAGCTTGCCTGCCATCTAATTGCACTTTTATCAGGTAGCCTAGAGTTTCACATTGCCTTACAACAACAAACCTGAATACACCAGACACTGAACCAGCCCTAAATCACTGGATGAAAGGCAGCCTAGGGGGAGATTGCCCCCCTTCCCCCCTGGCCAGTGTGGGCCTACCCAGTGGCGTAGCATTAGGTATAGCAACCATAGCGTTGCTATGGGGCCCTTAGTAGCCCTACGCCGCAAGGGGCCCGTGCCTCTCAGAGGACTTTTTTTTTATTACCAATGATGCCGGTATGGTATGGTCCGGTCCGCCCCCCCCCCCCCCTGATAATTTTAGAAGAGCGGGGCTCTCCCAGGCCCTCCCCAGCCCCCCCTCCTCTGATAAGGTGGCTAGTGAGGAGGGGGACTACTTGGCGGCGCATTGATCTTCCCTGGCAGCCGGGCCCGATACTTACTCTATAGTTCCGGCCAGCCAGGGAGGAAGAAATAGTTGGAGGAGTGACTTGCGACCAGGAGGGAGCGTCAGCGGACCGCGGACTGGCTATAGTCACCGTGCCGTTGCCCGCACTGCCTGTCCTCAGCTCAGCCAGTGGACCGGATCGGAGGAGGCGGAGCTGCCCTGGAGGCGCGTCACTCGAGGAGAGCGGAGCACCGACCGGACCCGACCAGTTACCCATCCTGACACCACGCAAGCTGCAGGCAGCATAGGTGAATGCTCCCCCGCCCCACATAGCGATTATTGTCTGGTGAATGCTCCCCCACATAGCGATTATCGTCTGGTGAATGCTCCCCCACATAGCGATTATTGTCTGGTGGATGCTCCCCCCCATAGCGATTCTTGTCTGGTGGATGCTCCCCCACATAGCGATTATTGTCTGGTGACTGCTCCCCCACATAGCGATTATTGTCTGGTGAATGCTCCCCCACGTAGCGATTATTGTCTGGTGGATGTTCCCCCACGTAGCGATTATCGTCTGGTGAATGCTGTACACGTAGCGATTATCGTCTGGTGAATGCTCCCCCACGTAGCGATTATCGCCTGGTGAATGCTCCCCCACATAGCGATTATTGTCTGGTGAATGCTCCCCCCCACGTAGCGATTATCGTCTGGTGAATGCTCCATCCACATAGCGATTATTGTCTGGTGAATGCTCCCGCACGTGGCGATTATTGTCTGGTGAATGCTCCCCCACGTGGCGATTATTGTCTGGTGAATGCTCTCCCACGTAGCGATTATCGTCTGGTGAATGCTCCCCCACATAGCGATTATTGTCTGGTGAATGCTCCCCCCCACATAGCGATTATTGTCTGGTGAATGCTCCCCCACGTAGCGATTATCGTCTGGTGAATGCTCCCCCCACGTAGCGATTATTGTCTGGTGAATGCTCCCCCACATAGCGATTGTCTGGTGAATGCTCCCCCCACATAGCGATTGTCTGGTGAATGCTCCCCCCACATAGCGATTATTGTCTGGTGAATGCTCCCCCACATAGCGATTATCGTCTGGTGAATGCTCCCCACATAGCGATTGTCTGGTGAATGCTCCCCCCACATAGCGATTATTGTCTGGTGAATGCTCCCCCCACAGAGAGATTGTCTGGTGAATGCTCCCCCCACATAGCGATTATTGTCTGGTGAATGCTCCCCAACATAGCGATTATCGTCTGGTGAATGCTCCCCCCACATAGCGATTGTCTGGTGGATGCTCCCCCCACACAGCGATTATTGTCTTGTGAATGCTCCCCCACATAGCGATTATTGTCTGGTGACTGCTCTCCGCATAACGTTTATTTTCTGGTGAATGCTCCCCCACGTAGCGATTATTGTCTGGTGGATGCTCCCCCACATAGCGATTATTGTCTGGTGGATGTTTCCTCACGTAGCGATTATTGTCTGGTGAATGCTCCCCCACGTAGCTATTATCGTCTGGTGAATGCTCCCCCACATAGCGATTATCGTCTGGTGAATGCTCCCCCCACATAGCGATTATTGTCTGGTGGATGCTCCCCCCACATAGCGATTATCGTCTGGTGAATGCTCCCCCACATAGCGATTGTCTGGTGAATGCTACCCCCACATAGCGATTATTGTCTGGTGAATGCTCCCCCACATAGCGATTATCGTATGGTGAATGCTGCCCCCACATAGCGATTATTTTCTGGTGGATGCTCCCCCACATAGCGATTATTGTCTGGTGAATGCTCCCCCCACATAGCGATTATTGTCTGGTGAATGCTCCCCCACATAGCGATGATTGTCTGGTGAATGCTCCCCCACGTAGCGATTATTGTCTGGTGGATGCTTCCCCACATAGCGATTATTGTCTGGTGAATGCTCCCCACATAACGATTATTGTCTGGTGGATGTTCCCCCACGTAGCGATTATTGTCTGGTGAATGCTCCCCCACGTAGCGATTATTGTCTGGTGAATGCTCCCCCACATAGCGATTATTGTCTGGTGAATGCTCCCCACATAACGATTATTGTCTGGTGGATGTTCCCCCACGTAGCGATTATTGTCTGGTGAATGCTCCCCCACGTAGCGATTAAAGTCTGGTGAATGCTCCCCCACATAGCGCTTATCATCTGGGGAATGCTCCCCCACATAGCGATTGTCTTGTGAATGCTCCCCCACATAGCGATTATTGTCTGGTGAATGCTCCCCCACGTAGCGATTATTGTCTGGTGGATGCTCCCTTACATAGCGATTATTGTCTGGTGAATGCTCCCCCACATAACGATTATTGTCTGGTGGATGTTCCCCCACGTAGCGATTATTGTCTGGTGAATGCTCCCCCACGTAGCGATAATGGTCTGGTGATTGCTCCCCCCCCCCCCCACGTAGCGATTATCGTCTGGTGAATGCTCCATTCACATAGCGATTATTGTCTGGTGAATGCTCCACGGCGTAGCGATTATAGTCTGGTGAATGCTCCCCCGCATAGCGCTTATCGTCTGGTGAATGCTCCCCCACATAGCGATTATCGTCTGGTGAATGCTCCATTCACATAGCGATTATTGTCTGGTGAATGCTCCCCCACGTAGCGATTATTGTCTGGTAAATGCTCCCCCACATAGCGATTATAGTCTGGTGAATGCGCCCACACATAGTGCTTATCGTCTGGTGAATGTTTCCCCACATAGCGATTGTCTGGTGAATTCTCCCCCACATAGCGAATATTGTCTGGTGAATGCTCCCCCACATAGCGATTATTGTCTGGTGAATGCTCCCCCCCACATAGCGATTATTGTCTGGTGAATGCTCCCCCCACATAGCGATTATTGTCTGGTGAATGCTCCCCCCACATAGCGATTATTGTCTGGTGATAGCTCCCCATATAACGCTTTTTGTCTGGTGAATGCTCCCCCCACATAGCGATTATTGTCTGGTGATAGCTCCCACACATAGCGATTATTGTCTGGTGAATGCTCCCCCCACATAGCGATTATTGTCTGGTGAATGCTCCCCCCACATAGCGATTATTGTCTGGTGAATGCTCCCCCCACATAGCGATTATTGTCTGGTGAATGCTCCCCCCACATAGCGATTATCGTCTGGTGAATGCTCCCCCCCACATAGCGATTATTGTCTGGTGAATGCTCCCCCCACATAGCGATTATTGTCTGGTGAATGCTCCCCCCACATAGCGATTATCGTCTGGTGAATGCTCCCCCCACATAGCGATTATTGTCTGGTGAATGCTCCCCCCACATAGCGATTATTGTCTGGTGAATGCTCCCCCCACATAGCGATTATTGTCTGGTGATAGCTCCCCATATAACGCTTTTTGTCTGGTGAATGCTCCCCCCACATAGCGATTATTGTCTGGTGGATGCTCCCCCACACAGCGATTATTGTCTTGTGAATGCTCCCCCACATAGCGATTATTGTCTGGTGACTGCTCTCCGCATAACGTTTATTTTCTGGTGAATGCTCCCCCACGTAGCGATTATTGTCTGGTGGATGCTCCCCCACATAGCGATTATTGTCTGGTGGATGTTTCCTCACGTAGCGATTATTGTCTGGTGAATGCTCCCCCACGTAGCTATTATCGTCTGGTGAATGCTCCCCCACATAGCGATTATCGTCTGGTGAATGCTCCCCCCACATAGCGATTATTGTCTGGTGGATGCTCCCCCCACATAGCGATTATCGTCTGGTGAATGCTCCCCCACATAGCGATTGTCTGGTGAATGCTACCCCCACATAGCGATTATTGTCTGGTGAATGCTCCCCCACATAGCGATTATCGTATGGTGAATGCTCCCCCCACATAGCGATTATTTTCTGGTGGATGCTCCCCCACATAGCGATTATTGTCTGGTGAATGCTCCCCCCACATAGCGATTATTGTCTGGTGAATGCTCCCCCACATAGCGATGATTGTCTGGTGAATGCTCCCCCACGTAGCGATTATTGTCTGGTGGATGCTCCCCCACATAGCGATTATTGTCTGGTGAATGCTCCCCACATAACGATTATTGTCTGGTGGATGTTCCCCCACGTAGCGATTATTGTCTGGTGAATGCTCCCCCACGTAGCGATTATTCTCTGGTGAATGCTCCCCCACATAGCGATTATTGTCTGGTGAATGCTCTCCACATAACGATTATTGTCTGGTGGATGTTCCCCCACGTAGCGATTACTGTCTGGTGAATGCTCCCCCACGTAGCGATTATAGTCTGGTGAATGCTCCCCCACATAGCGCTTATCATCTGGGGAATGCTCCTCCACATAGCGATTGTCTTGTGAATGCTCCCCCACATAGCGATTATTGTCTGGTGAATGCTCCCCCACGTAGCGATTATTGTCTGGTGGATGCTCCCCTACATAGCGATTATTGTCTGGTGAATGCTCCCCCACATAACGATTATTGTCTGGTGGATGTTCCCCCACGTAGCGATTATTGTCTGGTGAATGCTCCCCCACGTAGCGATAATGGTCTGGTGATTGCTCCCCCCCCCCACGTAGTGATTATCGTCTGGTGAATGCTCCATTCACATAGCGATTATTGTCTGGTGAATGCTCCACGGCGTAGCGATTATAGTCTGGTGAATGCTCCCCCGCATAGCGCTTATCGTCTGGTGAATGCTCCCCCACATAGCGATTATCGTCTGGTGAATGCTCCATTCACATAGCGATTATTGTCTGGTGAATGCTCCCCCACGTAGCGATTATTGTCTGGTGAATGCTCCCCCACATAGCGATTATAGTCTGGTGAATGCTCCCACACATAGCGCTTATCGTCTGGTGAATGTTTCCCCACATAGCGATTGTCTGGTGAATTCTCCCCCCACATAGCGAATATTGTCTGGTGAATGCTCCCCCACATAGCGATTATTGTCTGGTGAATGCTCCCCCCCACATAGCGATTATTGTCTGGTGAATGCTCCCCCCACATAGCGATTATTCTCTGGTGAATGCTCCCCCCACATAGCGATTATTGTCTGGTGATAGCTCCCCATATAACGCTTTTTGTCTGGTGAATGCTCCCCCCACATAGCGATTATTTTCTGGTGAATGCTCCCCACATAACGATTATTGTCTGGTGGATGTTCCCCCACGTAGCGATTATTGTCTGGTGAATGCTACCCCCACATAGCGATTATTTTCTGGTGGATGCTCCCCCACATAGCGATTATTGTCTGGTGAATGCTCCCTCCACATAGCGATTATTGTCTGGTGAATGCTCCCCCACATAGCGATGATTGTCTGGTGAATGCTCCCCCACGTAGCGATTATTGTCTGGTGGATGCTCCCCCACATAGCGATTATTGTCTGGTGAATGCTCCCCACATAACGATTATTGTCTGGTGGATGTTCCCCCACGTAGCGATTATTGTCTGGTGAATGCTCCCCCACGTAGCGATTATTGTCTGGTGAATGCTCCCCTACATAGCGATTATTGTCTGGTGGATGCTCCCCCACATAACGATTATTGTCTGGTGGATGTTCCCCCACGTAGCGATTATTGTCTGGTGAATGCTCCCCCACGTAGCGATAATGGTCTGGTGATTGCTCCCCCCCCCCCACGTAGCGATTATCGTCTGGTGAATGCTCCATTCACATAGCGATTATTGTCTGGTGAATGCTCCACGGCGTATCGATTATAGTCTGGTGAATGCTCCCCCGCATAGCGCTTATCGTCTGGTGAATGCTCCCCCACATAGCGATTATCGTCTGGTGAATGCTCCATTCACATAGCGATTATTGTCTGGTGAATGCTCCCCCACGTAGCGATTATTGTCTGGTGAATGCTCCCCCACATAGCGATTATAGTCTGGTGAATGCTCCCACACATAGCGCTTATCGTCTGGTGAATGTTTCCCCACATAGCGATTGTCTGGTGAATTCTCCCCCCACATAGCGAATATTGTCTGGTGAATGCTCCCCCACATAGCGATTATTGTCTGGTGAATGCTCCCCCCCACATAGCGATTATTGTCTGGTGAATGCTCCCCCCACATAGCGATTATTGTCTGGTGAATGCTCCCCCCACATAGCGATTATTGTCTGGTGATAGCTCCCCATATAACGCTTTTTGTCTGGTGAATGCTCCCCTCACATAGCGATTATTGTCTGGTGGATGCTCCCCCACATAGCGATTATTGTCTGGTGAATGCTCCCCCCACATAGCGATTATTGTCTGGTGAATGCTCCCCCCACATAGCGATTATTGTCTGGTGAATGCTCCCCCCACATAGCGATTATTGTCTGGTGAATGCTCCCCCCACATAGCGATTATCGTCTGGTGAATGCTCCCCCCCACATAGCGATTATTGTCTGGTGAATGCTCCCCCCACATAGCGATTATTGTCTGGTGAATGCTCCCCCCACATAGCGATTATCGTCTGGTGAATGCTCCCCCCACATAGCGATTATTGTCTGGTGAATGCTCCCCCCACATAGCGATTATTGTCTGGTGAATGCTCCCCCCACATAGCGATTATTGTCTGGTGATAGCTCCCCATATAACGCTTTTTGTCTGGTGAATGCTCCCCCCACATAGCGATTATTGTCTGGTGGATGCTCCCCCACATAGCGATTATTGTCTGGTGAATGCTCCCCCTCATAGCGATTATTGTCTGGTGAATGCTCCCCCCACATAGTGATTATTTTCTGGTGAATGCTCCCCCCACATAGCGATTATTGTCTGGTGAATGCTCCCCCCCACATAGCGATTATCGTCTGGTGAATGCTCCCCCCCACATAGCGATTATCTTCTGGTGAATGCTCCCCCACATAGCGATTATTGTCTGGTGAATGCTCCCTCCACATAGCGATTATCGTCTGGTGAATGCTCCCCCCACATAGCGATTATTGTCTGGTGAATGTTCCCCCCACATAGCGATTATTTTCTGGTGAATGCTCCCCATAAAACGCTTTTTGTCTGGTGAATGTTCCCCACATAGCAATTATTGTCTGGTGAATGCTCCATTCACATAGCGATTATTGTCTGGTGAATGCTCCCCCACGTAGCGATTATTGTCTGGTGAATGCTCCCCCACGTAGCGATTATAGTCTGGTGAATGCTCCCCCACATAGCGCTTATCGTCTGGTTAATGCTCCCCCACATAGCGATTATCGTCTGGTGAATGCTCCCCCCACATAGCGATTATTGTCTGGTGAATGCTCCCCCACATAGCGATTATTGTCTGGTGAATGCTCCACCCACATAGCGATTATTGTCTGGTGAATGCTCCCCCCACATAGCGATTATTGTCTGGTGAATGCTCCCCCCACATAGCGATTATTGTCTGGTGATATCTCCCCATATAACGCTTTTTGTCTGGTGAATGCTCCCCCCACATAGCGATTATTGTCTGGTGGATGCTTCCCCACATAGCGATTATTGTCTGGTGAATGCTCCCCCTCATAGCGATTATTGTCTGGTGAATGCTCCCCCTACATAGCGAATATTGTCTGGTGAATGCTCCCCCCACATAGCGATTATTGTCTGGTGAATGCTCTCCCCACATAGCGATTATCATCTGGTGAATGCTCCCCCCACATAGCGATTATCGTCTGGTGAATGCTCCCCCACATAGCGATTATTGTCTGGTGAATGCTTCCCCCACATAGCGATTATCGTCTGGTGAATGCTCCCCCCACATAGCGATTATTGTCTGGTGAATGTTCCCCCCACATAGCGATTATTGTCTGGTGAATGTTCCCCCCACATAGCGATTATTGTCTGGTGATAGCTCCCCATAAAACGCTTTTTGTCTGGTGAAAGCTCCCCACATAGCAATTATTGTCTGGTGAATGCTCCCCCCACATAGCGATTATTGTCTGGTGGATGCTCCCCCACATAGCGATTATTGTCTGCTGAATGCTCCCCCCACATAGCGATTATTTTCTGGTGAATGCTGCCCGCATGACGATTATTTTCTGGAGAAATGCTGCCCACTTTATGATTTCTGGTGAAATGCTGCCCTAATAACGCTTATTTTCTGGTGAAATGCTGCTCTCTTTACGATTATTTTATGGCAAAATACTGCCCACTTTACGATTTCTGGTGAAATGCTGCCCGCATAACGCTTATTTTCGGGTGAAATGCTGCTCTCTTTACGATTAATTTATGGTGAAATGCTGCTCTCTTTGCGATTAATTCAGGACTGAGGAGTCTGAGTCGGGGCAATTTTGGGCAACCGGAGTCGGAGTTGGAGTCGGAGTCGTTGATTTCATAAACGTCGAAGTCGGATGATTTCTGTACAAAATCCACAGCCCTGGTAAGTATTAGACTAAGGAGTTGGAGTCGAGGAGTCGGAGCCATTTTGGGTACCTGGAGTCGGAGTTGGAGTCATGGTTTCAGTCGGAAGATTTTTGTACCGACTCCACAGCCCTGGATTAATTTATGGTGAAATGCTGCCCACTTTACGATTATTTTCTGGTGAAATGGGGGGTGGGGACGGCGGGGCGAGGGCCCATACAAAAAATTTGCTATGGGGCCCAGTCATTTCTAGCTACGCCCCTGGGCCTACCTGCCACTGCAGCTGAGCAGAACATGCAGGCATATGGGAGCAGTCAGAAAGACCACCTGGGGGTCAGAAAAATCTATTCTATTTCTCAAATAGAAAAGGAATACAAAAGAATGGTATGGCGTGTGGCCACCTTTAGGGCTTGTTTCCACTGTTGCGACGCGATTTCGCCGGCATTCCGACGCTTGTAAAAACGCATGCGGATGCGTTTCCACATGCGTTTTTACCCGCGATTTCGCGTGCGATTTCGCATGGCAGGGTGCCATGCGAAATTAACCATGACACTGCCAGGGCAAAATAAAATTGAAAAAGGTGCGAAATCGCACGCGAAATCGCGGGTAAAAACGCATGTAACAAACGCATGCATTTTTACTATTAAATACATTAGCGGCGATTCGCATGCATTCCACTCGCAGGCGAATTCGTTGGCTCTTTTGTGCGTTTTTTTACCGCTGAAAAAAACGCACCTCAACAACGCTACAGTGGAAACAGGCCCATCCACTTGCATTACATGTGCGAATCCGCATGCGTTGGACGCATGCGGATTCGCGATAGTGGGAACGAGCCCTAAAGGGAACATAAACTGAGCAGGATATGGATTTTTCCTTTTAAAATAATACCAGTTGCCTGGCTCTACTACTGATCCTGTATCGCTAATGCTTTTAGCCACAGCCCCTCAACAAGCATGCAGATCAGGTGCTCTGACTGAAGTGTTTTTTTTCTAAATGCAATTTAACAGTAAAATTAAGAAAAAAAATTGAAAAAATTCATTGTTTCTCAGTTATCGGCCATTATAGTTTTAAAATAATACATGCTGCCATAATTAAAACCCACACATTTTATTTGCCCATTTGTCCCGGTTATTACACCATTTAAATTATGTTCCTATCACA
The DNA here is from genome assembly GCF_040937935.1 of Hyperolius riggenbachi. NCBI lineage: Eukaryota > Metazoa > Chordata > Amphibia > Anura > Hyperoliidae > Hyperolius > Hyperolius riggenbachi. Next base: position 12,789,669 of record NC_090646.1, on the reverse strand, counting down.
ATGTATAACACCAATATTTTATTTGGAAATAAAGGTGCATTTTTTTCAGTTTTGCGTCCATCACTATTTACAATTTTATAATTTAAAAAACATTAGTAATATAATATCTTGACATACACATAAAAAAAATAGTTTAGACCCGTAGGTAACTATTTATGTTTATGTTTTTTTCAAATTGTAATTTATTTATTTTTTTAGTTACAATTTTATTTGGGTATTTTTTGGGTGTGGAGGGTAAACAGTTAATTTTAAATGTAATGTATTGTGTTTTATGTGAAAAAAAATGTATGTACATGTAGTTTTACTATTTGGTAACAAGATGGCCACAGTAATCTTTTTTTTAATTCCATCCAAGTACTCTCGCTTACTGAAAGTATAAGGAGGACTTTTTTTTTTTTGCTCAGAAAGACACGGCTTCTCATAAGAAGCTGTCGGTTAGAGATGGGCCGAACGGTTCCCGGCGAACTTCGGTGGTTCGCGTTCGCGTCCCGCAGGCGAACGTTTCCGGAAGTTCGGTTCGCCCCATAATGCTCTATGAGGGTCAACTTTGACCCTCTACATCACAGTCAGCAGGCCCAGTGTAGCCAATTAGGCTACACTAGCCCCTGGAGCCCCACCCCCCTTATATAAGGCAGGCAGCGGCGGCCATTACGGCCACTCGTGTGCCTGCATTAGAGAGAGTAGGGCGAGCTGCTGTCTGTCTCTCATAGGGAAAGATTAGTTAGGCTTAGCTTTTCCTGGCTGCATACCTGTTCAGTGATCCTGCCACTGCATACCTGTTCTGTGAACCCACCACTGCATACCTGTTCAGTGATCCTGCCACTGCATACCTGTTCTGTGAAACCACCACTGCATACCTGTTCTGTGAACCCACCCACCACTGCATACCTGTTCAGTGATCCTGCCACTGCATACCTGTACTGTGAACTCACCACTGCATACCTGTTCAGTGATCCTGTCACTGCATACCTGTACTGTGAACCCACCCACCACTGCATACCTGTTCAGTGATCCTGCCACTGCATACCTGTTCTGTGAACCCACCCACCACTGCATACCTGTTCAGTGATCCTGCCACTGCATACCTGTTCTGTGAACCCACCCACCACTGCATACCTGTTCAGTGATTGTGCCACTGCATACCTGTTCTGTGAACCCACCCACCACTGCATACCTGTTCAGTGATCCTGCCACTGCATACCTGTTCTGTGAACCCACCCACCACTGCATACCTGTTCAGTGATCCTGCCACTGCATTCCTGTTCTGTGAACCCACCCACCACTGCATACCTGTTCAGTGATCCTGCCACTGCATACCTGTTCTGTGAACCCACCCACCACTGCATACCTGTTCTGTGAACCCACCCACCACTGCATACCTGTTCAGTGATCCTGCCACTGCATACCTGTTCTGTGAACCCACCCACCTCTGCATACCTGTTCAGTGATCCTGCCACTGCATACCTGTTCTGTGAACCCACCACTGCATACCTGTTCTGTGAACCCACCACTGCATACCAGTTCTGTTCAGTGGACCCGCCACTGCATACCTGTTCTGTTCAGTGGACCCGCCACTGTATACCTGTTTAGTGAACCCGCCACTGCATACCTGTTCTGTTCAGTGAACAGTTTGGTGTGTCAGTGTGAAGCAGTACCTTAATTACACTACCTGATTGATGTATACACATGCAAGATGTTTTAAAGCACTTTAGGCCTGTCATTTAGCATTCAATATGATTTCTGCCCTTAAAACGCTGCTTTGCGTCAAATCCAGATTTTTCCTGGGGACTTTTGGCGTGTATCCCACTCCGCCATGCCCCCCTCCAGGTGTTAGACCCCTTGAAACATCGTTTCCATCACTTTTGTGGCCAGCATAATTATTTTTTTTTTCAAAGTTCGCATCCCCATTGAAGTCTATTGCGGTTTGCGAACTTTAACGCGAACCGAACCTTCCGCGGAAGTTCGCGAACCCGGTTCGCGAACCTAAAAGGTTCGGCCCATCTCTACTGTCGGTCTTTCTACCAGGGACTTAGACCAATGAATGGGAACTATGTTCCCATTCATTGATCTCCGGGCTAATGGGGGGCAATACAGGAGCGTGCGGGCGTCCACGGGAGCGCGCAACAGCAGCCGCTTGGACGGGATTGTCCAAGCGGCTAGAATGGTTAAGCCATAGTTTACAGGTGAAACTCAAAAATTTTGAATATCATGCAAAAGTCAATTTATTTCAGTAATTCAACTTAAGGCTGCTTTCACAGTGAGACGTTACAGGCGCACGTTAGTGCAGCCTGTAACACAGCCCAACTCACAGTAATGAAAAATCAATGGGCTGTTCACAGTGCCCACGTTGCGTTACATTGTAACGCAGCACATTCAAACAAAGTGCAGCATGCTGTACGTTATACTGGGCTAAGCCGCGTTAGACTGTTTGCACATGCTCAGTAATGTTGGAGGAGGAGGTCTCCCCTCCTCCCCCTGCGGCCAGGCAGATGGCTAATTAATATTCACTGCACTGTGTGGCGTGTAGTGTTTACTTCCTGGAGCGGCAGCTCTGTGCAGCGATTGGCCGGCGGGACCACGTGATGCGGATCACGTGGACTCCGCATCACATGGCACAAAAAAGGCTGCATAACGCGGCTCTTGGTAGCGTCCTCCTACAACACCACCAGGCGTTGCATTAGGGGCACGTTATACAACCTATAACGTCCCCTAAAACGCAACGTCCTGGTGGGAAAGAAGCCTAAGGCTGCTTTCACAGTAAGACGTTACAGGCGCACGTTAGAGCAGCCTGTAACGCAGCCCCACCGCACAGTAATGAAAAATCAATGGGCTGTTCACAGTGCCCACGTTACGTTACATTGTAACGCAGCACATCCGTTGAGAATGCTGCATGCTGTGCGTTATGCGCGGCTAAGCGCACATGCTCAGTGCGCACATGCTCAGTAGTGTTGAGGAGGAGTGGAGAGCGGCCAGGCACATGGCTAATTAATATTCACTGCACGGTGTGACTTGTGCAGTGTTTACTTCCTGGAGCGGCCGTTCTGTGTGTCGATTGGCCGGGCGGGACCACGTGATGCCGCATGCGTCCAAGAGTACGCATCACGGCATCACGGACGCCAGAGTGAGCTGCACAACGCGGCTCACTCTGACGTCCACATCAGAGAGCACCAGGCCTTGCGTTAGGGGCACGTTATATATATGTGCCCTATAACATCCCCTAAACGCAACGTCCTGGTGTGTAAGTAGCCTAAAAGGTGAAACCAATACATGAAATAGGAAGCCTTTGCAGGTGTTTTGGATTAATTATGGTAGCTGATTAGAGTCTGACACTTTGAGCCTACAATGGACTTTATTCACAAAGCATTACAGCATTCGGTAATGCTGAAAATAGCTGATTTTACCGATCACTTTCCCACATTCCAATTCACTAAACCCATCACCGCACAGAAAATAAACATTACTGACTAGTGAGGTAAATTACCGACTTGTGCAGTAATTGCCTCAAATGTCAAGAAATGTCAATTCACAAAGATTTCCGCCAAAAGATTACCGGCCAAAAGTGTTCGGTAATTTTCTCCAGCTCATAGCAGCCAATAACTGGCTCTCCCCCTGCTGTCTCTGTGTGGTGGATTTGATAGCCAGCCTTTGGGGAGAGACAGACAGCCAATAGGGAGAGAGCCACACAGCCCTGCTTCTCACGCTGATTTGAAGCGAAGGGTAATCGGGTGGGACTTTCAGTGTAGCAAAGCAGAGGAAACTTTTCAAAAGGCATCCCTGCATCCCTGTAGATGTGCTCATTTGTATTGTAGCATACAGAAGAACTCCCCTGGTGGCTGCAGCACATCTAAAGGGATGACAGGGATGCACTGCAGGGAAAACCTCCGAGACCTATACACAGCTCCCCTGCCTGCCTGCAGCCCTGCTACATGCTGGTAAGTCCCACTTAGGCCCCATTCACTCCTAAAACCGGAAACGCAAACATTTAGCGTTTTTGTGCGATGTTTTTTTCCCCTCCCGACACTCCACTTAGTGCTGCGTTTTTTTGTAAAAAGCACTTTTTCAGAGGGTTTTTTTCATTCGCTCTGTGACGCAAGTCAGGAAGTGAACTCTTTGACCTGGAAATGAATAAATACAATGTATTTATTCTTAAAAATGTGAACGCAATCGCTGCACAAAGCGATTTTGTGAGCGTTTTGCGTTTTTCCTATCTCTTCCATTGTAGCAAAAACGCCTCACAAATGGTACAGGCAGCGGTTTGCTGAGCGGATTGGAAACAAACTGCTCAGCTGTGAACTTTCTCACAGGGAATCATTGCACAAGCGTTTTGTGGGGGATTTTGAAAATCGCCTGCGCTTGAAAAAAGACAGAAAACGCCTAGGGCTTGATTCAGAAAAGGGTGCTAAGTGTTAGCACGCCAGTGAAGAGCCACTTTGCATGTGCTAACATGCTTTGCACGTGCTAAGTAGTTAGCACATGCAAACTACTTAGCACCGTAGTTAGCACATGTAAACTACTTAGCACCGTAGTTAGCACATGTAAACTACTTAGCACTCTAGTTTAAAAAAAAAAATCAGTGTTTATTCAACAAACAAAAGGACCATATGACAGAATATGCAGTGTAGCAGTGCGCCTCCTAACTTGTCCAACAGTAGCTTCAGCATCAATTATCACTGTGGAAGATGAGAGGTATTGTTAACAATAATATAATGATCATCACATAATATATAGAGCTCAGATTGAATTTAAATTTCCAAATATTCTATCTTTTACAAGATCATAATCAGCAAGACCAGGGGTATCTAACCATGGAGCTTAGTACCCTAGTTAGCACAGTGCTAAGTAGTAGTTTGCATGTGTTAACTACGGTGCTAGGTAGTTTGCATGTGCTAGCTATGGTGCTAAGTTTGCATGTGCTAACTATGGTGCTAAGTTTGCATGTGCTAACTACGGTGCTAAGTAGTTTGTATGTGCTAACTACTTAGCACCCTAGTTAGCACGCCCAAAGCCTTTAGGCATGCTAACTGGGTTAGCACTGTTTACTGAGTCGAGCCCCTAGTGTGAACAGACCCTTACCGAGCAGGGATTAGTGGATTGAGGCAGTTTGTTCAGGAAATTACCGAACTTCTGCCTCATGGGGAAATCTTTCGTGAATTTGGAAAAAAAAAATACTGGATGAGATATTTTACCTTTGTGAATAGAGCCCAATAGAGCCCAATATTGACTATTTTCACAATGGTCTGAGATTTGGGGGTTTTCATAAGTTGTAAGCCACAATCATCAACATTTAATAAATGTTTTTTTAAATTACACCAACATTTTACGTGTATCATAACAAATAAAGGCTTGAAATATCTCGCTTTGTGTGTAATGAGTCTATTTCATATATTAGTTTCCCCTTTTAAGTTGAATAACTGAAATAAATGTAATTTTGCACGCTATTCTAATTTTTCGAGTTCCACCTATAGGTACTTGAATTGTGTCATGTCTCATAGTGCCTCAAATTACCGCCACGCCCGCCATTCACGAATGCAGCACTGACAGCTGTGGTGAGATGTCGGAGGAGCTGGCTGCTTCCTGTTACAGCAGGTGATCTCCGCCTCACAATCTCCTCAGCTACAACTGACAGCTAGTGAGAGATATGTGTCCCAATCAGACATAGCGTTTCTCACGAGACGTCCTGACAATATTAAGAGAGGCATACAATGTCACAGAGGCAGCAGCCACACACAGCACAACTCTTCTGAGGACACAGAAACAACTGCTGAAAAGGTTATAGTGACTGCACAGTGTCCGTAATACACACCTGCTGTGCACATACTGCAGGTCTGCAGCCCCTCAGCTGCACTGCTGGGGACAGCGCTGTCCCTTCTTCTCGCACTCCGCTGCCCTCTTCACACTCCGCGCGCTGGTCTGACAAACTAAAACCAAGAAAGGGCAGGGGGCGGAGTCTGCAGGATCAGCCAAGGTGCAGAGTGCAGGTCTGCTGGGTGCGGTGACAATGACAATGTCACTCAGGTGTAATGTGAATCTCACTTTAGAACAGAAACACAGAGGCTCCATGGTAGCACATGTTACTGAGACTGTAGAGACAGCACTTTGGTGTATGCTGGAACCTGTAGCTCTACAGAGACTGGAGAGACAGCACTGCGGTGTATGCTGGGACCTGTAGCTCTACAGAGACTGGACAAACAGCACTGCGGTGTATGCTGGAACCTGTAGCTCTACAGAGACTGGAGAGACAGCACAGCAGTGTATGCTGGGACCTGTAGCTCTACAGAGACTGGAGAGACAGCACTGCGGTGTATGCTGGGACCTGTAGCTCTACAGAGACTGGAGAGACAGCTTTGCGTGGTATGCTGGGACCTGTAGCTCTACAGAGACTGGAGAGAGAGCTCTGCGGTGTATGCTGGGACCTGTAGCTCTACAGAGACTGGAGAAACAGCACTGTGGTGTATGCTGGGATCTGTAGCTCTACAGAGACTGGAGAGACAGCACTGCAGTGTATGCTGGGACCTGTAGCTCTACAGAGACTGGAGAGACAGCACTGCGGTGTATGCTGGGACCTGTAGCTCTACAGAGACTGGAGAGACAGCATTGCGGTGTATGCTGGGACCTATAGCTCTACAGAGACTGGAATGACAGCACTGCGGTGTATGCTAGGACCTGTAGCTCTACAGAGACTGGAGAGACAGCACTGGGGTGTATGCTGGGACCTGTAGTTCTACAGAGACTGGAGAGACAGCACTGCGGTGTATGCTGGGACCTGTAGCTCTACAGAGACTGGAGAGACAGCACTGCGGTGTATGCTGGGACCTGTAGTTCTACAGAGACTGGAGAGACAGCACTGCAGTGTATGCTGGGACCAGTAGCTCTACAGTAGAGTGACCATATTTTTGTGGGTCCAACCTGGGACGGGGGGGGGGGGCGCGGGGGGGGGGGGGCGGCGCGCGCAGCGCGCCGCGGCGAAAAGTGGGAAGGAGTGAGGAGCACGCAGCGGCGAAGACTGGGGGAGGGGGGCTGCGCCGCGCCGAAAAAATGGGCGTGGCCATGACATTGTGTGGGCGGAGCTAAGGTAATGATGTAACAGCGAGGCATAAGAAAGCAGTGTTTACGCCATGATGTGGACAAACGAGACTTTGTATCATGGGTGTGCAGAAACTGTGTGATGCTAATAGTATACCGTAACCACAAAGCAGCAAACATAGCCATCTATGACCATTAAATAATAAATGCAGTAACAGTTACCCCGGACACCAGAAAATAAACGCAATAGGCAACATGTCAGTATAAAATAAATGCAATGCGGGCAAACATGTCAGTACAAAATAAACACAATGCGGGCAACATGTCAGTACAAAATAAACGCACTGCGGGCAAACATTTCACCAGAAAAGAAACGCACTGCGGCCAAACATTTCACCAGAAAAGAAACGCACTGCGGGCAAACATTTCACCAGAAAAGAAACGCACTGCGGCCAAACATTTCACCAGAAAAGAAACGCAATGCGGGCAAACATTTCGCCAGAAAAGAAACGCACTGCGGGCAAACATTTCGCCAGAAAAGAAACGCAATGCGGGCAAACATTTCGCCAGAAAAGAAACGCACTGCGGGCAAACATTTCACCAGAAAAGAAACGCACTGCGGCCAAACATTTCACCAGAAAAGAAACGCAATGCGGCAAACATTTCGCCAGAAAAGAAACGCACTGCGGGCAAACATTTCGCCAGAAAAGAAACAATGCGGGCAAACATTTCACCTGGAAAAGAAACAATGCGGGCAAACATTTCACCTGGAAAAGAAACAATGCGGGCAAACATTTCACCTGGAAAAGAAACAATGCGGGCAAACATTTCACCTGGAAAAGAAACAATGCGGGCAAACATTTCACCTGGAAAAGAAACAATGCGGGCAAACATTTCACCTGGAAAAGAAACAATGCGGGCAAACATTTCACCTGGAAAAGAAACAATGCGGGCAAACATTTCACCTGGAAAAGAAAGCATTTACTCACCTGGCAGAAGTGTCCGGCCTCTGGCGCGCTGCTCCGTCCCGGGACCGTCTTCCTCCTCCTGCTCTTCTCTCCCGCGCTGACAGGGCTACGGCAAGATGGCGCCCGAAGCCCTGTACTAGTGACACAAATAGGTCTCCAGTACAGGGCTTCGGCAGCCATCTTGCCGTAGCCCTGCTCGCCTGCCGGTGTCGGAAACAGACACCGGAAGAGGAGGCTGGAGCGGGGCTGCGGGCAATGAACTGGCACGGCGTCTATGGACGCCGCTGCCAGTTCATTGAGGAGAGAGTGGCCAGAGTCCCGAGGCCGGGACGTCCCGCTGCTGAAAGCGGGACGTTTCCCGGGACCTCATTAAGCCTGGGACAGCGGACCCCGAATCCGGGACGTGTCCCGGGCAATCCGGGACGTCTGGTCACTCTATCTACAGAGACTGGAGAGACAGCACTGCGGTGTATGCTGGGACCTGTAGTTCTACAGAGACTGGACAGACAGCACTGTGGTGTATGCTGGGACCTGTAGCTCTACAGAGACTGGAGAGACAGCACTGCGGTGTATGCTGGGACCTGTAGCTCTACAGAGACTGGAGAGAAAACACTGTGGTGTATGCTGGGACCTGTAGTTCTACAGAGACTGGAGAGACAGCACTGCGGTGTATGCTGGGACCTGTAGCTCTACAGAGACTGGAGAGACAGCACTGCGGTGTATGCTGGGACCTGTAGCTCTACAGAGACTGGAGAGACAGCACTGTGGTGTATGCTGGGACCTGTAGTTCTACAGAGACTGGACAGACAGCACTGCAGTGTATGCTGGGACCTGTAGTTCTACAGAGACTGGAGAGACAGCACTGCAGTGTATGCTGGGACCTGTAGCTCTACAGAGACTGGACAGACAGCACTGCGGTGTATGCTGGGACCTGTAGCTCTACAGAGACTGGAGAGAAAGCACTGTGGTGTATGCTGGGACCTGTAGTTCTACAGAGACTGGAGAGACAGCACTGCGGTGTATGCTGGGACCTGTAGCTCTACAGAGACTGGAGAGACAGCATTGCGGTGTATGCTGGGACCTGTAGCTCTACAGAGACTGGAATGACAGCACTGCGGTGTATGCTGGGACCTGTAGCTCTACAGAGACTGGAGAGACAGCACTGTGGTGTATGCTGGGACCTGTAGTTCTACGGAGACTGGACAGACAGCACTGCGGTGTATGCTGGGACCTGTAGCTCTACAGAGACTGGAGAGACAGCACTGCGGTGTATGCTGGGACCTGTAGCTCTACAGAGACTGGAGAGAAAGCACTGTGGTGTATGCTGGGACCTGTAGTTCTACAGAGACTGGAGAGACAGCACTGCGGTGTATGCTGGGACCTGTAGCTCTACAGAGACTGGAGAGACAGCACTGCGGTGTATGCTGGGACCTGTAGTTCTACAGAGACTGGACAGACAGCACTGCGGTGTATGCTGGGACCTGTAGCTCTACAGAGACTGGAGAGACAGCACTGCGGTGTATGCTGGGACCTGTAGCTCTACAGAGACTGGAGAGACAGCACTGTGGTGTATGCTGGGACCTGTAGTTCTACAGAGACTGGACAGACAGCACTGCAGTGTATGCTGGGACCTGTAGTTCTACAGAGACTGGAGAGACAGCACTGCAGTGTATGCTGGGACCGTTAGCTCTACAGAGACTGGAGAGACAGCACTGCAGTGTATGCTGGGACCTGTAGCACTACAGGGAGTGGACAGACAGTACTGTGTAGTATGCTGGGACCTGTAGCTCTACAGAGACTGGACAGACAGTGCTGTGGTGTATGCTGAGACATGTAGCTCTACAGAGACTGGACAGACAACACTGGGGTGTATGCTGGGACCTGTAGCTTTACAGTGACTGGAGAAACAGCACTGCGGTGTATGCTGGGACCAGTAGTTCTACAGAGACTGGAAAGACAGCACTGCAGTGTATGCTGGGACCTGTAGCTCTACAGAGACTGGAGAGAAGCACTGCGGTGTATGCTGGGACCTGTAGCTCTACAGAGACTGGAGGGACAGCACTGTGGTGTATGCTGGGACCTGTAGCTCTACAGAGACTGGAGAGACAGCACTGCGGTGTATGCTGGGACCTGTAGCTCTACAGAGACTGGACAGGCAGCACTGCAGTGTATGCTGGGACCTGTAGCTCTACAGATACTGCAGGGACAGCACTGTGGTGTATGCTGGGACCTGTAGCTCTAAAGAGACTGGAGAGACAGCACTGCAGTGTATGCTGGGACCTGTAGCACTACAGAGACTGGAGAGACAGCACTGCGGTGTATGCTGGGACCTATAGCACTACAGAGGCTGGAGAGACAGCACTGTGTCTGTGGTGTATGCTGGGACCTGTAGCTCTACAGAGACTTGAGGGGCAGCACTGCAGTGTATGCTGGGACATGCAGTTTTACAGAGACTGGAGAGACACCACTGCAGTGTATGCTGGGACATGCAGTTCTACAGAGACTGGAGAGAAAGCACTGTGGTGTATGCTGGGACCTGTAGCTCTACAGAGACTGGAGGGACAGCACTACGGTGTATGCTAGGACCTGTAGCTCTACAGAGACTGGACAGACAGCACTGTGGTGTATGCTGGGACCTGCAGTACTACAGGGAGTGGAAGGACAGCACTGTGGTGTATGCTGGGACCTGTAGCACTACAGGGAGTGGACAGACAGCACTGCGGTGTATGCTGGGACCTGTAGCTCTACAGAGACTGAACATACAGTACTGTGGTGTATGCTGGGACCTGTAGCTCTACAGAGACTGGACAGACTGCACTGCAGTGTATGCTGGGACCTGTAGCACTACAGAGACTGTACAGACAGCACTGTGGTGTATGCTGGGACCTTTAGCACTACAGAGACTGGAGAGACAGCACTGCGGTGTATACTGGGACCTGTAGCTCTGCAGAGACTGGACAGACAGCACTGTGGTATATGCTGGGACCTGTAGCACTACAGAGACTGGAGAGACAGCACTGTGGTGTATGCAGGGACCTGTAGCACTACAGAGACTGGAGAGACAGCACTGTGGTGTATGCTGTGACCTGTAGCACCACAGAGACTGGAGGGACAGCACTGCAGTGTATGCTAGGACCTGTAGCTCTACAGAGAGTGAACATGCAGTACTACGGTGTATGCTGGGACCTGTAGCTCTACAAAGACTGAACAGACAGTACTGCGGTGTATGCTGGGACCTGTAGCTCTACAGAGACTGGACGGACAGCACTGTGGTGTATGCTGGGACCTGTAGCTCTACACAGACTGGAGAGACAGCACTGCGGTGTATGCTGGGACCTGAAGCTCTACAGAGACTGGAGAGACGGCACTGTGGTGTATGCTGGAACCTGTAGCTCCACAGAGACTGGAGAGACAGTACTAGTGCAGTGTATGCTGGGACCTGTAGCTCTACAGAGACTGGAGAGACAGCACTGCGGTGTATGCAGGGACCTGTAGCACTACAGAGACTGGAGAGACAGCACTGTGGTGTATGCTTTGACCTGTAGCACCACAGAGACTGGAGGGACAGCACTGCAGTGTATGCTAGGACCTGTAGCTCTACAGAGAGTGAACATGCAGTACTGCGGTGTATGCTGGGACCTGTAGCTCTACAAAGACTGAACAGACAGTACTGCGGTGTATGCTTGGACCTGTAGCTCTACAGAGACTGGACGGACAGCACTGTGGTGTATGCTGGGACCTGTAGCTCTACACAGACTGGAGAGACAGCACTGCGGTGTATGCTGGGACCTGAAGCTCTACAGAGACTGGAGAGACAGTACTAGTGCAGTGTATGCTGGGACCTGTAGCTCTACAGAGACTGGAGAGACAGCACTGTGGTGTATGCTGGAACCTGTAGCTCCACAGAGACTGGAGAGACAGTACTAGTGCAGTGTATGCTGGGACCTGTAGCTCTACAGAGACTGGAGAGACAGCACTGTGGTATATGCTGGGACCTGTAGCACTACAGAGACTGGAGAGACAGCACTAGTGCAGTGTATGCTGGGACCTGTAGCTCTACAGAGACTGGAGAGACAGTACTAGTGCAGTGTATGCTGGGACCTGTAGCTCTACAGAGACTGGAGAGACAGCACTGTGGTGTATGCTGGAACCTGTAGCTCTACAGAGACTGGAGAGACGGCACTGTGGTGTATGCTGGAACCTGTAGCTCCACAGAGACTGGAGAGACAGTACTAGTGCAGTGCATGCTGGGACATGTAGCTCTACAGAGACTGGAGAGACAGCACTGTGGTATATGCTGGGACCTGTAGCACTACAGAGACTGGAGAGACAGCACTAGTGCAGTGTATGCTGGGACCTGTAGCTCTACAGAGACTGGAGAGACAGTACTAGTGCAGTGTATGCTGGGACCTGTAGCTCTACAGAGACTGGAGAGACAGCACTGTGGTGTATGCTGGGACCTGTAGCTCTACAGAGACTGGAGAGACAGTACTAGTGCAGTGTATGCTGGGACCTGTAGCTCTACAGAGACTGGAGAGACAGCACTGTGGTGTATGCTGGGACCTCTAGCTCTACAGAGACTGGAGAGACAGTACTAGTGCAGTGTATGCTGGGACCTGTAGCTCTACAGAGACTGGAGAGACAGCACTGTGGTGTATGCTGGGACCTGTAGCTCTACAGAGACTGGAGAGACAGCACTGCGGTGTATGCCGGGACCTGTAGCACTACAGAGACTGGAGAGACAGCACTGTGGTGTATGCTGGGACCTGTAGCTCTACAGAGACTGGAGAGACAGTACTAGTGCAGTGTATGCTGGGACCTGTAGCTCTACAGAGACTGGAGAGACAGCACCAGGCCCGCCATCAGGGGGGTACATCCGTGACTCCCGTCACGGGCCCAGGGCCTGCAGGGGGGCCCCATCCCCGCCGCGGCCCTGGCGGGTGCCGCCCGGCCGCCGCTCAACCTCCCCTGGCCGCTGCTCCCTCCCTCCATCCCTCTAGCCGCCGCCTCCGCCGCCCATCAGACCCCGATCAGGCAGCGACAATAGTGCGGGCGCTAGGACCCAGCGCCCGCACTGATATGCGGAAGTGACGTCACTTCCGCATATAGAGCAGGTGCGTCCAGCGGCCGCTCTTACTGGTCGGGTCGCCGCTGATCTTGAGGTCTGACGCTGCTGGCAGCCTGGCAAGGTAGGGGAAGCAGCGGCGGCGGCTGGGGGGGGCCTCCCTGTCACTCACTCACTAGCTAAAAGGCCTCCCTGTCACTCACTAGCTAAAGGGCCTCCCTGTCACTCACTCACTAGCTAAAGGGCCTCCCTGTCACTCACTTCCTAAAGGGGCTCCCTGGCACTCACTCACTAGCTAAAGGGCCTCCCTGTCACTCACTCACTCACTCCCTAAAGGGGCTCCTTGTCACTCACTCACTTCCTAAAGGGGCTCCCTGTCACTCACTCACTCCCTAAAGGGGCTCCCTGTCACTCACTCACTCCCTAAAGGGGCTCCCTGTCACTCACTCACTCCCTAAAGGGGCTCCCTGTCACTCACTCACTAGCTAAAGGGGCTCCCTGGCACTCACTCACTAGCTAAAGGGGCTCCCTGGCACTCACTCACTGCCTAAAGGGGCTTCCTGTCACTCACTCCCTAAAGGGGCTCCCTGTCACTCACTCCCTAAAGGGGCTCCCTGTCACTCACTCACTCCCTAAAGGGGCTCCCTGTCACTCACTCACTAGCTAAAGGGGCTCCCTGGCACTCATTCACTGCCTAAAGGGGCTCCCTGTCACTCACTCACTGCCTAAAGGGCCTCACTGTCACTCACTCCCTAAAGGGGCTCCCTGTCACTCACTCACTCCCTAAAGGGGCTCCCTGTCACTCACTCACTCACTCCTTAAAGGGGCTCCCTGTCACTCACTCACTCCCTAAAGGGTTCCCTGTCACTCACTCCCTAAAGGGGCTCCCTGTCACTCACTCACTCCCTAAAGGGGCTCCCTGTCACTCACTCACTCCCCAAAGGGGCTCCCTGTCACTCACTCACTACCTAAAAGGGCTCCATGTCACTTACTACCTAACCTGGGGGTCCCTGTCAGAATCCAGGTGAGAGGTGTCTACCATAATAAGGGGGCATTCTGCCTATTTATGTGAAATGCTGTCTATTTATGTGCCTCATGACTGCTGAATTTGTCTTGTTGGGGGCCCAATGATTGAATTTTTACTTGTTGGGGGCCTCATGATTTGTTGGGAGCCTCAAGATTGCTGAATTTGTCTTGTTGGGGGCCTCATGATTGCTGAATTTGTCTTGTTGGGGGCCTCATGGTTTGTTGGGGGCCTCATGATTGCTGAATTTGTCTTGTTGGGGGTCACATGATTGCTAACTGCGAGACTATGGGAAAAGCTGAATCATTACCATATGAGACAATAGCATTAAACCTACTTTTTTAGCTTTTTTAAACAGAAAATAAAACTGGGAGGTTCTAAAAAAATGATGGAGCACTTCCTCCTTCCGGCTTGAAGGAGGAAGTGCTCGATATCGAGGCTTGCAACGCGTCCATTCGGACACTTGCACCTCGTTGAAACGCTGGGCGGAGAGCGACGTTCTGGGTAATTAACCCCGCCGCATCTAGCCGCTCAGCTGTGGCAATTAGAGCTAACTTGAATCACGAGTATCCACCGTGGTTATTCGTGATAAATTTGTGGACAGCAAGCATCCAACTAGCTCTGCCAACATGTAATGGCTACGCACATTTCTCACTTTGGGGGGGGGGGGGGGGGGGGGCCGGACTGATGATTTGTGAGGGGCCCCAAAATTTCTGATGGCGGCCCTGGACAGCACTGTGGTGTATGCTGGGACCTGTAGCTCCACAGAGACTGGAGAGACAGCACTGCGGTGTATGCTGGGACCTGTAGCACTACAGAGACTGGAGAGACAGCACTGCGGTGTATGCTGGGATGTGTAGCTCTACAGAGACTGGAGAGACAGCACTGCGGTGTATGCTGGGACCTGTAGCTCTACAGAGACTGGAGAGACAGCACTGTGGTGTATGCTGGGACCTGTAGCTCTACAGAGACTGGAGAGACAGCACTGCGGTGTATGCTGGGACCTGTAGCACTACAGAGACTGGAGAGACAGCACTGCGGTGTATGCTGGGATGTGTAGCTCTACAGAGACTGGAGAGACAGCACTGCGGTGTATGCTGGGACCTGTAGCTCTACAGAGACTGGAGAGACAGCACTGTGGTGTATGCTGGGACCTGTAGCTCTACAGAGACTGGAGAGACAGCACTGCGGTGTATGCTGGGACCTGTAGCTCTACAGAGACTGGAGAGACAGCACTGTGGTGTATGCTGGGACCTGTAGTTCTACAGAGACTGGAGAGACAGCACTGCGGTGTATGCTGGGACCTGTAGCTCTACAGAGACTAGAGAGACAGCACTGCAGTGTATGCTCGGACCTGTAGCTCTACAGAGACTGGAGAGAAAGCACTGTGGTGTATGCTGGGACCTGTAGCTCTACAGAGACTGGAGAGACAGCACTGTGGTGTATGCTGGGACCTGTAGCTCTACAGAGACTGGAGAGACAGCACAGCGGTGTATGCTGGGACCTGTAGCTCTACAGAGACTGGAGAGAAAGCACTGTGGTGTATGCTGGGACCTGTAGCTCTACAGGGACTGGACAGACAGCACTGCGGTGTATGCTGGGACCTGTAGCTCTACAGAGACTGGACAGACAGCACTGCGGTGTATGCTGGGACCTGTAGCTCTACAGAGACTGGACAGACAGCACTGCGGTGTATGCTGGGACCTGTAGCTCTACAGAGACTGGAGAGATGGCACTGCGGTGTATGCTGGGACCTGTAGCACTACAGAGACTGGAGAGACAGCACTGCGGTGTATGCTGGGACCTGTAGCACTACAGAGACTGGACAGACAGCACTGCGGTGTATGCTGGGACCTGTAGCTCTACAGAGACTGGAGAGATGGCACTGCGGTGTATGCTGGGACCTGTAGCACTACAGAGACTGGAGAGACAGCACTGTGGTGTATGCTGGGACCTGAAGCTCCACAGAAAGTGGACAGACAGCACTGTGGTGTATGCTGGGACCTGCAGCTCTACAGAGACTGGAGAGACAGCACTGTGGTGTATGCTGGGACCTGTAGCACTACAGAGACTGGAGAGACAGCACTGCAGTGTATGCTGGGACCTGTAGTTCTACAGAGACTGGAGAGACAGCACTGCGGTGTATGCTGGGACCTGTAGCACTACAGAGACTGGACAGACAGCACTGTGGTGTATGCTGGGACCTGTAGCACTACAGAGACTGGAGAGACAGCACTGTGGTGTATGCTGGGACCTGTAGCTCTACAGAGACTGGAGAGACAGCACTGCAGTGTATGCTGGGACCTGTAGCACTACAGAGACTGGACAGACAGCACTGCGGTGTATGCTGGGACCTGTAGCTCTACAGAGACTGGAGAGACAGCACTGTGGTGTATGCTGGGACCTGTAGTTCTACAGAGACTGGAGAGACAGCACTGCGGTGTATGCTGGGACCTGTAGCACTACAGAGACTGGACAGACAGCACTGCGGTGTATGCTGGGACCTGTAGCTCTACAGAGACTGGAGAGATGGCACTGCGGTGTATGCTGGGACCTGTAGCACTACAGAGACTGGAGAGAAAGCACTGTGGTGTATGCTGGGACCTGTAGTTCTACAGAGACTGGAGAGACAGCACTGCAGTGTATGCTGGGACCTGTAGCACTACAGAGACTGGACAGACAGCACTGCGGTGTATGCTGGGACCTGTAGCACTACAGAGACTGGACAGACAGCACTGTGGTGTATGCTGGGACCTGTAGCTCTACAGAGACTGGAGAGATGGCACTGCGGTGTATGCTGGGACCTGCCACTCTACAGAGACTGGAGAGACAGCACTGTGGTGTATGCTGGGACCTGTAGTTCTACAGAGACTGGAGAGACAGCACTGCGGTGTATGCTGGGACCTGTAGTTCTACAGAGACTGGAGAGACAGCACTGCGGTGTATGCTGGGACCTGTAGCACTACAGAGACTGGACAGACAGCACTGCGGTGTATGCTGGGACCTGTAGCACTACAGAGACTGGAGAGACAGTACTGCGGTGTATGCTGGGACCTGTAGCACTACAGAGACTGGAGAGACAGCACTGTGGTGTATGCTGGGACCTGTAGCACTACAGAGACTGGACAGACAGCACTGTGGTGTATGCTGGGACCTGTAGCACTACAGAGACTGGAGAGACAGCACTGTGGTGTATGCTGGGACCTGTAGCTCTACAGAGACTGGAGAGACAGCACTGTGGTGTATGCTGGGACCTGTAGCACTACAGAGACTGGAGAGACAGCACTGCAGTGTATGCTGGGACCTGTAGTTCTACAGAGACTGGAGAGACAGCACTGCGGTGTATGCTGGGACCTGTAGCACTACAGAGACTGGACAGACAGCACTGTGGTGTATGCTGGGACCTGTAGCACTACAGAGACTGGAGAGACAGCACTGTGGTGTATGCTGGGACCTGTAGCTCTACAGAGACTGGAGAGACAGCACTGCAGTGTATGCTGGGACCTGTAGCACTACAGAGACTGGACAGACAGCACTGCGGTGTATGCTGGGACCTGTAGCTCTACAGAGACTGGAGAGACAGCACTGTGGTGTATGCTGGGACCTGTAGTTCTACAGAGACTGGAGAGACAGCACTGCGGTGTATGCTGGGACCTGTAGCACTACAGAGACTGGACAGACAGCACTGCGGTGTATGCTGGGACCTGTAGCTCTACAGAGACTGGAGAGATGGCACTGCGGTGTATGCTGGGACCTGTAGCACTACAGAGACTGGAGAGAAAGCACTGTGGTGTATGCTGGGACCTGTAGTTCTACAGAGACTGGAGAGACAGCACTGCAGTGTATGCTGGGACCTGTAGCACTACAGAGACTGGACAGACAGCACTGCGGTGTATGCTGGGACCTGTAGCACTACAGAGACTGGACAGACAGCACTGTGGTGTATGCTGGGACCTGTAGCTCTACAGAGACTGGAGAGACAGCACTGCGGTGTATGCTGGGACCTGTAGCACTACAGAGACTGGAGAGACAGCACTGCGGTGTATGCTGGGATGTGTAGCTCTACAGAGACTGGAGAGACAGCACTGCGGTGTATGCTGGGACCTGTAGCTCTACAGAGACTGGAGAGACAGCACTGTGGTGTATGCTGGGACCTGTAGCTCTACAGAGACTGGAGAGACAGCACTGCGGTGTATGCTGGGACCTGTAGCTCTACAGAGACTGGAGAGACAGCACTGTGGTGTATGCTGGGACCTGTAGTTCTACAGAGACTGGAGAGACAGCACTGCGGTGTATGCTGGGACCTGTAGCTCTACAGAGACTAGAGAGACAGCACTGCAGTGTATGCTCGGACCTGTAGCTCTACAGAGACTGGAGAGAAAGCACTGTGGTGTATGCTGGGACCTGTAGCTCTACAGAGACTGGAGAGACAGCACTGTGGTGTATGCTGGGACCTGTAGCTCTACAGAGACTGGAGAGACAGCACAGCGGTGTATGCTGGGACCTGTAGCTCTACAGAGACTGGAGAGAAAGCACTGTGGTGTATGCTGGGACCTGTAGCTCTACAGGGACTGGACAGACAGCACTGCGGTGTATGCTGGGACCTGTAGCTCTACAGAGACTGGACAGACAGCACTGCGGTGTATGCTGGGACCTGTAGCTCTACAGAGACTGGACAGACAGCACTGCGGTGTATGCTGGGACCTGTAGCTCTACAGAGACTGGAGAGATGGCACTGCGGTGTATGCTGGGACCTGTAGCACTACAGAGACTGGAGAGACAGCACTGCGGTGTATGCTGGGACCTGTAGCACTACAGAGACTGGACAGACAGCACTGCGGTGTATGCTGGGACCTGTAGCTCTACAGAGACTGGAGAGATGGCACTGCGGTGTATGCTGGGACCTGTAGCACTACAGAGACTGGAGAGACAGCACTGTGGTGTATGCTGGGACCTGAAGCTCCACAGAAAGTGGACAGACAGCACTGTGGTGTATGCTGGGACCTGCAGCTCTACAGAGACTGGAGAGACAGCACTGTGGTGTATGCTGGGACCTGTAGCACTACAGAGACTGGAGAGACAGCACTGCAGTGTATGCTGGGACCTGTAGTTCTACAGAGACTGGAGAGACAGCACTGCGGTGTATGCTGGGACCTGTAGCACTACAGAGACTGGACAGACAGCACTGTGGTGTATGCTGGGACCTGTAGCACTACAGAGACTGGAGAGACAGCACTGTGGTGTATGCTGGGACCTGTAGCTCTACAGAGACTGGAGAGACAGCACTGCAGTGTATGCTGGGACCTGTAGCACTACAGAGACTGGACAGACAGCACTGCGGTGTATGCTGGGACCTGTAGCTCTACAGAGACTGGAGAGACAGCACTGTGGTGTATGCTGGGACCTGTAGTTCTACAGAGACTGGAGAGACAGCACTGCGGTGTATGCTGGGACCTGTAGCACTACAGAGACTGGACAGACAGCACTGCGGTGTATGCTGGGACCTGTAGCTCTACAGAGACTGGAGAGATGGCACTGCGGTGTATGCTGGGACCTGTAGCACTACAGAGACTGGAGAGAAAGCACTGTGGTGTATGCTGGGACCTGTAGTTCTACAGAGACTGGAGAGACAGCACTGCAGTGTATGCTGGGACCTGTAGCACTACAGAGACTGGACAGACAGCACTGCGGTGTATGCTGGGACCTGTAGCACTACAGAGACTGGACAGACAGCACTGTGGTGTATGCTGGGACCTGTAGCTCTACAGAGACTGGAGAGATGGCACTGCGGTGTATGCTGGGACCTGCCACTCTACAGAGACTGGAGAGACAGCACTGTGGTGTATGCTGGGACCTGTAGTTCTACAGAGACTGGAGAGACAGCACTGCGGTGTATGCTGGGACCTGTAGTTCTACAGAGACTGGAGAGACAGCACTGCGGTGTATGCTGGGACCTGTAGCACTACAGAGACTGGACAGACAGCACTGCGGTGTATGCTGGGACCTGTAGCACTACAGAGACTGGAGAGACAGTACTGCGGTGTATGCTGGGACCTGTAGCACTACAGAGACTGGAGAGACAGCACTGTGGTGTATGCTGGGACCTGTAGCACTACAGAGACTGGACAGACAGCACTGCGGTGTATGCTGGGACCTGTAGCTCTACAGAGACTGGAGAGACAGCACTGTCGTGTATGCTGGGACCTGTAGTTCTACAGAGACTGGAGAGACAGCACTGCGGTGTATGCTGGGACCTGTAGCACTAAAGAGACTGGACAGACAGCACTGTGGTGTATGCTGGGACCTGTAGCACTACAGAGACTGGACAGACAGCACTGCGGTGTATGCTGGGACCTGTAGCTCTACAGAGACTGGAGAGACAGCACTGCGGTGTATGCTGGGACCTGTAGCTCTACAGAGACTGGAGAGACAGCACTGCGGTGTATGCTGGGACCTGTAGCTCTACAGAGACTGGAGGGACAGCACTGTGGTGTATGCTGGGACCTGTAGCTCTACAGAGACTGGAGAGACAGCACTGTGGTGTATGCTGGGACCTGTAGTTCTACAGAGACTGGAGAGACAGCACTGCGGTGTATGCTGGGACCTGTTGCACTACAGAGACTGGACAGACAGCACTGTGGTGTATGCTGGGACCTGTAGCTCTACAGAGACTGGAGAGATGGCACTGCGGTGTATGCTGGGACCTGCCACTCTACAGAGACTGGAGAGACAGCACTGTGGTGTATGCTGGGACCTGTAGTTCTACAGAGACTGGACAGACAGCACTGTGGTGTATGCTGGGACCTGTAGTTCTACAGAGACTGGAGAGACAGCACTGCAGTGTATGCTGGGACCTGTAGCACTACAGAGACTGGACAGACAGCACTGCGGTGTATGCTGGGACCTGTAGTTCTACAGAGACTGGAGAGACAGCACTGTGGTGTATGCTGGGACCTGTAGCTCTACAGAGACTGGAGAGACAGCACTGCGGTGTATGCTGGGACCTGTAGCTCTACAGAGACTGGAGAGACAGCACTGTGGTGTATGCTGGGACCTGTAGCTCTACAGAGACTGGAGAGACAGCACTGCGGTGTATGCTGGGTCCTGTAGCTCTACAGAGACTGGACAGACTGGACTGTGGTATATGCTGGGATCTGTAGCACTACAGAGACTGGACAGGCAGCACTGCGGTGTATGCTGGGACCTGTAGCTCTACAGAGACTGGACAGGCAGCACTGCGGTGTATGCTGGGACCTGTAGCTCTACAGAGACTGGACAGGCAGCACTGCAGTGTATGCTGGGACCTGTAGCTCTACAGATACTGCAGGGACAGCACTGTGGTGTATGCTGGGACCTGTAGCACTACAGAGACTGGACAGACAGCACTGCGGTGTATGCTGGGACCTGTAGCTCTACAGAGACTGGAGAGATGGCACTGCGGTGTATGCTGGGACCTGTAGCACTACAGAGACTGGAGAGACAGCACTGTGGTGTATGCTGGGACCTGAAGCTCCACAGAAAGTGGACAGACAGCACTGTGGTGTATGCTGGGACCTGTAGCTCTACAGAGACTGGAGAGACAGCACTGTGGTGTATGCTGGGACCTGTAGCACTACAGAGACTGGAGAGACAGCACTGCAGTGTATGCTGGGACCTGTAGTTCTACAGAGACTGGAGAGACAGCACTGCGGTGTATGCTGGGACCTGTAGCACTACAGAGACTGGACAGACAGCACTGTGGTGTATGCTGGGACCTGTAGCACTACAGAGTCTGGAGAGACAGCACTGTGGTGTATGCTGGGACCTGTAGCTCTACAGAGACTGGAGAGACAGCACTGCAGTGTATGCTGGGACCTGTAGCACTACAGAGACTGGACAGACAGCACTGCGGTGTATGCTGGGACCTGTAGCTCTACAGAGACTGGAGAGACAGCACTGTGGTGTATGCTGGGACCTGTAGTTCTACAGAGACTGGAGAGACAGCACTGCGGTGTATGCTGGGACCTGTAGCACTACAGAGACTGGACAGACAGCACTGCGGTGTATGCTGGGACCTGTAGCTCTACAGAGACTGGAGAGATGGCACTGCGGTGTATGCTGGGACCTGTAGCACTACAGAGACTGGAGAGAAAGCACTGTGGTGTATGCTGGGACCTGTAGTTCTACAGAGACTGGAGAGACAGCACTGCGGTGTATGCTGGGACCTGTAGCACTACAGAGACTGGACAGACAGCACTGCGGTGTATGCTGGGACCTGTAGCACTACAGAGACTGGACAGACAGCACTGTGGTGTATGCTGGGACCTGTAGCTCTACAGAGACTGGAGAGATGGCACTGCGGTGTATGCTGGGACCTGCCACTCTACAGAGACTGGAGAGACAGCACTGTGGTGTATGCTGGGACCTGTAGTTCTACAGAGACTGGAGAGACAGCACTGCGGTGTATGCTGGGACCTGTAGTTCTACAGAGACTGGAGAGACAGCACTGCGGTGTATGCTGGGACCTGTAGCACTACAGAGACTGGACAGACAGCACTGCGGTGTATGCTGGGACCTGTAGCACTACAGAGACTGGACAGACAGCACTGTGGTGTATGCTGGGACCTGTAGCTCTACAGAGACTGGAGAGACAGTACTGCGGTGTATGCTGGGACCTGTAGCACTACAGAGACTGGAGAGACAGCACTGTGGTGTATGCTGGGACCTGTAGCACTACAGAGACTGGACAGACAGCACTGCGGTGTATGCTGGGACCTGTAGCTCTACAGAGACTGGAGAGACAGCACTGTGGTGTATGCTGGGACCTGTAGTTCTACAGAGACTGGAGAGACAGCACTGCGGTGTATGCTGGGACCTGTAGCACTACAGAGACTGGACAGACAGCACTGTGGTGTATGCTGGGACCTGTAGTTCTACAGAGACTGGAGAGACAGCACTGCGGTGTATGCTGGGACCTGTAGCACTACAGAGACTGGACAGACAGCACTGCGGTGTATGCTGGGACCTGTAGCTCTACAGAGACTGGAGAGACAGCACTGCGGTGTATGCTGGGACCTGTAGCTCTACAGAGACTGGAGAGACAGCACTGCGGTGTATGCTGGGACCTGTAGCTCTACAGAGACTGGAGGGACAGCACTGTGGTGTATGCTGGGACCTGTAGCTCTACAGAGACTGGAGAGACAGCACTGTGGTGTATGCTGGGACCTGTAGCACTACAGAGACTGGACAGACAGCACTGTGGTGTATGCTGGGACCTGTAGCACTACAGAGACTGGAGAGACAGCACTGTGGTGTATGCTGGGACCTGTAGCTCTACAGAGACTGGAGAGACAGCACTGCAGTGTATGCTGGGACCTGTAGCACTACAGAGACTGGACAGACAGCACTGCGGTGTATGCTGGGACCTGTAGCTCTACAGAGACTGGAGAGACAGCACTGTGGTGTATGCTGGGACCTGTAGTTCTACAGAGACTGGAGAGACAGCACTGCGGTGTATGCTGGGACCTGTAGCACTACAGAGACTGGACAGACAGCACTGCGGTGTATGCTGGGACCTGTAGCTCTACAGAGACTGGAGAGATGGCACTGCGGTGTATGCTGGGACCTGTAGCACTACAGAGACTGGAGAGAAAGCACTGTGGTGTATGCTGGGACCTGTAGTTCTACAGAGACTGGAGAGACAGCACTGCGGTGTATGCTGGGACCTGTAGCACTACAGAGACTGGACAGACAGCACTGCGGTGTATGCTGGGACCTGTAGCACTACAGAGACTGGACAGACAGCACTGTGGTGTATGCTGGGACCTGTAGCTCTACAGAGACTGGAGAGATGGCACTGCGGTGTATGCTGGGACCTGCCACTCTACAGAGACTGGAGAGACAGCACTGTGGTGTATGCTGGGACCTGTAGTTCTACAGAGACTGGAGAGACAGCACTGCGGTGTATGCTGGGACCTGTAGTTCTACAGAGACTGGAGAGACAGCACTGCGGTGTATGCTGGGACCTGTAGCACTACAGAGACTGGACAGACAGCACTGCGGTGTATGCTGGGACCTGTAGCACTACAGAGACTGGACAGACAGCACTGTGGTGTATGCTGGGACCTGTAGCTCTACAGAGACTGGAGAGACAGTACTGCGGTGTATGCTGGGACCTGTAGCACTACAGAGACTGGAGAGACAGCACTGTGGTGTATGCTGGGACCTGTAGCACTACAGAGACTGGACAGACAGCACTGCGGTGTATGCTGGGACCTGTAGCTCTACAGAGACTGGAGAGACAGCACTGTCGTGTATGCTGGGACCTGTAGTTCTACAGAGACTGGAGAAACAGCACTGCGGTGTATGCTGGGACCTGTAGCACTAAAGAGACTGGACAGACAGCACTGTGGTGTATGCTGGGACCTGTAGCACTACAGAGACTGGACAGACAGCACTGCGGTGTATGCTGGGACCTGTAGCTCTACAGAGACTGGAGAGACAGCACTGCGGTGTATGCTGGGACCTGTAGCTCTACAGAGACTGGAGAGACAGCACTGCGGTGTATGCTGGGACCTGTAGCTCTACAGAGACTGGAGGGACAGCACTGTGGTGTATGCTGGGACCTGTAGCTCTACAGAGACTGGAGAGACAGCACTGTGGTGTATGCTGGGACCTGTAGTTCTACAGAGACTGGAGAGACAGCACTGCGGTGTATGCTGGGACCTGTAGCACTACAGAGACTGGACAGACAGCACTGTGGTGTATGCTGGGACCTGTAGCTCTACAGAGACTGGAGAGATGGCACTGCGGTGTATGCTGGGACCTGCCACTCTACAGAGACTGGAGAGACAGCACTGTGGTGTATGCTGGGACCTGTAGTTCTACAGAGACTGGACAGACAGCACTGTGGTGTATGCTGGGACCTGTAGTTCTACAGAGACTGGAGAGACAGCACTGCGGTGTATGCTGGGACCTGTAGCACTTCAGAGACTGGACAGACAGCACTGCGGTGTATGCTGGGACCTGTAGTTCTACAGAGACTGGAGAGACAGCACTGTGGTGTATGCTGGGACCTGTAGCTCTACAGAGACTGGAGAGACAGCACTGCGGTGTATGCTGGGACCTGTAGCTCTACAGAGACTGGAGAGACAGCACTGTGGTGTATGCTGGGACCTGTAGCTCTACAGAGACTGGACAGGCAGCACTGCGGTGTATGCTGGGACCTGTAGCTCTACAGAGACTGGACAGGCAGCACTGCAGTGTATGCTGGGACCTGTAGCTCTACAGATACTGCAGGGACAGCACTGTGGTGTATGCTGGGACCTGTAGCACTACAGAGACTGGACAGACAGCACTGCGGTGTATGCTGGGACCTGTAGCTCTACAGAGACTGGAGAGATGGCACTGCGGTGTATGCTGGGACCTGTAGCACTACAGAGACTGGAGAGACAGCACTGTGGTGTATGCTGGGACCTGAAGCTCCACAGAAAGTGGACAGACAGCACTGTGGTGTATGCTGGGACCTGTAGCTCTACAGAGACTGGAGAGACAGCACTGTGGTGTATGCTGGGACCTGTAGCACTACAGAGACTGGAGAGACAGCACTGCAGTGTATGCTGGGACCTGTAGTTCTACAGAGACTGGAGAGACAGCACTGCGGTGTATGCTGGGACCTGTAGCACTACAGAGACTGGACAGACAGCACTGTGGTGTATGCTGGGACCTGTAGCACTACAGAGACTGGAGAGACAGCACTGTGGTGTATGCTGGGACCTGTAGCTCTACAGAGACTGGAGAGACAGCACTGCAGTGTATGCTGGGACCTGTAGCACTACAGAGACTGGACAGACAGCACTGCAGTGTATGCTGGGACCTGTAGCTCTACAGAGACTGGAGAGACAGCACTGTGGTGTATGCTGGGATCTGTAGTTCTACAGAGACTGGAGAGACAGCACTGCGGTGTATGCTGGGACCTGTAGCACTACAGAGACTGGACAGACAGCACTGCGGTGTATGCTGGGACCTGTAGCTCTACAGAGACTGGAGAGATGGCACTGCGGTGTATGCTGGGACCTGTAGCACTACAGAGACTGGAGAGAAAGCACTGTGGTGTATGCTGGGACCTGTAGTTCTACAGAGACTGGAGAGACAGCACTGCGGTGTATGCTGGGACCTGTAGCACTACAGAGACTGGACAGACAGCACTGCGGTGTATGCTGGGACCTGTAGCACTACAGAGACTGGACAGACAGCACTGTGGTGTATGCTGGGACCTGTAGCTCTACAGAGACTGGAGAGATGGCACTGCGGTGTATGCTGGGACCTGCCACTCTACAGAGACTGGAGAGACAGCACTGTGGTGTATGCTGGGACCTGTAGTTCTACAGAGACTGGAGAGACAGCACTGCGGTGTATGCTGGGACCTGTAGTTCTACAGAGACTGGAGAGACAGCACTGCGGTGTATGCTGGGACCTGTAGCACTACAGAGACTGGACAGACAGCACTGCGGTGTATGCTGGGACCTGTAGCACTACAGAGACTGGACAGACAGCACTGTGGTGTATGCTGGGACCTGTAGCTCTACAGAGACTGGAGAGACAGTACTGCGGTGTATGCTGGGACCTGTAGCACTACAGAGACTGGAGAGACAGCACTGTGGTGTATGCTGGGACCTGTAGCACTACAGAGACTGGACAGACAGCACTGCGGTGTATGCTGGGACCTGTAGCTCTACAGAGACTGGAGAGACAGCACTGTGGTGTATGCTGGGACCTGTAGTTCTACAGAGACTGGAGAGACAGCACTGCGGTGTATGCTGGGACCTGTAGCACTACAGAGACTGGACAGACAGCACTGTGGTGTATGCTGGGACCTGTAGTTCTACAGAGACTGGAGAGACAGCACTGTGGTGTATGCTGGGACCTGTAGCACTACAGAGACTGGACAGACAGCACTGCGGTGTATGCTGGGACCTGTAGCTCTACAGAGACTGGAGAGACAGCACTGCGGTGTATGCTGGGACCTGTAGCTCTACAGAGACTGGAGAGACAGCACTGCGGTGTATGCTGGGACCTGTAGCTCTACAGAGACTGGAGGGACAGCACTGTGGTGTATGCTGGGACCTGTAGCTCTACAGAGACTGGAGAGACAGCACTGTGGTGTATGCTGGGACCTGTAGTTCTACAGAGACTGGAGAGACAGCACTGTGGTGTATGCTGGGACCTGTAGTTCTACAGAGACTGGAGAGACAGCACTGCGGTGTATGCTGGGACCTGTAGCACTACAGAGACTGGACAGACAGCACTGCGGTGTATGCTGGGACCTGTAGCACTACAGAGACTGGACAGACAGCACTGTGGTGTATGCTGGGACCTGTAGCTCTACAGAGACTGGAGAGATGGCACTGCGGTGTATGCTGGGACCTGCCACTCTACAGAGACTGGAGAGACAGCACTGTGGTGTATGCTGGGACCTGTAGTTCTACAGAGACTGGAGAGACAGCACTGCGGTGTATGCTGGGACCTGTAGTTCTACAGAGACTGGAGAGACAGCACTGCGATGTATGCTGGGACCTGTAGCACTACAGAGACTGGACAGACAGCACTGCGGTGTATGCTGGGACCTGTAGCACTACAGAGACTGGACAGACAGCACTGTGGTGTATGCTGGGACCTGTAGCTCTACAGAGACTGGAGAGACAGTACTGCGGTGTATGCTGGGACCTGTAGCACTACAGAGACTGGAGAGACAGCACTGTGGTGTATGCTGGGACCTGTAGCACTACAGAGACTGGACAGACAGCACTGCGGTGTATGCTGGGACCTGTAGCTCTACAGAGACTGGAGAGACAGCACTGTGGTGTATGCTGGGACCTGTAGTTCTACAGAGACTGGAGAGACAGCACTGCGGTGTATGCTGGGACCTGTAGCACTACAGAGACTGGACAGACAGCACTGTGGTGTATGCTGGGACCTGTAGTTCTACAGAGACTGGAGAGACAGCACTGCGGTGTATGCTGGGACCTGTAGCACTACAGAGACTGGACAGACAGCACTGCGGTGTATGCTGGGACCTGTAGCTCTACAGAGACTGGAGAGACAGCACTGCGGTGTATGCTGGGACCTGTAGCTCTACAGAGACTGGAGAGACAGCACTGCGGTGTATGCTGGGACCTGTAGCTCTACAGAGACTGGAGGGACAGCACTGTGGTGTATGCTGGGACCTGTAGCTCTACAGAGACTGGAGAGACAGCACTGTGGTGTATGCTGGGACCTGTAGTTCTACAGAGACTGGAGAGACAGCACTGCGGTGTATGCTGGGACCTGTAGCACTACAGAGACTGGACAGACAGCACTGCGGTGTATGCTGGGACCTGTAGCTCTACAGAGACTGGAGAGATGGCACTGCGGTGTATGCTGGGACCTGTAGCACTACAGAGACTGGAGAGAAAGCACTGTGGTGTATGCTGGGACCTGTAGTTCTACAGAGACTGGAGAGACAGCACTGCGGTGTATGCTGGGACCTGTAGCACTACAGAGACTGGACAGACAGCACTGCGGTGTATGCTGGGACCTGTAGCACTACAGAGACTGGACAGACAGCACTGTGGTGTATGCTGGGACCTGTAGCTCTACAGAGACTGGAGAGATGGCACTGCGGTGTATGCTGGGACCTGCCACTCTACAGAGACTGGAGAGACAGCACTGTGGTGTATGCTGGGACCTGTAGTTCTACAGAGACTGGAGAGACAGCACTGCGGTGTATGCTGGGACCTGTAGTTCTACAGAGACTGGAGAGACAGCACTGCGGTGTATGCTGGGACCTGTAGCACTACAGAGACTGGACAGACAGCACTGCGGTGTATGCTGGGACCTGTAGCACTACAGAGACTGGACAGACAGCACTGTGGTGTATGCTGGGACCTGTAGCTCTACAGAGACTGGAGAGACAGTACTGCGGTGTATGCTGGGACCTGTAGCACTACAGAGACTGGAGAGACAGCACTGTGGTGTATGCTGGGACCTGTAGCACTACAGAGACTGGACAGACAGCACTGCGGTGTATGCTGGGACCTGTAGCTCTACAGAGACTGGAGAGACAGCACTGTCGTGTATGCTGGGACCTGTAGTTCTACAGAGACTGGAGAAACAGCACTGCGGTGTATGCTGGGACCTGTAGCACTAAAGAGACTGGACAGACAGCACTGTGGTGTATGCTGGGACCTGTAGCACTACAGAGACTGGACAGACAGCACTGCGGTGTATGCTGGGACCTGTAGCTCTACAGAGACTGGAGAGACAGCACTGCGGTGTATGCTGGGACCTGTAGCTCTACAGAGACTGGAGAGACAGCACTGCGGTGTATGCTGGGACCTGTAGCTCTACAGAGACTGGAGGGACAGCACTGTGGTGTATGCTGGGACCTGTAGCTCTACAGAGACTGGAGAGACAGCACTGTGGTGTATGCTGGGACCTGTAGTTCTACAGAGACTGGAGAGACAGCACTGCGGTGTATGCTGGGACCTGTAGCACTACAGAGACTGGACAGACAGCACTGTGGTGTATGCTGGGACCTGTAGCTCTACAGAGACTGGAGAGATGGCACTGCGGTGTATGCTGGGACCTGCCACTCTACAGAGACTGGAGAGACAGCACTGTGGTGTATGCTGGGACCTGTAGTTCTACAGAGACTGGACAGACAGCACTGTGGTGTATGCTGGGACCTGTAGTTCTACAGAGACTGGAGAGACAGCACTGCGGTGTATGCTGGGACCTGTAGCACTTCAGAGACTGGACAGACAGCACTGCGGTGTATGCTGGGACCTGTAGTTCTACAGAGACTGGAGAGACAGCACTGTGGTGTATGCTGGGACCTGTAGCTCTACAGAGACTGGAGAGACAGCACTGCGGTGTATGCTGGGACCTGTAGCTCTACAGAGACTGGAGAGACAGCACTGTGGTGTATGCTGGGACCTGTAGCTCTACAGAGACTGGACAGGCAGCACTGCGGTGTATGCTGGGACCTGTAGCTCTACAGAGACTGGACAGGCAGCACTGCAGTGTATGCTGGGACCTGTAGCTCTACAGATACTGCAGGGACAGCACTGTGGTGTATGCTGGGACCTGTAGCACTACAGAGACTGGACAGACAGCACTGCGGTGTATGCTGGGACCTGTAGCTCTACAGAGACTGGAGAGATGGCACTGCGGTGTATGCTGGGACCTGTAGCACTACAGAGACTGGAGAGACAGCACTGTGGTGTATGCTGGGACCTGAAGCTCCACAGAAAGTGGACAGACAGCACTGTGGTGTATGCTGGGACCTGTAGCTCTACAGAGACTGGAGAGACAGCACTGTGGTGTATGCTGGGACCTGTAGCACTACAGAGACTGGAGAGACAGCACTGCAGTGTATGCTGGGACCTGTAGTTCTACAGAGACTGGAGAGACAGCACTGCGGTGTATGCTGGGACCTGTAGCACTACAGAGACTGGACAGACAGCACTGTGGTGTATGCTGGGACCTGTAGCACTACAGAGACTGGAGAGACAGCACTGTGGTGTATGCTGGGACCTGTAGCTCTACAGAGACTGGAGAGACAGCACTGCAGTGTATGCTGGGACCTGTAGCACTACAGAGACTGGACAGACAGCACTGCAGTGTATGCTGGGACCTGTAGCTCTACAGAGACTGGAGAGACAGCACTGTGGTGTATGCTGGGATCTGTAGTTCTACAGAGACTGGAGAGACAGCACTGCGGTGTATGCTGGGACCTGTAGCACTACAGAGACTGGACAGACAGCACTGCGGTGTATGCTGGGACCTGTAGCTCTACAGAGACTGGAGAGATGGCACTGCGGTGTATGCTGGGACCTGTAGCACTACAGAGACTGGAGAGAAAGCACTGTGGTGTATGCTGGGACCTGTAGTTCTACAGAGACTGGAGAGACAGCACTGCGGTGTATGCTGGGACCTGTAGCACTACAGAGACTGGACAGACAGCACTGCGGTGTATGCTGGGACCTGTAGCACTACAGAGACTGGACAGACAGCACTGTGGTGTATGCTGGGACCTGTAGCTCTACAGAGACTGGAGAGATGGCACTGCGGTGTATGCTGGGACCTGCCACTCTACAGAGACTGGAGAGACAGCACTGTGGTGTATGCTGGGACCTGTAGTTCTACAGAGACTGGAGAGACAGCACTGCGGTGTATGCTGGGACCTGTAGTTCTACAGAGACTGGAGAGACAGCACTGCGGTGTATGCTGGGACCTGTAGCACTACAGAGACTGGACAGACAGCACTGCGGTGTATGCTGGGACCTGTAGCACTACAGAGACTGGACAGACAGCACTGTGGTGTATGCTGGGACCTGTAGCTCTACAGAGACTGGAGAGACAGTACTGCGGTGTATGCTGGGACCTGTAGCACTACAGAGACTGGAGAGACAGCACTGTGGTGTATGCTGGGACCTGTAGCACTACAGAGACTGGACAGACAGCACTGCGGTGTATGCTGGGACCTGTAGCTCTACAGAGACTGGAGAGACAGCACTGTGGTGTATGCTGGGACCTGTAGTTCTACAGAGACTGGAGAGACAGCACTGCGGTGTATGCTGGGACCTGTAGCACTACAGAGACTGGACAGACAGCACTGTGGTGTATGCTGGGACCTGTAGTTCTACAGAGACTGGAGAGACAGCACTGTGGTGTATGCTGGGACCTGTAGCACTACAGAGACTGGACAGACAGCACTGCGGTGTATGCTGGGACCTGTAGCTCTACAGAGACTGGAGAGACAGCACTGCGGTGTATGCTGGGACCTGTAGCTCTACAGAGACTGGAGAGACAGCACTGCGGTGTATGCTGGGACCTGTAGCTCTACAGAGACTGGAGGGACAGCACTGTGGTGTATGCTGGGACCTGTAGCTCTACAGAGACTGGAGAGACAGCACTGTGGTGTATGCTGGGACCTGTAGTTCTACAGAGACTGGAGAGACAGCACTGTGGTGTATGCTGGGACCTGTAGTTCTACAGAGACTGGAGAGACAGCACTGCGGTGTATGCTGGGACCTGTAGCACTACAGAGACTGGACAGACAGCACTGCGGTGTATGCTGGGACCTGTAGCACTACAGAGACTGGACAGACAGCACTGTGGTGTATGCTGGGACCTGTAGCTCTACAGAGACTGGAGAGATGGCACTGCGGTGTATGCTGGGACCTGCCACTCTACAGAGACTGGAGAGACAGCACTGTGGTGTATGCTGGGACCTGTAGTTCTACAGAGACTGGAGAGACAGCACTGCGGTGTATGCTGGGACCTGTAGTTCTACAGAGACTGGAGAGACAGCACTGCGATGTATGCTGGGACCTGTAGCACTACAGAGACTGGACAGACAGCACTGCGGTGTATGCTGGGACCTGTAGCACTACAGAGACTGGACAGACAGCACTGTGGTGTATGCTGGGACCTGTAGCTCTACAGAGACTGGAGAGACAGTACTGCGGTGTATGCTGGGACCTGTAGCACTACAGAGACTGGAGAGACAGCACTGTGGTGTATGCTGGGACCTGTAGCACTACAGAGACTGGACAGACAGCACTGCGGTGTATGCTGGGACCTGTAGCTCTACAGAGACTGGAGAGACAGCACTGTGGTGTATGCTGGGACCTGTAGTTCTACAGAGACTGGAGAGACAGCACTGCGGTGTATGCTGGGACCTGTAGCACTACAGAGACTGGACAGACAGCACTGTGGTGTATGCTGGGACCTGTAGTTCTACAGAGACTGGAGAGACAGCACTGCGGTGTATGCTGGGACCTGTAGCACTACAGAGACTGGACAGACAGCACTGCGGTGTATGCTGGGACCTGTAGCTCTACAGAGACTGGAGAGACAGCACTGCGGTGTATGCTGGGACCTGTAGCTCTACAGAGACTGGAGAGACAGCACTGCGGTGTATGCTGGGACCTGTAGCTCTACAGAGACTGGAGGGACAGCACTGTGGTGTATGCTGGGACCTGTAGCTCTACAGAGACTGGAGAGACAGCACTGTGGTGTATGCTGGGACCTGTAGTTCTACAGAGACTGGAGAGACAGCACTGCGGTGTATGCTGGGACCTGTAGCACTACAGAGACTGGACAGACAGCACTGTGGTGTATGCTGGGACCTGTAGCTCTACAGAGACTGGAGAGATGGCACTGCGGTGTATGCTGGGACCTGCCACTCTACAGAGACTGGAGAGACAGCACTGTGGTGTATGCTGGGACCTGTAGTTCTACAGAGACTGGACAGACAGCACTGTGGTGTATGCTGGGACCTGTAGTTCTACAGAGACTGGAGAGACAGCACTGCGGTGTATGCTGGGACCTGTAGCACTACAGAGACTGGACAGACAGCACTGCGGTGTATGCTGGGACCTGTAGCTCTACAGAGACTGGAGAGATGGCACTGCGGTGTATGCTGGGACCTGTAGCACTACAGAGACTGGAGAGAAAGCACTGTGGTGTATGCTGGGACCTGTAGTTCTACAGAGACTGGAGAGACAGCACTGCGGTGTATGCTGGGACCTGTAGCACTACAGAGACTGGACAGACAGCACTGCGGTGTATGCTGGGACCTGTAGCACTACAGAGACTGGACAGACAGCACTGTGGTGTATGCTGGGACCTGTAGCTCTACAGAGACTGGAGAGATGGCACTGCGGTGTATGCTGGGACCTGCCACTCTACAGAGACTGGAGAGACAGCACTGTGGTGTATGCTGGGACCTGTAGTTCTACAGAGACTGGAGAGACAGCACTGCGGTGTATGCTGGGACCTGTAGTTCTACAGAGACTGGAGAGACAGCACTGCGGTGTATGCTGGGACCTGTAGCACTACAGAGACTGGACAGACAGCACTGCGGTGTATGCTGGGACCTGTAGCACTACAGAGACTGGACAGACAGCACTGTGGTGTATGCTGGGACCTGTAGCTCTACAGAGACTGGAGAGACAGTACTGCGGTGTATGCTGGGACCTGTAGCACTACAGAGACTGGAGAGACAGCACTGTGGTGTATGCTGGGACCTGTAGCACTACAGAGACTGGACAGACAGCACTGCGGTGTATGCTGGGACCTGTAGCTCTACAGAGACTGGAGAGACAGCACTGTGGTGTATGCTGGGACCTGTAGTTCTACAGAGACTGGAGAGACAGCACTGCGGTGTATGCTGGGACCTGTAGCACTACAGAGACTGGACAGACAGCACTGTGGTGTATGCTGGGACCTGTAGTTCTACAGAGACTGGAGAGACAGCACTGCGGTGTATGCTGGGACCTGTAGCACTACAGAGACTGGACAGACAGCACTGCGGTGTATGCTGGGACCTGTAGCTCCACAGAGACTGGAGAGACAGCACTGCGGTGTATGCTGGGACCTGTAGCTCTACAGAGACTGGAGAGACAGCACTGCGGTGTATGCTGGGACCTGTAGCTCTACAGAGACTGGAGGGACAGCACTGTGGTGTATGCTGGGACCTGTAGCTCTACAGAGACTGGAGAGACAGCACTGTGGTGTATGCTGGGACCTGTAGCACTACAGAGACTGGACAGACAGCACTGTGGTGTATGCTGGGACCTGTAGCACTACAGAGACTGGAGAGACAGCACTGTGGTGTATGCTGGGACCTGTAGCTCTACAGAGACTGGAGAGACAGCACTGCAGTGTATGCTGGGACCTGTAGCACTACAGAGACTGGACAGACAGCACTGCGGTGTATGCTGGGACCTGTAGCTCTACAGAGACTGGAGAGACAGCACTGTGGTGTATGCTGGGACCTGTAGTTCTACAGAGACTGGAGAGACAGCACTGCGGTGTATGCTGGGACCTGTAGCACTACAGAGACTGGACAGACAGCACTGCGGTGTATGCTGGGACCTGTAGCTCTACAGAGACTGGAGAGATGGCACTGCGGTGTATGCTGGGACCTGTAGCACTACAGAGACTGGAGAGAAAGCACTGTGGTGTATGCTGGGACCTGTAGTTCTACAGAGACTGGAGAGACAGCACTGCGGTGTATGCTGGGACCTGTAGCACTACAGAGACTGGACAGACAGCACTGCGGTGTATGCTGGGACCTGTAGCACTACAGAGACTGGACAGACAGCACTGTGGTGTATGCTGGGACCTGTAGCTCTACAGAGACTGGAGAGATGGCACTGCGGTGTATGCTGGGACCTGCCACTCTACAGAGACTGGAGAGACAGCACTGTGGTGTATGCTGGGACCTGTAGTTCTACAGAGACTGGAGAGACAGCACTGCGGTGTATGCTGGGACCTGTAGTTCTACAGAGACTGGAGAGACAGCACTGCGGTGTATGCTGGGACCTGTAGCACTACAGAGACTGGACAGACAGCACTGCGGTGTATGCTGGGACCTGTAGCACTACAGAGACTGGACAGACAGCACTGTGGTGTATGCTGGGACCTGTAGCTCTACAGAGACTGGAGAGACAGTACTGCGGTGTATGCTGGGACCTGTAGCACTACAGAGACTGGAGAGACAGCACTGTGGTGTATGCTGGGACCTGTAGCACTACAGAGACTGGACAGACAGCACTGCGGTGTATGCTGGGACCTGTAGCTCTACAGAGACTGGAGAGACAGCACTGTCGTGTATGCTGGGACCTGTAGTTCTACAGAGACTGGAGAAACAGCACTGCGGTGTATGCTGGGACCTGTAGCACTAAAGAGACTGGACAGACAGCACTGCGGTGTATGCTGGGACCTGTAGCTCTACAGAGACTGGAGAGACAGCACTGCGGTGTATGCTGGGACCTGTAGCTCTACAGAGACTGGAGAGACAGCACTGCGGTGTATGCTGGGACCTGTAGCTCTACAGAGACTGGAGGGACAGCACTGTGGTGTATGCTGGGACCTGTAGCTCTACAGAGACTGGAGAGACAGCACTGTGGTGTATGCTGGGACCTGTAGTTCTACAGAGACTGGAGAGACAGCACTGCGGTGTATGCTGGGACCTGTAGCACTACAGAGACTGGACAGACAGCACTGTGGTGTATGCTGGGACCTGTAGCTCTACAGAGACTGGAGAGATGGCACTGCGGTGTATGCTGGGACCTGCCACTCTACAGAGACTGGAGAGACAGCACTGTGGTGTATGCTGGGACCTGTAGTTCTACAGAGACTGGACAGACAGCACTGTGGTGTATGCTGGGACCTGTAGTTCTACAGAGACTGGAGA
This sequence comes from Hyperolius riggenbachi, assembly GCF_040937935.1. NCBI lineage: Eukaryota > Metazoa > Chordata > Amphibia > Anura > Hyperoliidae > Hyperolius > Hyperolius riggenbachi. The sequence goes on along the minus strand of NC_090646.1, from coordinate 12,753,361 downwards.
GACAGCACTGCGGTGTATGCTGGGACCTGTAGCACTACAGAGACTAGACAGACAGCACTGCGGTGTATGCTGGGACCTGTAGTTCTACAGAGACTGGAGAGACAGCACTGTGGTGTATGCTGGGACCTGTAGCTCTACAGAGACTGGAGAGACAGCACTGCGGTGTATGCTGGGACCTGTAGCTCTACAGAGACTGGAGAGACAGCACTGTGGTGTATGCTGGGACCTGTAGCTCTACAGAGACTGGAGAGACAGCACTGCGGTGTATGCTGGGTCCTGTAGCTCTACAGAGACTGGACAGACTGGACTGTGGTATATGCTGGGATCTGTAGCACTACAGAGACTGGACAGGCAGCACTGCGGTGTATGCTGGGACCTGTAGCTCTACAGAGACTGGACAGGCAGCACTGCGGTGTATGCTGGGACCTGTAGCTCTACAGAGACTGGACAGGCAGCACTGCAGTGTATGCTGGGACCTGTAGCTCTACAGATACTGCAGGGACAGCACTGTGGTGTATGCTGGGACCTGTAGCACTACAGAGACTGGACAGACAGCACTGCGGTGTATGCTGGGACCTGTAGCTCTACAGAGACTGGAGAGATGGCACTGCGGTGTATGCTGGGACCTGTAGCACTACAGAGACTGGAGAGACAGCACTGTGGTGTATGCTGGGACCTGAAGCTCCACAGAAAGTGGACAGACAGCACTGTGGTGTATGCTGGGACCTGTAGCTCTACAGAGACTGGAGAGACAGCACTGTGGTGTATGCTGGGACCTGTAGCACTACAGAGACTGGAGAGACAGCACTGCAGTGTATGCTGGGACCTGTAGTTCTACAGAGACTGGAGAGACAGCACTGCGGTGTATGCTGGGACCTGTAGCACTACAGAGACTGGACAGACAGCACTGTGGTGTATGCTGGGACCTGTAGCACTACAGAGACTGGAGAGACAGCACTGTGGTGTATGCTGGGACCTGTAGCTCTACAGAGACTGGAGAGACAGCACTGCAGTGTATGCTGGGACCTGTAGCACTACAGAGACTGGACAGACAGCACTGCAGTGTATGCTGGGACCTGTAGCTCTACAGAGACTGGAGAGACAGCACTGTGGTGTATGCTGGGATCTGTAGTTCTACAGAGACTGGAGAGACAGCACTGCGGTGTATGCTGGGACCTGTAGCACTACAGAGACTGGACAGACAGCACTGCGGTGTATGCTGGGACCTGTAGCTCTACAGAGACTGGAGAGATGGCACTGCGGTGTATGCTGGGACCTGTAGCACTACAGAGACTGGAGAGAAAGCACTGTGGTGTATGCTGGGACCTGTAGTTCTACAGAGACTGGAGAGACAGCACTGCGGTGTATGCTGGGACCTGTAGCACTACAGAGACTGGACAGACAGCACTGCGGTGTATGCTGGGACCTGTAGCACTACAGAGACTGGACAGACAGCACTGTGGTGTATGCTGGGACCTGTAGCTCTACAGAGACTGGAGAGATGGCACTGCGGTGTATGCTGGGACCTGCCACTCTACAGAGACTGGAGAGACAGCACTGTGGTGTATGCTGGGACCTGTAGTTCTACAGAGACTGGAGAGACAGCACTGCGGTGTATGCTGGGACCTGTAGTTCTACAGAGACTGGAGAGACAGCACTGCGGTGTATGCTGGGACCTGTAGCACTACAGAGACTGGACAGACAGCACTGCGGTGTATGCTGGGACCTGTAGCACTACAGAGACTGGACAGACAGCACTGTGGTGTATGCTGGGACCTGTAGCTCTACAGAGACTGGAGAGACAGTACTGCGGTGTATGCTGGGACCTGTAGCACTACAGAGACTGGAGAGACAGCACTGTGGTGTATGCTGGGACCTGTAGCACTACAGAGACTGGACAGACAGCACTGCGGTGTATGCTGGGACCTGTAGCTCTACAGAGACTGGAGAGACAGCACTGTGGTGTATGCTGGGACCTGTAGTTCTACAGAGACTGGAGAGACAGCACTGCGGTGTATGCTGGGACCTGTAGCACTACAGAGACTGGACAGACAGCACTGTGGTGTATGCTGGGACCTGTAGTTCTACAGAGACTGGAGAGACAGCACTGTGGTGTATGCTGGGACCTGTAGCACTACAGAGACTGGACAGACAGCACTGCGGTGTATGCTGGGACCTGTAGCTCTACAGAGACTGGAGAGACAGCACTGCGGTGTATGCTGGGACCTGTAGCTCTACAGAGACTGGAGAGACAGCACTGCGGTGTATGCTGGGACCTGTAGCTCTACAGAGACTGGAGGGACAGCACTGTGGTGTATGCTGGGACCTGTAGCTCTACAGAGACTGGAGAGACAGCACTGTGGTGTATGCTGGGACCTGTAGTTCTACAGAGACTGGAGAGACAGCACTGTGGTGTATGCTGGGACCTGTAGTTCTACAGAGACTGGAGAGACAGCACTGCGGTGTATGCTGGGACCTGTAGCACTACAGAGACTGGACAGACAGCACTGCGGTGTATGCTGGGACCTGTAGCACTACAGAGACTGGACAGACAGCACTGTGGTGTATGCTGGGACCTGTAGCTCTACAGAGACTGGAGAGATGGCACTGCGGTGTATGCTGGGACCTGCCACTCTACAGAGACTGGAGAGACAGCACTGTGGTGTATGCTGGGACCTGTAGTTCTACAGAGACTGGAGAGACAGCACTGCGGTGTATGCTGGGACCTGTAGTTCTACAGAGACTGGAGAGACAGCACTGCGATGTATGCTGGGACCTGTAGCACTACAGAGACTGGACAGACAGCACTGCGGTGTATGCTGGGACCTGTAGCACTACAGAGACTGGACAGACAGCACTGTGGTGTATGCTGGGACCTGTAGCTCTACAGAGACTGGAGAGACAGTACTGCGGTGTATGCTGGGACCTGTAGCACTACAGAGACTGGAGAGACAGCACTGTGGTGTATGCTGGGACCTGTAGCACTACAGAGACTGGACAGACAGCACTGCGGTGTATGCTGGGACCTGTAGCTCTACAGAGACTGGAGAGACAGCACTGTGGTGTATGCTGGGACCTGTAGTTCTACAGAGACTGGAGAGACAGCACTGCGGTGTATGCTGGGACCTGTAGCACTACAGAGACTGGACAGACAGCACTGTGGTGTATGCTGGGACCTGTAGTTCTACAGAGACTGGAGAGACAGCACTGCGGTGTATGCTGGGACCTGTAGCACTACAGAGACTGGACAGACAGCACTGCGGTGTATGCTGGGACCTGTAGCTCTACAGAGACTGGAGAGACAGCACTGCGGTGTATGCTGGGACCTGTAGCTCTACAGAGACTGGAGAGACAGCACTGCGGTGTATGCTGGGACCTGTAGCTCTACAGAGACTGGAGGGACAGCACTGTGGTGTATGCTGGGACCTGTAGCTCTACAGAGACTGGAGAGACAGCACTGTGGTGTATGCTGGGACCTGTAGTTCTACAGAGACTGGAGAGACAGCACTGCGGTGTATGCTGGGACCTGTAGCACTACAGAGACTGGACAGACAGCACTGTGGTGTATGCTGGGACCTGTAGCTCTACAGAGACTGGAGAGATGGCACTGCGGTGTATGCTGGGACCTGCCACTCTACAGAGACTGGAGAGACAGCACTGTGGTGTATGCTGGGACCTGTAGTTCTACAGAGACTGGACAGACAGCACTGTGGTGTATGCTGGGACCTGTAGTTCTACAGAGACTGGAGAGACAGCACTGCGGTGTATGCTGGGACCTGTAGCACTACAGAGACTGGACAGACAGCACTGCGGTGTATGCTGGGACCTGTAGCTCTACAGAGACTGGAGAGATGGCACTGCGGTGTATGCTGGGACCTGTAGCACTACAGAGACTGGAGAGAAAGCACTGTGGTGTATGCTGGGACCTGTAGTTCTACAGAGACTGGAGAGACAGCACTGCGGTGTATGCTGGGACCTGTAGCACTACAGAGACTGGACAGACAGCACTGCGGTGTATGCTGGGACCTGTAGCACTACAGAGACTGGACAGACAGCACTGTGGTGTATGCTGGGACCTGTAGCTCTACAGAGACTGGAGAGATGGCACTGCGGTGTATGCTGGGACCTGCCACTCTACAGAGACTGGAGAGACAGCACTGTGGTGTATGCTGGGACCTGTAGTTCTACAGAGACTGGAGAGACAGCACTGCGGTGTATGCTGGGACCTGTAGTTCTACAGAGACTGGAGAGACAGCACTGCGGTGTATGCTGGGACCTGTAGCACTACAGAGACTGGACAGACAGCACTGCGGTGTATGCTGGGACCTGTAGCACTACAGAGACTGGACAGACAGCACTGTGGTGTATGCTGGGACCTGTAGCTCTACAGAGACTGGAGAGACAGTACTGCGGTGTATGCTGGGACCTGTAGCACTACAGAGACTGGAGAGACAGCACTGTGGTGTATGCTGGGACCTGTAGCACTACAGAGACTGGACAGACAGCACTGCGGTGTATGCTGGGACCTGTAGCTCTACAGAGACTGGAGAGACAGCACTGTGGTGTATGCTGGGACCTGTAGTTCTACAGAGACTGGAGAGACAGCACTGCGGTGTATGCTGGGACCTGTAGCACTACAGAGACTGGACAGACAGCACTGTGGTGTATGCTGGGACCTGTAGTTCTACAGAGACTGGAGAGACAGCACTGCGGTGTATGCTGGGACCTGTAGCACTACAGAGACTGGACAGACAGCACTGCGGTGTATGCTGGGACCTGTAGCTCCACAGAGACTGGAGAGACAGCACTGCGGTGTATGCTGGGACCTGTAGCTCTACAGAGACTGGAGAGACAGCACTGCGGTGTATGCTGGGACCTGTAGCTCTACAGAGACTGGAGGGACAGCACTGTGGTGTATGCTGGGACCTGTAGCTCTACAGAGACTGGAGAGACAGCACTGTGGTGTATGCTGGGACCTGTAGCACTACAGAGACTGGACAGACAGCACTGTGGTGTATGCTGGGACCTGTAGCACTACAGAGACTGGAGAGACAGCACTGTGGTGTATGCTGGGACCTGTAGCTCTACAGAGACTGGAGAGACAGCACTGCAGTGTATGCTGGGACCTGTAGCACTACAGAGACTGGACAGACAGCACTGCGGTGTATGCTGGGACCTGTAGCTCTACAGAGACTGGAGAGACAGCACTGTGGTGTATGCTGGGACCTGTAGTTCTACAGAGACTGGAGAGACAGCACTGCGGTGTATGCTGGGACCTGTAGCACTACAGAGACTGGACAGACAGCACTGCGGTGTATGCTGGGACCTGTAGCTCTACAGAGACTGGAGAGATGGCACTGCGGTGTATGCTGGGACCTGTAGCACTACAGAGACTGGAGAGAAAGCACTGTGGTGTATGCTGGGACCTGTAGTTCTACAGAGACTGGAGAGACAGCACTGCGGTGTATGCTGGGACCTGTAGCACTACAGAGACTGGACAGACAGCACTGCGGTGTATGCTGGGACCTGTAGCACTACAGAGACTGGACAGACAGCACTGTGGTGTATGCTGGGACCTGTAGCTCTACAGAGACTGGAGAGATGGCACTGCGGTGTATGCTGGGACCTGCCACTCTACAGAGACTGGAGAGACAGCACTGTGGTGTATGCTGGGACCTGTAGTTCTACAGAGACTGGAGAGACAGCACTGCGGTGTATGCTGGGACCTGTAGTTCTACAGAGACTGGAGAGACAGCACTGCGGTGTATGCTGGGACCTGTAGCACTACAGAGACTGGACAGACAGCACTGCGGTGTATGCTGGGACCTGTAGCACTACAGAGACTGGACAGACAGCACTGTGGTGTATGCTGGGACCTGTAGCTCTACAGAGACTGGAGAGACAGTACTGCGGTGTATGCTGGGACCTGTAGCACTACAGAGACTGGAGAGACAGCACTGTGGTGTATGCTGGGACCTGTAGCACTACAGAGACTGGACAGACAGCACTGCGGTGTATGCTGGGACCTGTAGCTCTACAGAGACTGGAGAGACAGCACTGTCGTGTATGCTGGGACCTGTAGTTCTACAGAGACTGGAGAAACAGCACTGCGGTGTATGCTGGGACCTGTAGCACTAAAGAGACTGGACAGACAGCACTGCGGTGTATGCTGGGACCTGTAGCTCTACAGAGACTGGAGAGACAGCACTGCGGTGTATGCTGGGACCTGTAGCTCTACAGAGACTGGAGAGACAGCACTGCGGTGTATGCTGGGACCTGTAGCTCTACAGAGACTGGAGGGACAGCACTGTGGTGTATGCTGGGACCTGTAGCTCTACAGAGACTGGAGAGACAGCACTGTGGTGTATGCTGGGACCTGTAGTTCTACAGAGACTGGAGAGACAGCACTGCGGTGTATGCTGGGACCTGTAGCACTACAGAGACTGGACAGACAGCACTGTGGTGTATGCTGGGACCTGTAGCTCTACAGAGACTGGAGAGATGGCACTGCGGTGTATGCTGGGACCTGCCACTCTACAGAGACTGGAGAGACAGCACTGTGGTGTATGCTGGGACCTGTAGTTCTACAGAGACTGGACAGACAGCACTGTGGTGTATGCTGGGACCTGTAGTTCTACAGAGACTGGAGAGACAGCACTGCGGTGTATGCTGGGACCTGTAGCACTACAGAGACTAGACAGACAGCACTGCGGTGTATGCTGGGACCTGTAGTTCTACAGAGACTGGAGAGACAGCACTGTGGTGTATGCTGGGACCTGTAGCTCTACAGAGACTGGAGAGACAGCACTGCGGTGTATGCTGGGACCTGTAGCTCTACAGAGACTGGAGAGACAGCACTGTGGTGTATGCTGGGACCTGTAGCTCTACAGAGACTGGAGAGACAGCACTGCGGTGTATGCTGGGTCCTGTAGCTCTACAGAGACTGGACAGACTGGACTGTGGTATATGCTGGGATCTGTAGCACTACAGAGACTGGACAGGCAGCACTGCGGTGTATGCTGGGACCTGTAGCTCTACAGAGACTGGACAGGCAGCACTGCGGTGTATGCTGGGACCTGTAGCTCTACAGAGACTGGACAGGCAGCACTGCAGTGTATGCTGGGACCTGTAGCTCTACAGATACTGCAGGGACAGCACTGTGGTGTATGCTGGGACCTGTAGCACTACAGAGACTGGACAGACAGCACTGCGGTGTATGCTGGGACCTGTAGCTCTACAGAGACTGGAGAGATGGCACTGCGGTGTATGCTGGGACCTGTAGCACTACAGAGACTGGAGAGACAGCACTGTGGTGTATGCTGGGACCTGAAGCTCCACAGAAAGTGGACAGACAGCACTGTGGTGTATGCTGGGACCTGTAGCTCTACAGAGACTGGAGAGACAGCACTGTGGTGTATGCTGGGACCTGTAGCACTACAGAGACTGGAGAGACAGCACTGCAGTGTATGCTGGGACCTGTAGTTCTACAGAGACTGGAGAGACAGCACTGCGGTGTATGCTGGGACCTGTAGCACTACAGAGACTGGACAGACAGCACTGTGGTGTATGCTGGGACCTGTAGCACTACAGAGACTGGAGAGACAGCACTGTGGTGTATGCTGGGACCTGTAGCTCTACAGAGACTGGAGAGACAGCACTGCAGTGTATGCTGGGACCTGTAGCACTACAGAGACTGGACAGACAGCACTGCGGTGTATGCTGGGACCTGTAGCTCTACAGAGACTGGAGAGACAGCACTGTGGTGTATGCTGGGATCTGTAGTTCTACAGAGACTGGAGAGACAGCACTGCGGTGTATGCTGGGACCTGTAGCACTACAGAGACTGGACAGACAGCACTGCGGTGTATGCTGGGACCTGTAGCTCTACAGAGACTGGAGAGATGGCACTGCGGTGTATGCTGGGACCTGTAGCACTACAGAGACTGGAGAGAAAGCACTGTGGTGTATGCTGGGACCTGTAGTTCTACAGAGACTGGAGAGACAGCACTGCGGTGTATGCTGGGACCTGTAGCACTACAGAGACTGGACAGACAGCACTGCGGTGTATGCTGGGACCTGTAGCACTACAGAGACTGGACAGACAGCACTGTGGTGTATGCTGGGACCTGTAGCTCTACAGAGACTGGAGAGATGGCACTGCGGTGTATGCTGGGACCTGCCACTCTACAGAGACTGGAGAGACAGCACTGTGGTGTATGCTGGGACCTGTAGTTCTACAGAGACTGGAGAGACAGCACTGCGGTGTATGCTGGGACCTGTAGTTCTACAGAGACTGGAGAGACAGCACTGCGGTGTATGCTGGGACCTGTAGCACTACAGAGACTGGACAGACAGCACTGCGGTGTATGCTGGGACCTGTAGCACTACAGAGACTGGACAGACAGCACTGTGGTGTATGCTGGGACCTGTAGCTCTACAGAGACTGGAGAGACAGTACTGCGGTGTATGCTGGGACCTGTAGCACTACAGAGACTGGAGAGACAGCACTGTGGTGTATGCTGGGACCTGTAGCACTACAGAGACTGGACAGACAGCACTGCGGTGTATGCTGGGACCTGTAGCTCTACAGAGACTGGAGAGACAGCACTGTGGTGTATGCTGGGACCTGTAGTTCTACAGAGACTGGAGAGACAGCACTGCGGTGTATGCTGGGACCTGTAGCACTACAGAGACTGGACAGACAGCACTGTGGTGTATGCTGGGACCTGTAGTTCTACAGAGACTGGAGAGACAGCACTGCGGTGTATGCTGGGACCTGTAGCACTACAGAGACTGGACAGACAGCACTGCGGTGTATGCTGGGACCTGTAGCTCTACAGAGACTGGAGAGACAGCACTGCGGTGTATGCTGGGACCTGTAGCTCTACAGAGACTGGAGAGACAGCACTGCGGTGTATGCTGGGACCTGTAGCTCTACAGAGACTGGAGGGACAGCACTGTGGTGTATGCTGGGACCTGTAGCTCTACAGAGACTGGAGAGACAGCACTGTGGTGTATGCTGGGACCTGTAGTTCTACAGAGACTGGAGAGACAGCACTGTGGTGTATGCTGGGACCTGTAGTTCTACAGAGACTGGAGAGACAGCACTGCGGTGTATGCTGGGACCTGTAGCACTACAGAGACTGGACAGACAGCACTGCGGTGTATGCTGGGACCTGTAGCACTACAGAGACTGGACAGACAGCACTGTGGTGTATGCTGGGACCTGTAGCTCTACAGAGACTGGAGAGATGGCACTGCGGTGTATGCTGGGACCTGCCACTCTACAGAGACTGGAGAGACAGCACTGTGGTGTATGCTGGGACCTGTAGTTCTACAGAGACTGGAGAGACAGCACTGCGGTGTATGCTGGGACCTGTAGTTCTACAGAGACTGGAGAGACAGCACTGCGATGTATGCTGGGACCTGTAGCACTACAGAGACTGGACAGACAGCACTGCGGTGTATGCTGGGACCTGTAGCACTACAGAGACTGGACAGACAGCACTGTGGTGTATGCTGGGACCTGTAGCTCTACAGAGACTGGAGAGACAGTACTGCGGTGTATGCTGGGACCTGTAGCACTACAGAGACTGGAGAGACAGCACTGTGGTGTATGCTGGGACCTGTAGCACTACAGAGACTGGACAGACAGCACTGCGGTGTATGCTGGGACCTGTAGCTCTACAGAGACTGGAGAGACAGCACTGTGGTGTATGCTGGGACCTGTAGTTCTACAGAGACTGGAGAGACAGCACTGCGGTGTATGCTGGGACCTGTAGCACTACAGAGACTGGACAGACAGCACTGTGGTGTATGCTGGGACCTGTAGTTCTACAGAGACTGGAGAGACAGCACTGCGGTGTATGCTGGGACCTGTAGCACTACAGAGACTGGACAGACAGCACTGCGGTGTATGCTGGGACCTGTAGCTCTACAGAGACTGGAGAGACAGCACTGCGGTGTATGCTGGGACCTGTAGCTCTACAGAGACTGGAGAGACAGCACTGCGGTGTATGCTGGGACCTGTAGCTCTACAGAGACTGGAGCGACAGCACTGTGGTGTATGCTGGGACCTGTAGCTCTACAGAGACTGGAGAGACAGCACTGTGGTGTATGCTGGGACCTGTAGTTCTACAGAGACTGGAGAGACAGCACTGCGGTGTATGCTGGGACCTGTAGCACTACAGAGACTGGACAGACAGCACTGTGGTGTATGCTGGGACCTGTAGCTCTACAGAGACTGGAGAGATGGCACTGCGGTGTATGCTGGGACCTGCCACTCTACAGAGACTGGAGAGACAGCACTGTGGTGTATGCTGGGACCTGTAGTTCTACAGAGACTGGACAGACAGCACTGTGGTGTATGCTGGGACCTGTAGTTCTACAGAGACTGGAGAGACAGCACTGCGGTGTATGCTGGGACCTGTAGCACTACAGAGACTGGACAGACAGCACTGCGGTGTATGCTGGGACCTGTAGTTCTACAGAGACTGGAGAGACAGCACTGTGGTGTATGCTGGGACCTGTAGCTCTACAGAGACTGGAGAGACAGCACTGCGGTGTATGCTGGGACCTGTAGCTCTACAGAGACTGGAGAGACAGCACTGTGGTGTATGCTGGGACCTGTAGCTCTACAGAGACTGGAGAGACAGCACTGAGGTGTATGCTGGGTCCTGTAGCTCTACAGAGACTGGACAGACTGGACTGTGGTATATGCTGGGATCTGTAGCACTACAGAGACTGGACAGGCAGCACTGCGGTGTATGCTGGGACCTGTAGTTCTACAGAGACTGGAGAGACAGCACTGTGGTGTATGCTGGGACCTGTAGCTCTACAGAGACTGGAGAGACAGCACTGCGGTGTATGCTGGGACCTGTAGCTCTACAGATACTGCAGGGACAGCACTGTGGTGTATGCTGGGACCTGTAGCACTACAGAGACTGGACAGACAGCACTGCGGTGTATGCTGGGACCTGTAGCTCTACAGAGACTGGAGAGATGGCACTGCGGTGTATGCTGGGACCTGTAGCACTACAGAGACTGGAGAGACAGCACTGTGGTGTATGCTGGGACCTGAAGCTCCACAGAAAGTGGACAGACAGCACTGTGGTGTATGCTGGGACCTGTAGCTCTACAGAGACTGGAGAGACAGCACTGTGGTGTATGCTGGGACCTGTAGCACTACAGAGACTGGAGAGACAGCACTGCAGTGTATGCTGGGACCTGTAGTTCTACAGAGACTGGAGAGACAGCACTGCGGTGTATGCTGGGACCTGTAGCACTACAGAGACTGGACAGACAGCACTGTGGTGTATGCTGGGACCTGTAGCACTACAGAGACTGGAGAGACAGCACTGTGGTGTATGCTGGGACCTGTAGCTCTACAGAGACTGGAGAGACAGCACTGCAGTGTATGCTGGGACCTGTAGCACTACAGAGACTGGACAGACAGCACTGCGGTGTATGCTGGGACCTGTAGCTCTACAGAGACTGGAGAGACAGCACTGTGGTGTATGCTGGGATCTGTAGTTCTACAGAGACTGGAGAGACAGCACTGCGGTGTATGCTGGGACCTGTAGCACTACAGAGACTGGACAGACAGCACTGCGGTGTATGCTGGGACCTGTAGCTCTACAGAGACTGGAGAGATGGCACTGCAGTGTATGCTGGGACCTGTAGCACTACAGAGACTGGAGAGAAAGCACTGTGGTGTATGCTGGGACCTGTAGTTCTACAGAGACTGGAGAGACAGCACTGCGGTGTATGCTGGGACCTGTAGCACTACAGAGACTGGACAGACAGCACTGCGGTGTATGCTGGGACCTGTAGCACTACAGAGACTGGACAGACAGCACTGTGGTGTATCCTGGGACCTGTATCTCTACAGAGACTGGAGAGATGGCACTGCGGTGTATGCTGGGACCTGCCACTCTACAGAGACTGGAGAGACAGCACTGTGGTGTATGCTGGGACCTGTAGTTCTACAGAGACTGGAGAGACAGCACTGCGGTGTATGCTGGGACCTGTAGTTCTACAGAGACTGGAGAGACAGCACTGCGGTGTATGCTGGGACCTGTAGCACTACAGAGACTGGACAGACAGCACTGCGGTGTATGCTGGGACCTGTAGCACTACAGAGACTGGACAGACAGCACTGTGGTGTATGCTGGGACCTGTAGCTCTACAGAGACTGGAGAGACAGTACTGCGGTGTATGCTGGGACCTGTAGCACTACAGAGACTGGAGAGACAGCACTGTGGTGTATGCTGGGACCTGTAGCACTACAGAGACTGGACAGACAGCACTGCGGTGTATGCTGGGACCTGTAGCTCTACAGAGACTGGAGAGACAGCACTGTGGTGTATGCTGGGACCTGTAGTTCTACAGAGACTGGAGAGACAGCACTGCGGTGTATGCTGGGACCTGTAGCACTACAGAGACTGGACAGACAGCACTGTGGTGTATGCTGGGACCTGTAGTTCTACAGAGACTGGAGAGACAGCACTGCGGTGTATGCTGGGACCTGTAGCACTACAGAGACTGGACAGACAGCACTGCGGTGTATGCTGGGACCTGTAGCTCTACAGAGACTGGAGAGACAGCACTGCGGTGTATGCTGGGACCTGTAGCTCTACAGAAACTGGAGAGACAGCACTGCGGTGTATGCTGGGACCTGTAGCTCTACAGAGACTGGAGGGACAGCACTGTGGTGTATGCTGGGACCTGTAGCTCTACAGAGACTGGAGAGACAGCACTGTGGTGTATGCTGGGACCTGTAGTTCTACAGAGACTGGAGAGACAGCACTGTGGTGTATGCTGGGACCTGTAGTTCTACAGAGACTGGAGAGACAGCACTGCGGTGTATGCTGGGACCTGTAGCACTACAGAGACTGGACAGACAGCACTGCGGTGTATGCTGGGACCTGTAGCACTACAGAGACTGGACAGACAGCACTGTGGTGTATGCTGGGACCTGTAGCTCTACAGAGACTGGAGAGATGGCACTGCGGTGTATGCTGGGACCTGCCACTCTACAGAGACTGGAGAGACAGCACTGTGGTGTATGCTGGGACCTGTAGTTCTACAGAGACTGGAGAGACAGCACTGCGGTGTATGCTGGGACCTGTAGTTCTACAGAGACTGGAGAGACAGCACTGCGATGTATGCTGGGACCTGTAGCACTACAGAGACTGGACAGACAGCACTGCGGTGTATGCTGGGACCTGTAGCACTACAGAGACTGGACAGACAGCACTGTGGTGTATGCTGGGACCTGTAGCTCTACAGAGACTGGAGAGACAGTACTGCGGTGTATGCTGGGACCTGTAGCACTACAGAGACTGGAGAGACAGCACTGTGGTGTATGCTGGGACCTGTAGCACTACAGAGACTGGACAGACAGCACTGCGGTGTATGCTGGGACCTGTAGCTCTACAGAGACTGGAGAGACAGCACTGTGGTGTATGCTGGGACCTGTAGTTCTACAGAGACTGGAGAGACAGCACTGCGGTGTATGCTGGGACCTGTAGCACTACAGAGACTGGACAGACAGCACTGTGGTGTATGCTGGGACCTGTAGTTCTACAGAGACTGGAGAGACAGCACTGCGGTGTATGCTGGGACCTGTAGCACTACAGAGACTGGACAGACAGCACTGCGGTGTATGCTGGGACCTGTAGCTCTACAGAGACTGGAGAGACAGCACTGCGGTGTATGCTGGGACCTGTAGCTCTACAGAGACTGGAGAGACAGCACTGCGGTGTATGCTGGGACCTGTAGCTCTACAGAGACTGGAGGGACAGCACTGTGGTGTATGCTGGGACCTGTAGCTCTACAGAGACTGGAGAGACAGCACTGTGGTGTATGCTGGGACCTGTAGTTCTACAGAGACTGGAGAGACAGCACTGCGGTGTATGCTGGGACCTGTAGCACTACAGAGACTGGACAGACAGCACTGTGGTGTATGCTGGGACCTGTAGCTCTACAGAGACTGGAGAGATGGCACTGCGGTGTATGCTGGGACCTGCCACTCTACAGAGACTGGAGAGACAGCACTGTGGTGTATGCTGGGACCTGTAGTTCTACAGAGACTTGACAGACAGCACTGTGGTGTATGCTGGGACCTGTAGTTCTACAGAGACTGGAGAGACAGCACTGCGGTGTATGCTGGGACCTGTAGCACTACAGAGACTGGACAGACAGCACTGCGGTGTATGCTGGGACCTGTAGTTCTACAGAGACTGGAGAGACAGCACTGTGGTGTATGCTGGGACCTGTAGCTCTACAGAGACTGGAGAGACAGCACTGCGGTGTATGCTGGGACCTGTAGCTCTACAGAGACTGGACAGACAGCACTGCGGTGTATGCTGGGACCTGTAGCTCTACAGAGACTGGAGAGACAGCACTGTGGTGTATGCTGGGACCTGCAGCTCTACAGAGACTGGAGAGACAGCACTGCGGTGTATGCTGGGACCTGTAGTTCTACAGAGACTGGACAGACTGGACTGTGGTGTATGCTGGGACCTGTAGCTCTACAGAGACTGGAGAGACAGCACTGCGGTGTATGCTGGGACCTGTAGCTCTACAGAGACTGGAGGGACAGCACTGTGGTGTATGCTGGGACCTGTAGCTCTACAGAGACTGGAGAGACAGCACTGTGGTGTATGCTGGGACCTGTAGTTCTACAGAGACTGGAGAGACAGCACTGCGGTGTATGCTGGGACCTGTAGCACTACAGAGACTGGACAGACAGCACTGTGGTGTATGCTGGGACCTGTAGCTCTACAGAGACTGGAGAGATGGCACTGCGGTGTATGCTGGGACCTGCCACTCTACAGAGACTGGAGAGACAGCACTGTGGTGTATGCTGGGACCTGTAGTTCTACAGAGACTGGACAGACAGCACTGTGGTGTATGCTGGGACCTGTAGCTCTACAGAGACTGGAGAGACAGCACTGTGGTGTATGCTGGGACCTGTAGCTCTACAGAGACTGGACAGACAGCACTGTGGTGTATGCTGGGACCTGTAGCTCTACAGAGACTGGAGAGATGGCACTGCGGTGTATGCTGGGACCTGCCACTCTACAGAGACTGGAGAGACAGCACTGTGGTATATGCTGGGATCTGTAGCACTACAGAGACTGGACAGCCAGCACTGCGGTGTATGCTGGGACCTGTAGCTCTACAGAGACTGGAGAGACAGCACTGCGGTGTATGCTGGGACCTGTAGCACTACAGAGACTGGAGAGACAGTACTGTGGTGTATGCTGGGACCTGTAGCTCTACAGAGACTGGACAGACAGCACTGCGGTGTATGCTGGGACCTGTAGCTCTACAGAGACTGGAGAGACAGCACTGTGGTGTATGCTGGGACCTGCAGCTCTACAGAGACTGGAGAGACAGCACTGCGGTGTATGCTGGGACCTGTAGTTCTACAGAGACTGGACAGACAGCACTGTGGTGTATGCTGGGACCTGTAGCTCTACAGAGACTGGATAGGCAGCACTGCGGTGTATGCTGGGACCTGTAGCTCTACAGAGACTGGAGAGACAGCACTGCGGTGTATGCTGGGACCTGTAGCACTACAGAGACTGGAGAGACAGTACTGTGGTGTATGCTGGGACCTGTAGCTCTACAGAGACTGGACAGACAGCACTGTGGTGTATGCTGGGACCTGTAGCTCTACAGAGACTGGAGAGACAGCACTGTGGTGTATGCTGGGACCTGCAGCTCTACAGAGACTGGAGAGACAGCACTGCGGTGTATGCTGGGACCTGTAGTTCTACAGAGACTGGACAGACAGCACTGTGGTGTATGCTGGGACCTGTAGCTCTACAGAGACTGGATAGGCAGCACTGCGGTGTATGCTGGGACCTGTAGCTCTACAGAGACTGGAGAGACAGCACTGCGGTGTATGCTGGGACCTGTAGCACTACAGAGACTGGACAGACTGGACTGTGGTGTATGCTGGGACCTGTAGCACTACAGAGACTGGAGAGACAGCACTGCAGTGTATGCTGGGACCTGTAGCTCTACAGAGACTGGAGAGACAGCACTGCGGTGTATGCTGGGACCTGTAGCACTACAGAGACTGGATAGGCAGCACTGCGGTGTATGCTGGGACCTGTAGCTCTACAGAGACTGGAGAGACAGCACTGCGGTGTATGCTGGGACCTGTAGCACTACAGAGACTGGACAGACTGGACTGTGGTGTATGCTGGGACCTGTAGCTCTACAGAGACTGCAAAGTTTGAGAACCCTGCCACTAACAGTGTAAGAATGGCTGCAGTTTACATTTTCCCAGTGAAATTTGTATTTATCTCCACTCATTGATGTCTCGACATTGGTCGGGTATCTATTTGGCTGGTGTTGGCTTTTAGCACTTTTTATAACCATAACACACAATTACTCAATGACCAAGTTTGCGAGCTTGGCGATCTTTGGCGTCAATAATTTGCATCAAAATGAAACAAATCTGATTGGCTAATTGTAGCTCCACCCCTTTTTCTGAATTTAAACCCCAGTCACCCAATGACCAACTGTACCAGGTTTAAGGCTGGGGCCATTAACAGTGCAAGAATGGCAGCAATTACATATTCCCCTTGAAAATCAATAAGTGAATTTTGATTGGCTTTTTTAGGCTCCACCCACTTTTCTGAATATTAATCCCAGTCAGCCAGTAACCAACTGTGCAAAGTTTGAGAACCCTACAATTAACAGTGTAAGAATGGCTGCAGCTTACATTTTCCCAGTAAAATTTGTATTAGTCTCCACCCACTGATGACCCGGCATTGCCCGCTTATGCATTTGGCTGGTGTTGGCTGTGCCCACTTTCCTAACCCTAACACTCAATTAATCAATTACTCAATGACCAAGTTTGTGAGCTTTGCAGTGTTTGGCATCAATAATTTGCATTGGAGTAAAACAAATCTGTTTGTGGCTCCACCCCCCTTTCTCAATTTGAACCCTAGTCACCCAATGATCAACTGTACCAGGTTTGAGGCTTGTGCCATTAGCAGTGCAAGAATGGCAGCAACATAAATATTCCCCTTGAAAATCAATAGGTAAATTTTGATTGGCTTTTATAGTCTCCACCCACTTTTCTGAATGGTACTCCTAGTCACTTATCGACCAACTGTGCAAAGTTGGAGAACCCTGCCATTAACAGTGTAAGAATGGCTGCAGTTTACATTTTCCAGTGAAATTTGTATTTGTCTCCACCCACTTTTTGGTTATGGGAATAAAAAGTATCCTATACTTTATTCCAGGTAATGTACTATGTGTGTGCCAAATTTCATTCAAATCCGTTCAGCCATTTTTGGGTGATCGAGTAACAAACATCCAAACATCCGAACTTTCCCATTTATTATATTAGTAGGTTGGGAAAGTTCGGATGTTTGGATGTTTGGATGTTTGTTACTCGATCATGCAAAAATGGCTGAACGGATTTGAATGAAATTTGGCACACACATAGTACATTACCTGGAATAAAGTATAGGATACTTTTTATTCCCATAACCAAAAAGAGGGGCGGAGACAAATACAAATTTCACTGGGAAAATGTAAACTGCAGCCATTCTTACACTGTCTCAGAAAAAAAACACATATGTAAGTAGATAAATACTTGCTCTACTTACATAACATGTGTATTGCACTGTCCGCGGTTTGATTTTAGTGATTTTTCTACAGTAAAAAAAGAGGAAATCCTTTGTAACGATTGGTGTCAGCAAGAACAGATTTTCAGATTATTGGTGATCTGCAGTATCACCAATAATACAGATGCTATACCTGATTATGTGGTGATCTGCAGAATCACCAATAATGCTAGTATAGCGAGACACAGGACAACCAGATGTAACGATGGGTGTTTGGTGCAACAGTAAATATAGATAGAGATACCAACTCCCCCAGAGGAGCTAGTAGAAGGAGATATCTCTATAGAACACTGGAATCAGTACTCCAGCAAGCTGAAGATGCAGATGAACTAGTAATCAGTTCACCCGAGGAGCGGGTGGTACACAGTAAGACAACGTATACAGATCACTCGTGGAGCGGGTGATTCAGACTGTACTGCAGTTACTGGTCACCTGAGGAGCAGGTGATTCAGACTGTACTGCAGCTACTGGTCACCTGAGGAGCAGGTGATTCAGACTGTACTGCAGCTACTGGTCACCTGAGGAGCAGGTGATTCAGACTGTACTGCAGCTACTGGTCACCTGAGGAGCAGGTGATTAAGACTGTACTGCAGCTACTGGCCACCTGAGGAGCAGGTGATTAATCTGTACAGAGAATCCCTCACCAGGGACTAGGCTCACTGGTGAGAGCAGGAGAGTCAGACAAGCAGATTCGGCAACAAACGGACAGATACAGTACAAAGACAGAAGGCTAAATCAGAGTATTGTTCAGGCTGAGTCGGTCCCACAGTGCCGCCCCAGTCACTCAGCCAATCAGGAGCACTGCTGGAGTCAGCTGACCGGCCGATCAGCTGACTCTCCTTCTATTCACATAAAGGTACTGTCGCATGGCGCGCGCGCGCGCGTAGCCCTCAGTCTATGTGCAACTAAAGGACCAGGCAAAAGTCCACCATGTAATTGCACGGCGAAGGCCGCCGGCTGAGACACGGAGACAGCCGCCATGCCGCTCACCGCTGCGGCGGCATCTCCGCTATCTATTACATCCTTCTTAGCATTTCCCATTTTAAGTGTGGCTATTTTGAAGCCAATCCTGATGTCATTTCCTCTCTTACTCTCCTCTGCCTGATTGTTTATGCCTCCACTATCACTATAGAAAGTGCATTGTCTCAGCGTGAGAAATACTGGCAAATAAGAGAGGAAAAGAGGTGTGGGAGGGGAAAACGGGACTGAAAGAGGCTTCAGCCAATCAGGCTGCATTAGTTAAGTCTGAAGGGAAAGTATAGAAGCAAAAAAGGACAACCCAGCATGCCCTGCAACTTCCTTTTTGCGTACCAAATTTTGTGTGTACCAAATTGGAGTCAGGTAGACTGGAGATCATTTATCAACAAGAAAAGTAATAGGGATTTTAACTTTTGGATTACCTGGTTACCTTATTACTTGCTTACCAGATAAAAATAAAGAATTGATTTTATGCCCGACAGTTACACTGCTAATGGTAGGGTTCTCAAACTTTGCACAGTTGGTCACTGGGTGACTGGGATTAATATTCAGAAAAGTGGGTGGAGCCTATAAAAGCCAATCAAAATTCACTTATTGACTTTTCAAGGGGAATATATACATTGCTGCCATTCTTGCACTGTTAATGGCACAAGCCTCAAACCTGGTACAGTTGGTCATTGGGTGACTGGGGTTCAAATTCAGAAAAGGGGGTGTAGCCACAAACAGCCAATCAGATTTGTTTCATTTCAATGCAAATTATCGATGCCAAACACCGCAAAGCTCACAATTGAGATCATTCAGTTATTGAGTAATTGTGCGTTAGGGTTAGAAAAAGTGGGTGCAGCCAACACCTGCAAAATACATACCCGGGCAACGCCGGGTCATCAGCTAGTTACCTATAATTGTGTAGACAAACAGCACTAAGGCTCAATGCTTGGTCTAATATGTTTAAACTGTAGCAGACTAAAGGCTTGTTCACACGTCTGACTGAAGCCAACGACGGGTCCGTCGGCACCTCCCGCTGGGCGGGTTTTCAGCAGACAGTACAGTGTGTGTACAGTCTGTCGGCGGACTGATAAGACTGTTTCTGAACGATCCACCCTCCGACAGACTGTACACACGCTGTACTGTCTGCTGAAAACCCGCCCAGCGGGAGGTGCCGATGGGCCCGTCGTTGGCTTCAGTCAGACGTGTGTACGTGCCCACAACACAAATGAATCCACTTTTAAATTCCTTTTAAATTCCTTACCCCACTGAAACTCCACTGATACTTAAGTGGAGTAGATGATTAAAAAAAAAAAAAGAAAACTTAAAGGGAACCTGTACTGAGTAAAATTATTTAAAACTAGCTGATTGCCCGGCGTTGCCCGGGTACCGGGTATGTATTTGGCTGGTGTTGGCTCCACCCATTTTTTCTAGCCCTAACACACAATTACTCAATGACCAAGTTCGTGAGCTTTGCGGTCTTTGGTATCAATAATTTGCATTGAAATGAAAAAATCTGATTGGCTGTTTGTGGCTCCACACCCTTTTCTGAATTTGAACCCCAGTCACCCAATGACCAACTGTACCAGGTTTGAGGCCTGTGCCATTAACAGTGCAAGAATGGTAGCAATTAAATATTCCCCTTGAAAAGCAATAGGTGACGTTTGAGTCACTTTTGTAGGCTCCACCCACTTTTCTGAATATTGATCTCACTCACCCAGTGACCAACTGTGTAAAGTTGGAGAACCCTGCCATTAACAGTGTAAGGATCAGGGGCAAACCCAGGATTTTCAAGGGGGGGGGGGCGGGATTCCTGAAAGGTCACCTTCAGCCACGCACAATACAGTATAATAATATGGTAGGACATCATGCTGGGTACACATAATGCAATTTCTCGACTGACAATGGGATCGATCAGGAGCAGTTTGGATACAGATAATAATGAGGACAGTCGACATTGGTAATGAAGGGGAAAGTGAAGCATCACACAGCAGGGCACAGGGCTGTGCTCATACCTGACTCTGTGCTGTTAAGTTCCTCAGAACTGCTCCATGCTCTGTACACACGCTGCTGCTCTAACAAAAGTCAACTGTAGCAGGGAAAGAAAAGGGGCAGTGCTGTGAACCTGCATACGTTCTGGTGCCTCAACTTGTGCCTGTCCCCAGACACTGCACCAGCGTAAAGGGGGGGGGGGGATGGGATTCTGGGCAGCTGTAATCTCCCCCTGCTTTTGCCCATGAGAATGGCTGCAGTTTACATTTTCCCAGGGAAATTTGTATTTGTCTCCACCCACTGATGACCCGGTGTTGCCCGTGTATGTATTTGATTGGTGTTGGCTCCGCCCACTTTCTAACCCTAATGCACAAACACTCAATGACCAAGTTTGTGAGCTTTGGGGTCCTTGGCATCAATAATTTGTTTGTGGCTCCACCCCTCTCCAGCATTTGTCACCCAATGATCAACTGTAGCTGGTTTGAAGCATCTGCTATTAACAGTGTAAAAATGGCAGCAATTTACATATTCCCCTTGAAAATCAACAGGTGAATTTTGATTGTCTATTATAGGTTCCACCCACTTCCCTGAATATTAATCTCAGTCACCCAGTGACCATCTGGGCAAAGTTTAAGAACCCTGCCATAAACAGTGTAAGAAGGGCTGCAGTTTACATTTTCCCAGTGAAAATTTGTTTTTGGCTGGACACACAGTCACTCAATGACCGATTTTGTGAGCTTTGGGGTCCTTGCATGGTATCGATAATTTGTACTTTCCCATGAAATGAAACAAATCTGATTCACTGTTTGTGGCTCTGTCCCCTTTTCTGAATTTGAACCCCAGTGACCCAATTACCAACTGTACCAGGTTTGAGTCCTCTGCCATTAACAGTGTAAGAATGGCTGCAGTTTCAATATTCCCCTTGAAAATCAATAGGTGATTTTTGATTGGCTCTTGTAGGCTCCACCTACTTTTCTGAATATTAATCCCAGTCACCCGGTGACCAACTGTGTGAAGTTTGAGAACCCTGCCATTAACAGTGTGAGAAAAGCTGCAGTTTATATTTTCCAGTGTAAAAAGTTAATTGTTTTTGGCTCCGCCCACTATTTCTAACCTTGACATACAGTCACTTAATGACCAAGTTTATGAGCTTTGGGGTTCTTGGCATAAATAAATTGCATTTTACCATTGAAATTAAACAAATCTGATTGGCTGTTTTTGGCCCACTCCCTTCAGAATTTAAACCCCAGTCTCCCAGTGACTGACTGTACCGGATTTGAGGCCTCTGCCATTAAGAGTGTATGAATGGCAGCAATGTAAATATTCCCCTTGAAAATCAAAAGGTGAATTTTGATTGGCTGCTGTAGCCTCCACTCACTTTCCTGAATATTAGTCCCAGTCACCCAGTGGCCAACTGTGTCACGTTTGAGAACCCTGTCAATAACAGAATGGCTAAAATCAATCTAACAAATCTGATTGGCTGTTTGTGGCTCCACCCCTTTAGTTAATTTGGACCCCAGTCACCCAATGACTGACTGTATCAGGTTTGAGGCCTCTGTCATTAACAGTGTAACAATGGTAGCAATGTGAATATTCCCCTTGAAAATCAATAGGAAAATTTTGATTGGCTGTTGTAGGCTCCACCCACATTTCTGAATATTCATCCCAGTCACCCAGTGGATAATTGTTTAAAGTTTGGAGACCCTGCCATGTTAAAAATTTAGTTGTTGGCACCGCCCACTTTTTCTAACCTTGACATACAGTCACTCAGTTATCAAGTTTATCAGCTTTGGGGTCCTTGGTATCGATAATTTGTATATTCCCATTGAAAAATAAACAAATATGGCTGTTTGTGGCTCCGCCCCCTTTCTGAATTTGAACCCTAATCACCTAATGACTGACTGTATCAGGTTTGAAGCATCTGCTATTAACAGTATAAGAATGGTAACAGTTTAAATATTCCCTTTGAAAATTGAAAGGTGAATTTTTATTGGCTGTTGTAGGCTCCACCCGCCTTCCAAAATCTTAATATCATTCACCCAGTGACCAACTGTGCAAAGTTTGAGAGCCCTGCCATTAACGGTGTAAGAATGGCTTCAGTTTCTATTTTCCCAGTAAAATTTGTTTTTGGCTCCATCCACTTTTTGTAACATTGACACACAGTCACTCAATGACCAACTTTGTGAGCTTTCAAGTTTGTGAGCTTTCAGGTTCCTGGCATCAAAAATGTGTGAATGGAAGCAGTTGATCCACCAAGGAAATCTGATTGGCTGTATGTGGCCCCACCCCTTTAGTGAATTTGGACCCCAGTCACCCAATGACCGACTGTAGCAAGTTTGAAGCCTCTGCCATTAACAGTGTAAGAATGGCAGCAGTTTAAATATTCCCCTTGAAAATCAATAGGTGAATTTTGATTGGCTGTTGTAGGCTCCACCCACTTTCTTGAATCTTAATCGCATTCACCCAGTGACCAACTGTGGCAAGTTTGAGAACCCAGCCATTAACAGTCTAAGAATGGCTGCAGTTTACATTTTCCCATTTAAAATGAATGGCTGAAATTTGATTGGCTGTTTTATGCTCCGCCCACTTTTTCTGGATTTGTAACCTCAGTCACCAAGTGACCAACTGTGCCAAGTGTGGGGACTCTGGCTTGATAATTGTGAGAATGGCAGCCTTTTCCATTTTTTCCATTGACTTGAATGGGTGAAATCTGATTTTGCTGTTTGTAGCTCCGCCCAGGTGTGCAGGGGGGCCGCGAGACCCCCAGAACCTATCATCCCAGGTAGTAAGGGATCTGCATACCAAGTTTCATTCAAATCGGTCAAGCCGTTTTCGAGTGATCGCGGCACATACACACACACACACACACACACACACACACACACACACACACACACACACACACACACACACACACACGCGCGCGCGCGCACACACACACACACACACACACACACACACACACACACACACACACACACATACATCCGATTTTATATATATAGATAAACACATGAGGTAACTTCAAATGAACATTAAATAGTTACTTTGCCATCAGTTCCTCTCAGAAGCTCACCATTTTCTTCTGACAATAATCCCTTCCAGTTCTGACAACATTTTGCTAGAACTGAAATATATCAGTTGCTGTCAGTTATATATCAGTTGCTGTCAGCTATAGCTGAGTGGACAACTGATGTCTCAGGCAATGTCCATGTTTCCCTATGGCTCAAGTGGGCGATGTTACAGTTTAACAGTGTGCTGACCAGGAAGCTGTTATGGGGTAATGGCCATTTTCAAAATGGAGGACGGAAAATTCCATTGATCACAGTGGACAAACAGGACGCGGGAGAGGAGAAAGACACTGAGGAGTAGACTACATGGAAGGTAAGTATGACTTGTGTATGCCTATTTTGACTTTTAATTTTCAGTTCAGGTTTTCTTTAAGTAGAGGAGAAAAAGAGTGAATTAGTAATAAACTCGTTAAACATGACTCCAGGTGAGATCAGGTGACGCTATGAACTATACAGAGCAGAGAGAAAATGAGATCTTGGCTTTCAATTATTGATTTATTAGATTATATTTGTGACTGCATTTTCAGGCATACAATAAGCCACAGATAACAAGAATAATACAAACTTTCAAAAACTAAGAGAGAACAAAGCAGAAATGTAAGAGTGAAAAATCGCGAGACAATATGACTAGAAAAGACAACTTTACTTACGGTAACGTCTTTTCCAGTAGTCAGAAGGACAGCACCCCTGGTGAGACTTGTCTCCCTCCCAATCGTGGACAGGAACTGCAAAAGAAAAGATTTGCATAACAAATTGGCAGCCATACATAAGCCACTATCTTACCACCAGTAACTCAGTTAATATAATAGATGACACGGACCGCATAGATGCTCACTTACATAATTATTATTCCACCCAAAAGAAGGGCGGGTTGCAGGGGTGCTGTCCTTCTGACTACTGGAAAAGACGTTACCGTAAGTAAAGTTGTCTTTCCCAGAACGTCATTGGACAGCACCCCTGGTGAGACGATGTACAAGATATAGGATCTAGGGAGGGACCACTGCCTGCAGCACCTTCCTTCCAAATGATAAGTCTGCTGCAGCCGAGATGTTTAGGCGATAATGTTTCACAAAAGTGTTCTGACTTGACCAGGTAGCAGCTCTGCATATCTGTTCTATAGATGCCCCTGCCCTCTCTGCCCAGGAGGTTGATATTGCTCTTGTAGAATGAGCTCTGATTGGAGAGATTAAATGCTTTCCTTGAACCTGATATGCTGATGTGATAGCCTGTTTTATCCATCGTGCCAGCGTTGCTTTGGAAGCTTTGTTGCCTCTTTGTTTTCCAGCAAAAAGGGTGAACATTGCGTCAGTTTTCCTCCAGGAACTTGTTCTTTCCATGTAGTGTATAAGACATCTCCTTACGTCAAGGGAATGGAGTCTCCTTTCCTTTTCATTACTAGGATTCTCGCAAAAGGAGGGTAGGAAGATCTCCTGATTTCTGTGAAAAGAGGAAACTACCTTGGGTAGAAAGGCTGCATCAGGACGTAATGTTATTCTATCCTCTGAAATGGTGCAATAAGGCTCTCTAATGGATAGTGATTGCAATTCACCAATTCTCCTGGCTGAAGTAATTGCCAGCAGGAAAATGGTCTTTAAGGTAAGAAATTTTTCCGAAATTTGCGCTAATGGCTCAAACGGAGCCTCACACAAACCCTGTAAAACAATGTTTAAATCCCAAGCAGGTACTTTTGTTTTAATTGCTGGCTTAAGTCTCTTTAAAGCCTGAAAAAAACGTACAATTAGATTTTCTTCTGCCAGTCGTTTTTCTAAAAACACACTAAGAGCAGATACCTGTACTTTCAGGGTGCTGATACTAAGACCTTTCTTATATCCACACTGAAGAAATTCCAATACGGATTTGAGAGATGAATTGTTAAAGGATCTTTCCCTACACCAATCGTTAAATATTCTCCAGGCTTTCTGGTATATTTCTCGAGTCACTTTTTTTCTACTCTGTATCAAAGTTTCTGATAGTTCATCTGAAAACCCTTTGGACTTCAGGATGCCCCATTCAGGTTCCAAGCTGAAAGGTGAAGCATGTGTAAGTTCGGATGCCATACTGGACCCTGAGATAGCAAGTGTGGCAGAGGAGGAAATATTATCGGATCTGTTACTGCTAGTGCCCTCAGTGACGTGAACCATGGTTTTTTTGGCCACAGTGGAGCTATTAAGATTACTCGAGCCTTGTCCTGTATAATCTTCTTTATCACTCGTGCTAGCAACGGAACTGGAGGAAATGCATACATCATTACTTCCCCCCAATTGATCGAGAAGGCATCTACTTTCCATGGTAGATCTTCTGGAAACAGGGCACAAAATTGTTGGCATTTCGTATTCACCTTCCTTGCAAACAAGTCTATTTTTGGGCAGCCCCATTGTAACGTCACCTGCTGGAATATTTCCTGATCTAATGACCATTCGTTCGCATCCAACCTCTTCCTGCTGAGGTAGTCTGCCAGTTGGTTTGAGGTTCCTTTTAAGTGTGTCGCTGTTAAGGATGAGAGATTCCTTTCTGACCAAAATAGGATCCTCTTCGTCTTTTCCCATAAGGATTGACTCCTCGTACCCCCTTGTCTGTTTAGGAAAGCCACCACACTCTGATTGTCTGTCCTTATCCTCACATGAGACTTCTTGATTTGGGGCCCGAAATGTAGTAAAGCTTGCCACACTGCTTGCAGTTCTCTGTTGTTTGATGACTGTGAACTGATCGTCATACTCCAGGCTCCCTGGGCCGGTTGAGAATTGAAGTGGGCTCCCCAACCCCATAAACTGGCGTCGGTTGTAATTGTATTCTGATGAGGAAAAACTCCACAGACGACCTGGAGATAGATGATCCAGCTGTTTCCACCAAAGCAGAGAAGCCTTTATACTCTGTGGAATGACGATTTTCTTGTCCAGTGACGTCATAGACCTGTTCCAAGATTTTAGTATCCACATCTGTAAGAATCTTGCATGGAACTGCCCCCACTGGATTGCCGGAAAGGAAGAAGTTAGAAGACCTAGAAGTGCCATGGCCTTTCTTAGCGATATGCTTCTCAATTTCTGAAACGAGAGAACATTGTCAATAATAGCACTGATCTTCCTATCAGGTAACAACAATTTTTCATTTCTAGTAGAAATAATGAAACCCAAAAACTCTAAGGATTGGAAAGGAACTAGGGCAGACTTTTCCCAATTAATCAACCAACCCAAATCCTGGAAGAAGCTCAAAGTTGTAGTTATCTGATCAAAAACGGATTTCTCAGAAGACCCCCATAATAAAAAATCATCAAGGTAACCGACAATATTAATCTGTTTTAACCTGAGAAGGGCTAGTACCTCAGACATAACCTTGGTGAATAGCCATGGAGCTGAAGATAATCCGAAAGGTAAGGCATTAAACTGAAAATGTCTCACCTCTCCTTCCATCCACACGGCGAACCTTAGGTATTGTTGGCAGGACAAATGGATTGGCAGATGAAGATATGCATCCTTCAGGTCTAGAGATGCCAAGAAGTCGTCTTTCTGTAAGAGATGAACTACAGATCGGATATTGTCCATCCTGAACTTTCTGTATTTGACCCTCAGATTTAGTTTCTTTAGATTTAGAATAAATCGATAGGTTCCCTGAGGTTTCCTCACCAGGAAGACTGGAGAGTAGAATCCCTGTTCTTTTTGGCATGCTGGAACCCGGCGAATTACCCTTTTCTGAAGAAGTGACCTTATTTCTGATTGAAGGGCTATTCTTAAAGATGGGTCTTTTGGACAAGGGGTTAGGACAAAATTTTGAGGGGGAGGCTGCTCGAACTCTATTTTGTAACCTTCTAATATTATATTCAGTAACCACTGATTGCTGAAGAGTTGTTGCCATTTTTCGAAATAGTTGGTGACTCTCCCCCCCACTGGAATGATGGCGTCATTGCTTGTTTGTCTTTTTGGTATTAGTAGAGGTATTGGGGGGTCTTTGTTGTCTATAAGGGGCCCATCTTCTACCCCTGGAAGATTTGTTATCCGCTTCATTTTTGGCGGGGGCCCGAAATGGCCGCTTATTTTGAAAAGGGCGCTTCCTTGGGAAATTCTTCTTATTATCCGCCGTACGATCTAGTGTATCGTCCAGCTTTGAACCGAACAGCAGATTACCTTCACAGGGGATACCACAAAGCTTAGATTTTGAGGAAGTATCCCCATTCCAGGTCTTAACCCATACTCCCCTTCTAGCCGAGTTGACCAGCGCCGTGGTTCGGGCTGCCAACTTTACTGTATCATCTGCCGCATCAACCATGTAATTTGAGGCATTCGTAATTTTTGGGAAGTCATTCAGAATTTCTTCCCTAGAAACTCCATTAGCAATCTTAAATTGCAGGTCTGATAGCCAAGTTTTCAGAGAACGACTAACTGCTGTTGATGCCACAGCCGGTTTGAAAGTTAATGAAGCCGACTCCCAAGCCCTACGCAAAACATTATCCATTTTTTTGTCTATTGGATCTTTTAGGTTACCAAAGTCTTCAAACAACAGGTCTGATTTTCTTGACACCCTGGAAAAGGAAGGATCCAGCTTTGGCGGAGGACCCCAACAAGCCTGATCATCCGGGGCAAAAGGGTAGCGCTTAGATAAAGATTTGGGCCAAAAGGCCCTTTTCTCAGGATTTTCCCATTCTTTCTTAATCATAGATTTAAGAGTAGAATGGACCGGAATGAATCTAGATTGGGGGTCCGCCAAACTTTCATACATCTGATCCAGGGGTGTCAGGGGTTTTTGCTCTGATCTAATACCCATTGTTTCGTGCATGGAGGTTAGGAGATCTTTCATTAAATCTGGGGAAAAAGCAAATTTCTGTGATTTCTCAGCTTTTTCTATTTCTTCACCCTCAGATATCTCTTCTAATGCAGATATTTCCCCCTCAGAGAGTTCCGAGCCCTCTATATCACTCTCCCTACTTCTCCTAGCCTGCACAGGAATACGTGCCGCCGGAGTAGGAGAAGACCCAGTATTGATAGGTATAACAGCAGCGTCACTGCTAGGGCCAGGAACATCAGCAGGGTTGGGGGCTACAGTTTGAGAAGAAATAGCAGAATCCTTAATTTCTTTGATTGCTGAAGACATTTCCGCCCGCATCCAACCCATCAGATCTTTAAATATGACAGGGGATTCATCTTTAACCAGTTTATTTGTGCAATCCTGGCACAACTTTTTAGAGGATGAGGATGACAAGCGAGTGGAGCAAATGGCACATTTCTTCGCAGATTTGCTAGATCCACTTGATGCATGCTGACCCTTGTCAGTTTTATCATGTTTTTCAGGCTTTTCATGTTTTTCAGGCTAAAAAACATAATAATAAGCCAACCATTAGCACCCTCTCTAGTACACACATATATATATATACACACTGCATATCTATATTTCCATTGTACTTGCCAGAGAGGTATCTTGGGCTGGCCTGGCAGACTGCGCAGGAGCTGACCCAGAAGCGTCCTCCATGCTCACATAAACCACCAGAGTGAGACAGGGAAAAGGATTAAATCCAGAATCACATGAACAATAGGGCTCAGCTGACTAGCCCATTAGCATAATTTATTTGCATAGTCCCCCGTCGCGGCACCTGCCGCTTAATAGATATGCATAATTACCTCGTATTTCCGCAGCCCCTGCCGCGCTATTTGCTAATTACCTCAGCGAATCAGCTGATGCTGATTCGCAATCACCTCCGCGGCCCCTGCCGCCCGATCAGAGTCACGCCGGACGCCGTGCGTGACAACTTCCGGGTTGACCCGGAAGTATCTTGGTCTGAAAGCGCGCCTGCGCTATATCTCTGCTGCCTCATACGGAGAAGCCTCCTCCACGCTGCAGGGCTCCGACTGTCCACTGTACAGCATGCCTGGAGCCCTGAAAGACGTTGCCCCCGACCATCTGTCATGGATAGCATCCTGGAGACCTCTCCTCTGCATTCCCGTCCGGGACAGGAAACTGAACTGAGTTACTGGTGGTAAGATAGTGGCTTATGTATGGCTGCCAATTTGTTATGCAAATCTTTTCTTTTGCAGTTCCTGTCCACGATTGGGAGGGAGACAAGTCTCACCAGGGGTGCTGTCCAATGACGTTCTGGGAAATCATCGATACGGAGGAGGAAAGCCTGATGTAACAACAGGAATAGACACATCTTGCTTATACATCCAAAGCATTGTACAGGAACCCAGGGTGCAAACTACAAATCATCACACACCCCCTACATTCACAACCTATTATCCCGGTGTCCTCCAGCCTGGGACTACAGAGTGACAGCACCAGGGGCGTAGCAATAGGGGGTGCAGCGGTAGCGACCGCATCGGGGCCCTTGGGCCAGAGGGGCCCCAAGGGGCCCTCCCTCAACTACAGTATTAGCTCTCTATTGGTCCTGTGCTCATAATAATCACTTCTATAGATACTTTGAATAGTGGTAATCATTAACAAACTGTTTCCCATCCCTTCCTTGCACCTCTGACTCTGTAGTTGCCATTGTCAGGTTTTGGTGCACCGTATCAATTGCTATGTATAGAGTGCTTGGGGGGCCCCATTGTAAAACTTGCATCGGGGCCCACAGCTCCTTAGCTACGCCACTGGACAGCACTATGCTGTCATGTGATCAGGGTAATGGGAGGAGCCAGGACTACAGAGTGACAGCACTATGCTGTCATGTGATCAGGGTAATGGGAGGAGCCAGGACTA
Source organism: Hyperolius riggenbachi (assembly GCF_040937935.1). Lineage (NCBI taxonomy): Eukaryota > Metazoa > Chordata > Amphibia > Anura > Hyperoliidae > Hyperolius > Hyperolius riggenbachi. The sequence continues at coordinate 12,722,997 of NC_090646.1, read as the reverse complement.
CAGAGTGACGGCACTATGCTGTCATGTGATCAGGGTAATGGGAGGAGCCCAGGACTACAGAGTGACAGCACAATGCTGTCATGTAATCAGGGCAGTGCCAGGAATAAGAATTAAATTAATTAGAGGTGAGAATAATATGGAGGCTGCTATTTTATTCTCTTTTAAAGAATTCCAGTTGCCTGGCTGCAGTTCTATTCATCTTCTGGTATCATTAGTGGCTGAGTCACAACCCTGAAACAAGCATGTGGCTAATCCGGTGTAACTTGAATCAGAAACATCTGATCTGCTGCATGCTTGTTCAGGATCTGTGGTATTAGCGGTGTAATGTTTAACTGTATATAGTAATGCATGGCAATTAGTTATGCACTTTGTCATTTTATGCATCAAAATACAATGTGTTACATGTATGCCGCTTATGCGTTACACTTTATTGCATTTTAGTGAATATGACCCAGAGTCCCCGCCCACCCACCCCTATCACCATAGTGCCCCCTTTTTAATATCACCAACATCCCTATAGTGCCCTACTTATAGTTTCTCTATAATGGCCCTGCATTGTGTCACTATGAACATAGAGCCCCGCCCCCCTTTCTGCCAAAGCAGGTGGTTTCAGCACCAAGTGACAAAAGTAGGCGTCGCTATAGCAGTAATGTTATAGTGTGCGGTGCACGTAAGGGTAATTTAGGTTTGTGGTGATTTCTGGACCCCAAATTACTTCTCACCTCCGTGAACTTGAGCGGCAGCAGGGAGAGCCATCATTTGGTTTACCCTGTACCCATCTCACTGGCGGAGTAACTGTACATACACCTTTTCTTCCCCCCTCCCCTTCCCCAATTACTCATAAGGCCTGATTCACAAAGCTTTTCTGTTAAATTATCTCACCTTATTTATTAACTCACAATTTATCTCTCCTTAAATGACTTAACTCATGATTTACCTCTCCTTATCTAACTTTACTCATGGTTTAGCTCTCCTTATTTGACACTAGCTGGACGCCCGGCGTTGCCCGGGTATGTATTTGGCTGGTGTTGGCCCGCCCCTTTTCCTAACCCTAACACACAATTACTTAATTACTTAATGAACAAGTTTGTGAGCTTTGCGGTCTTTGGGACCAATAATTTGCATTGAAATAAAATAAATCTGATTGGCTGTGGCTCCACCATTTTTCTGAATTTGAACCTCAATCACCCAATGGCCAACTGTACCAGGTACAGGTGATTAACAGTGCAAGAGGCTTGTGCCATTAACAGTGTAAGAATGGCAGCAATTACATATTCCCCTTGAAAATCAATAGGTGGATTTTGATTGGCTTTTGTAGGCTCCACCCACTTCTCTGAATATTAATCCCAGTCACCCAGTGACCAACTGTGCAAAGTTTGAGAACCCTACCATTAATAGTGTAAGAATGGCTGCAGTTTACATTTTCTCAGTGAAATGTGTATTTGTCTCCGCCCACTGCAGGCATACAGCAAGGACAGAAAGAACTCTTTGAGAGTTGGGGACCGTGGCATACAAACCTTTTGCCCCAGGATAGATATGACCCTGCATCTGTGTAAACTAGAACAATTATGCCTCAACAATGAAGGGAGTTGTTTTTTTCATGCTAATTAGGTCATTTTGGTAACAATACACACCTAAACAATTTACATTTACAACTGCTTCTTATGATTGGAGTAAGCTGATCTTTTTGATTCAGTGAAAGAGAAGAAATTTCCATAGAACAAAGAGTACATGTTCTTCAGAATGCACATAATTGTGCAGTCAAAATTATCGTATTTTCCTTTAAGAAATGAGCAGAGACTGGAATCCCCAAGAGGTATAAGCAGCCAATGTATGTTTCCTGTATCATTGGAATGCCTTTGTCTGTCTTAATTGTCATAGTTCTTCTGCTTGACCATCATATTGAAGTGGGACTGCCCATTCCATGTGCCTTCTATGATGACCTCTTGACCAAATACGGTGAGGACTCTGGCCCTATACGGGACAGTCAGGTCTGCTTTGAGGACAGAGGCCACCATGTGTATGGCTTTTCCTGGTGGTATCTCAGCATGTGTGCTGGCTGAGTGGATGACCTACGGAACAAAGGAATATAGGTAAGTAAGATAATGAAAAAGGCTGTAGCTCAAAATACTTTATTGCTGTTGTGCCTGGCGGTGGTTACATGATGGCCGCAAACTTCAAGTAATTAAAATTCTGGAACCTCACACTGCTTTCTGGGGGGTGGGGTAAGCATGGCCGAAGAGCTGTCACCAAAGCCCTCCCAATCAGGACAGGAGGGGAGCTGTGGCCATCATGCCACTAAACCAGTCTCCCATGGGGATCAATAAATGGCCAGTGGAGGAGGGGAGGATCTTGTGAAATGAGGCTGGCCATGTTTTCGAAGGAAGGACAGCCCTTCATTTTAGGTCTTAACAGTCAAGGTATTTAGGGCCACTTCTCTAAAGCTAAACACTCACCGAAGCGATGCAGTAAGAACGATCCGACAATGTACTCCAATGACAAGCACTGCCTGATCCATCTTCCTGCAGGGAAAGTCACACGATGCTACACGAGACTACCCAACAGACGCAAAGGGGAGATCAAGTTATCGCATTAATTTGCACAGAGTCATCGGGGATCTTAAAGATTCGATCTGCCGTGATGGTCGTTATGGGTACGCGATGATATACGACGACTATATCCACTTGGGGGGGGGGGGGACAAGTGCTCATCGCTCAAAAAAATCACCGGTCATCGGAAAAATCATTGGGAAAATTGTGTGGTGGGAACGGGCCTTTAGTCGCATTAAGATTATTAAACTACTAGAAGAGGGAGGGGGACATCTAGTTATCCACTTGAGGACCGGCATGGAAACCCCCCTTCAGGACCAGAGCAATTTACCTTTTTTGGGTGCCGCCAGTATAGATAGCCAGGCATAGGTACAGTATTCCCAGTATAGATAGTCAGGCATGGGTGTCCCCAGCATAGATAGGTGTCCCCAGTATAGGCAGCCTTCATTACTCACCTTCCTGGGTCCAGCGATGAGCAGCTCTCCCCGCCTCCTCTCTCGTTGCCATCCAGACTCGCACTGCCGCTAAGTTCCGGGTCCCGGCTTGATGACATCATCAGGCCGGGAACTGGATCTTAGCTGCAGAGCAAGGATGGATGCCGGGCAGAGTGAACGGGGAGTGACCATCGCCAGATGATGATGTCATCAAGCCGGGACCTGGATTTTAGCTGCAGAGCAAGGATGGATGCCGGGCAGAGCGGACGGGGAGTGACGATCACCAGATGATGATGTCATCAACCCGGGACCTGGATTTTAGCTGCAGAGCAAGGATGGATGCCGGGCAGAGCGGACGGGGAGTGACGATCGCCAGAGGAATGTCAGGAGAGGTGAGTGGGTCCTCTTCTTCCTCTTCAGCCGCCACCGCTGCTTTAGAGATCACTTGGTGGCGATCGTAGAGATTATGTGATCAGGAGCCAATAGCCATGGCTCCTGGTCAGTGAGGGGAGATGTCAGCTGTCACATGACTAGAGATGGGCCGAACGGTTCGCCGGCGAACGGTTCCAGGCGAACTTTGGGGGTTCGCGTTCGCCTGCATCAGGCGAACTTTTGCGGAAGTTCGATTCGCCCCATAAAGCTGTATTGAGCAAAATTTTTCGCCTCCATTTTACTGTCAGCAGACATGTTATTGTGAAACACACTGCTTGAGACCCCACCCACCCTTCAAGCTAGGTCCTTTTATACCATTTGACTCAGTTGTCTGCCTACACTAATTAGTTATGGGACAGCTGCTACACACTCTGCTAGGGAGATTTTAATTGGCCTCCCACCTCCCCTTCTACCCTTCTACCGGAGGGAGGAGGGTCTCTTCTGCCAGGGAATTATACTATTTTAAAAACCAGTATACATCATACCATAGCCGGGAATCGAACCCAGATCTCACTGTGTGGTGGGCACGTCACCCTAAGCACTGTACCACTACAGTAGTAAGTGAAGCTTGCCTAAAATTTAACATTTATGCTCAACGCAATAGAACCATTAGGTTGCTTAAAGGAGAACTGTAGTGAGAGGTATATGGAGGCTGCCATATTGATTTCCTTTTAAGCTATACCAGTTGCCTGGCAGCCCTGCTGATCTATTTGGCTGCAGTAGTGTGAATCACACCAGAAACAAGCATGCAGCTAATCTTGTCAGATCTTACAAAAATGTCAAACACCAGATCATACCATAGCTGGGAATCGAACCCAGATCTCACTGTGTGGTGGGCACGTCACCCTAAGCACTGTACCAGTGGTGCTCAGCAGAGCTCGAATATTCGAGTAGCTCGAATATTCGAGCTCTTTTTCAGCTATCCGAGCTCGGTATTCGAGCTCCGAATAGCTGTAGCTATTCGAATGGGCTATCCGAGTACACTCGAATAGCCCATTCACTATTCGAGCTATTCGAGCAAACGGCGCTATTCGAGCTCGGTACCGAGCTCGAATAGCGTCATAGCCCAGATTGATGTCCTTAGAGCCAATCAGAGGGCTCCCAGGCCCTCTGACGGCAGCCAATCACAGAGGGGGACCCTGGCCAGCCCCTACCCTATAAATAGCGGCCGCCATGTTCCGTTTCTCCATGCTTGCCTGAGACTTGTACAGAGAGAGAGTTGCTCCTTTGTGCTTTGGCTTAGCAAGTGCTCTATTGTGATCATTTACCTAGCGTTTTTGCTCACCTACACCTGCCATATACACCTATATTGTTGTTAGTTAGATAGACATTGTATTTTAGTTAGTAGCTTGTGTGTTACATTAGAGACAGGCAGCTGCTGCAAGCTTACAGGTTTAGGCCTCAGGGGGGCCTTGCCTCTGTGGGCAGCTGTCCTCTGTTTATTTCTCTCATCTATACCAGTATTTCTGCTGTCCTTTACTAATAGTATTGTAGTTATACTGTACTAGGAGTAGGACAATCACTGACTGTCACTGTTTATAGGCTACTAGCTAGCTCCTGCGTGTGTGCACTCACTCACTGTCTGTGTGTACACACACTCTATTTCCTTCTGATTACTGATAGATTATTGTTAGTTAGTTGTACTTACTGTTACTACTTACTCTTACTGTACTAGGAGTCTAGGACACTCAGTCAGACAGTCACTGTGTTCATAGGCTACTAGCTCCTGCGTGCGGTCACTCACTGTCTGAGTGTACACACACCACCCACACTCCATTTCCTTCTGATCGCTGATTGATTATTGTAATTAGTTAGTTCTACTTACTGTTACTACTTACTCTTACTGTACTAGGAGTCTAGGACACTCAGTCACTGTGTTCATAGGCTACTAGCTCCTGCGTGCGGTCACTCACTGTCTGAGTGTACACACACCACCCACACTCCATTTCCTTCTGATCGCTGATTGATTATTGTAATTAGTTAGTTCTACTTACTGTTACTACTTACTCTTACTGTACTAGGAGTCTAGGACACTCAGTCACTGTGTTCATAGGCTACTAGCTCCTGCGTGCGGTCACTCACTGTCTGAGTGTACACACACCACCCACACTCCATTTCCTTCTGATCGCTGATTGATTATTGTAATTAGTTAGTTCTACTTACTGTTACTACTTACTCTTACTGTACTAGGAGTCTAGGACACTCAGTCACTGTGTTCATAGGCTACTAGCTCCTGCGTGCGGTCACTCACTGTCTGAGTGTACACACACCACCCACACTCCATTTCCTTCTGATCGCTGATTGATTATTGTAATTAGTTAGTTCTACTTACTGTTACTACTTACTCTTACTGTACTAGGAGTCTAGGACACTCAGTCACTGTGTGTTCATAGGCTACTAGCTCCTGCGTGCGGTCACTCACTGTCTGAGTGTACACACACCACCCACACTCCATTTCCTTCTGATCGCTGATTGATTATTGTAATTAGTTAGTTCTACTTACTGTTACTACTTACTCTTACTGTACTAGGAGTCTAGGACACTCAGTCACTGTGTTCATAGGCTACTAGCTCCTGCGTGCGGTCACTCACTGTCTGAGTGTACACACACCACCCACACTCCATTTCCTTCTGATCGCTGATTGATTATTGTAATTAGTTAGTTCTACTTACTGTTACTACTTACTCTTACTGTACTAGGAGTCTAGGACACTCAGTCACTGTGTGTTCATAGGCTACTAGCTCCTGCGTGCGGTCACTCACTGTCTGAGTGTACACACACCACCCACACTCCATTTCCTTCTGATCGCTGATTGATTATTGTAATTAGTTAGTTCTACTTACTGTTACTACTTACTCTTACTGTACTAGGAGTCTAGGACACTCAGTCACTGTGTTCATAGGCTACTAGCTCCTGCGTGCGGTCACTCACTGTCTGAGTGTACACACACCACCCACACTCCATTTCCTTCTGATCGCTGATTGATTATTGTAATTAGTTAGTTCTACTTACTGTTACTACTTACTCTTACTGTACTAGGAGTCTAGGACACTCAGTCACTGTGTGTTCATAGGCTACTAGCTCCTGCGTGCGGTCACTCACTGTCTGAGTGTACACACACCACCCACACTCCATTTCCTTCTGATCGCTGATTGATTATTGTAATTAGTTAGTTCTACTTACTGTTACTACTTACTCTTACTGTACTAGGAGTCTAGGACACTCAGTCACTGTGTTCATAGGCTACTAGCTCCTGCGTGCGGGCACTCACTGTCTGAGTGTACACACACCACCCACACTCCATTTCCTTCTGATCGCTGATTGATTATTGTAATTAGTTAGTTCTACTTACTGTTACTACTTACTCTTACTGTACTAGGAGTCTAGGACACTCAGTCACTGTGTGTTCATAGGCTACTAGCTCCTGCGTGCGGTCACTCACTGTCTGAGTGTACACACACCACCCACACTCCATTTCCTTCTGATCGCTGATTGATTATTGTAATTAGTTAGTTCTACTTACTGTTACTACTTACTCTTACTGTACTAGGAGTCTAGGACACTCAGTCACTGTGTTCATAGGCTACTAGCTCCTGCGTGCGGGCACTCACTGTCTGAGTGTACACACACCACCCACACTCCATTTCCTTCTGATCGCTGATTGATTATTGTAATTAGTTAGTTCTACTTACTGTTACTACTTACTCTTACTGTACTAGGAGTCTAGGACACTCAGTCACTGTGTTCATAGGCTACTAGCTCCTGCGTGCGGTCACTCACTGTCTGAGTGTACACACACCACCCACACTCCATTTCCTTCTGATCGCTGATTGATTATTGTAATTAGTTAGTTCTACTTACTGTTACTACTTACTCTTACTGTACTAGGAGTCTAGGACACTCAGTCACTGTGTTCATAGGCTACTAGCTCCTGCGTGCGGTCACTCACTGTCTGAGTGTACACACACCACCCACACTCCATTTCCTTCTGATCGCTGATTGATTATTGTAATTAGTTAGTTCTACTTACTGTTACTACTTACTCTTACTGTACTAGGAGTCTAGGACACTCAGTCACTGTGTGTTCATAGGCTACTAGCTCCTGCGTGCGGTCACTCACTGTCTGAGTGTACACACACCACCCACACTCCATTTCCTTCTGATCGCTGATTGATTATTGTAATTAGTTAGTTCTACTTACTGTTACTACTTACTCTTACTGTACTAGGAGTCTAGGACACTCAGTCACTGTGTTCATAGGCTACTAGCTCCTGCGTGCGGGCACTCACTGTCTGAGTGTACACACACCACCCACACTCCATTTCCTTCTGATCGCTGATTGATTATTAGTTAGTTCTACTTACTGTTACTACTTACTCTTACTGTACTAGGAGTCTAGGACACTCAGTCACTGTGTTCATAGGCTACTAGCTCCTGCGTGCGGTCACTCACTGTCTGAGTGTACACACACCACCCACACTCCATTTCCTTCTGATCGCTGATTGATTATTGTAATTAGTTAGTTCTACTTACTGTTACTACTTACTCTTACTGTACTAGGAGTCTAGGGCACTCAGTCACTGTGTTCATAGGCTACTAGCTCCTGCGTGCGGGCACTCACTGTCTGAGTGTACACACACTAAATTTACTTGTGATTACTACTGATTATTGTAACTGCTAGTTGTACTTCCTGACTGTTACTACTTACTTACTGTACTAGGGGACACTCACTCAGTCACCTCACCAACCAACCCACTCCATTAAAGTACCCCACTTTTCACCCGCCCTTTTAAAAAACTTTTGTCTATACGCCCAAAACATTGAAGATGTCTGGAAGTGGCAGCCAGCGCGGTTTGGGCAAGGGGAAGGGCAGCAAGGGAATCAGGAGGAGAGGGAGCAGCATTGTGGCAAGCCGCGGCCGCGGGCGCGCCACCATGCACAGTTCCGCAGCAGCAGCAGCAGCGTCAGTGGCTAACATTCCTCCCATAGCCACTGGCCGTGGACGCCTTGGGCGCCGCCCAGCAGGAGCATCTGCAACTCACGCTGCAGAGACACAGCAGCAGCAGCGTGTAGCACCTGCTCCCATTTTCCTCCAGCCGGGTCGGAAACGTCCCATTGAGGAAAAGGATGCAGACACTGTGGTGCAACTCATGACGGAGGATGAGCAGCCCGCCATCAGCTCTGCATCCGAGGCCTCCACCCTCACCACCACCACCACCCCTGTTCGCAGCAGCCGCCCAGCAGGGTCTGGGGAGGAGGCCAGTTCACCGTCACTCGCCGACCTGTCATTCAGCAGTCTTTTGACCCCAGGCATCATGAGTAAATTGTCTGCTGTTGTTGGCGATCTTGAGGAGGAGATGCTGATGGGCACTTTGGGGGATGAGGGATTGGACAGCAAGACTGTGGCGACAGTCAAGCAGCCCATCCATGCATCAGGAGAGGAGTTTGGGGGGTCCTCATCCCAGCAGGACATGTTTCAGGAGGGGGAGGATGATGATGACCCGGTGACAGACAGAGACTGGGTGCCACCACCTCCAGGGGATGTCGTCCTCAGCAGCTCTGAGGAGGAGGAGGAGGATGCGCTTGTGGGCCTTGCAAGGAGGCGCATCATTGCAAGCATTGGCAGCGTCCCACACCCTGCTGGTGTCTCAGGCTCAGCAGCAGCAGCATCAGCCAGTACCACCACCAGCCGCACCCAAGCCCCCCCCCCAACCACCACAGGGAGACAGGCAGCAGCGCTTCCATGCCGTAGGGGGATGTTTCTGTCACCAATCTGGTGCTTTTTCACCATGCCCACTGTGTACAGCAAGTACGCCACTTGCAACCACTGTCAGCGGAAGTTGAGCAGAGGTGCAGACCCCTTAAAGTTCAGCACCAGCTCGCTCATCAACCACCTTGCGGCTAAACATTTCCACCAGCATGAGGAGTTCCAGAGGCTGAAGGCATCTGGTGCTGGCAGTGGCACCACACCCATCACTGCACAGCCTTCAGCAGCAGCAGCAGCAACAGCAGCCACCCGCCCTCCTGCTCCTCCAGCAGCACCAGCAGGAGTGCGGAAACGCACTGCTCCTCCCCCCTCTGCAACTCCTGCCGCCGACACTGAGGCCTGTTCTGGCAGCCAGTCCTCAGTGGCCTCCTCTGCTGTGTCTGCTGATTCCCGTGTCAGCAAAAGGCCACGCCAGAGCCTTTTGAGCGAGTCCTTCCAGGGGGTGGTTAGGGCTCTGCCTCCCAGCAGCCGTCGCGTGCGGCAGCTGAACGGCTTGCTGGCACGGGCCATGTGCTCCCAACTCCTGCCGTACACGCTCGTGCAGGAGGGGAGCGACATTCGTGCGCTGCTTGCTTGCGCAGCCCCAGACTGGCAGCTCCCCAGCAGACACTTTTTCTCCCGCAAGGCCATTCCTGCACTGCACCGCTTTGTGATGGCCAATGTGGAGCGAGGGCTGGAGCACGCGGTTGGTGAAAGGGTCCACGTCACCATGGACTCCTGGAGCAGCTGCTTCGGGACAGGCCGCTACCTGTCCTTCACTGTCCACTGGGTCAGCTTGGTGGAAGGGGGTGAGGATGGGAGAGCAGCAGCGGGCACAGCAGCAGCAGCAACACAGTGGGTGGTGCCACCCCGCAGGGTCAGGGGAACTGCAGCAGGTTCCTCCGATCCTCTGCCATCCTCCGGCACACCTGGCCAAACCCCCCGCCTCAGCAGCAGCGTGAAGGCCCGCCACTGCCAAGCGCTGCTGCACTTGGTCAGCCTTGGGAAGACCAAGCTGACGGCAACCCATGTGTTGGCCAAACTCCAGGAGCAGGAGAGGATTTGGCTGACCCCCAGAGGCCTCAGAGTCGGAGAGGTGGTGGCCGACAATGGGGCCAATCTGGTTGCCGCAATACACAGGGGAAACCTGACCCACATCCCCTGTCTTGCCCACGTGCTGAACCTGGTGGTGCAGAAGTTCCTGCGCACCTACCAGGGGATGGGCGAACTGCTGGAAACGGCAAGGAATGTTGTGCGTCACTTCCGGCGCTCGGCTGCAGCCTGTGCGAGCCTGGAAGACGTGCAAAAGGAGCTGGATCTGCCACGCCATCGGCTGATCCTTGACGTTCCGACTCGCTGGAACTCCACCCTGGCGATGTTGGAGCGTCTGGTTGAACAGAGGCACGCTGTCAAACAGTACCTTGCCCTGGCCACTGTTTCCGCAGCTCTGAGAAGGGACAAGACCAGCAACTTCCCGTCCATCGTCCCCGATGATGACTGGAGGCACATGCAGCAGGTGTGCTTAGTGCTGGCTCCCTTCCTGCAGGCCACAAACATGGTGAGCAGGGACCATGCTATGGTCTGCGAGTGGGTGCCCCTGGTTTCTCTGCTGAACAGGGCCCTCGATGCTTTGCTGGAACAGGGAGCGGCAGCCTTGGACCAGCAGGAGCGGCAACCAGCTGCGCAGTCCACCTCTGAGGGGGAGGAGGAGGAGGACTTGGTGGAGGTCCCTGACCTGGCTGCTGATGAGGGGGATCAGCACAGCGCAGCTGAGTTGGTGCGGGGGTGGAGAGAGGATGAGGCGGCAGAGGAGGAGGATGAGGACAGCACTGACGTCGATGTGCCAGCAGACGTGGCCCGCCTCTTCCCAATGGCAGCGCACATGCTGACGTGCCTGCGCAGGGACCCCAGGGTGATCCAGATGAAGCAGAGGGAGGACATCTGGATCAGCATGATGTTGGACCCACGCCTCAAGGGGAAGTTGAGCCAGTTCCTGCCGCCTGCAGGAGGAGACCCAGCGCAACAAATAAGGAGCTTGCAGCAGGCCCTTGTTGAGCGCTTGGAGGAAGCCTTCCCCCAGCCTTCCACCCCCACTGTCCAGCAGCCAGCACAGAGGCAGCAGCAGGTGCCTGCATCCAGCAGCAGCAAGCGCCCCACAGACCTGCTGTCTCTCAGCCACGAGCTCTACAGGACTGTAGAGGCTCCGGCAGCAGTGACTAGAGAGGAGATGCATGCAGCAGCATCCTCCTCCGGTCACAGCCAGCGCCTGACCCGCATGGTGGCTGACTACATGGGGTCGTACAGCGGGCTTGACAGCGATGCCCCTGTTGATCCCATGGAGTATTGGGTCAAGCGCATGGAGATCTGGAGCGAGCTGGCGCAGTACGCCCTGGAAGTGCTGTCCTGCCCCCCTTCCAGCGTGCTGTCCGAGCGCTGCTTCAGTGCAGCTGGTGGCGTGGTCACCGAGAAACGCTCACGTCTGTCTCACAAGTCTGTGGACAGACTGACGTTTCTCAAGATGAACCAGGCGTGGGTGGAAGGCGAGTTCCTGGCCCCTGTTGTCGGCGAGAGGGGGACATGAACTGGCTGCCGGAACCATCGTTAATGTGCCTTACCACCCTTTACCACCTCCTGGCTCCTGCTCACTAAGCCAGCCTGGTTCACTTTGACTATTACGTCGCCTGCAGCCACACATTTTACACCTACAGTGGGCTGCTGTGTACTGCCCTTCTGCTGTCTGTCTGTGTTTCCCACTGCCAGGGTACACAGATGATTTACCTTCTGCTGCCACTCTGCCACCAGCTATTACGTCAAACAATAGCTATATTGGTTGCAAAACCAAAAACCAAAAAACCATAAAAAAAAAAAAAAGGTTTAATTTTTCTGAGGTGCCCGGGTTGAAAACTGTGTTGTCCCAGTTGTGTATTGGACACAATGTGGGCTGCACGACCGCTGTCTGGGACCTCCTGTTGTGTTTATTTACAGCCCTGGTATCACCGCTAGGTACCAGGGCTATTATGTCACGCTGCCTACCTGCTGCCACACTCACACTGCTCCTCCATACCTCCTCCTGCTGCTGCTGCTGCTGCTGTCTGTCTGTGTTTCCCACTGCCAGGGTAAACAGATGATTTACCTACTGCTGCCACTCTGCCACCAGCTATTACGTCAAACAATAGCTGCTCGCCTACTCCTCCATTCCTCCTCCTGCTGCTGCTGTCTGTCTGTGTTTCCCACTGCCAGGGTACACAGATGATTTACCTTCTGCTGCCACTCTGCCACCAGCTATTACGTCAAACAATAGCTATATTGGTTGCAAAACCAAAAACCAAAAAACCATAAAAAAAAAAAAAAGGTTTAATTTTTCTGAGGTGCCCGGGTTGAAAACTGTGTTGTCCCAGTTGTGTATTGGACACAATGTGGGCTGCACGACCGCTGTCTGGGACCTCCTGTTGTGTTTATTTACAGCCCTGGTATCACCGCTAGGTACCAGGGCTATTATGTCACGCTGCCTACCTGCTGCCACACTCACACTGCTCCTCCATACCTCCTCCTGCTGCTGCTGCTGCTGTCTGTCTGTGTTTCCCACTGCCAGGGTACACAGATGATTTACCTTCTGCTGCCACTCTGCCACCAGCTATTACGTCAAACAATAGCTGCTCGCCTACTCCTCCATTCCTCCTCCTGCTGCTGCTGTCTGTCTGTGTTTCCCACTGCCAGGGTACACAGATGATTTACCTTCTGCTGCCACTCTGCCACCAGCTATTACGTCAAACAATAGCTATATTGGTTGCAAAACCAAAAACCAAAAAACCATAAAAAAAAAAAAAAGGTTTAATTTTTCTGAGGTGCCCGGGTTGAAAACTGTGTTGTCCCAGTTGTGTATTGGACACAATGTGGGCTGCACGACCGCTGTCTGGGACCTCCTGTTGTGTTTATTTACAGCCCTGGTATCACCGCTAGGTACCAGGGCTATTATGTCACGCTGCCTACCTGCTGCCACACTCACACTGCTCCTCCATACCTCCTCCTGCTGCTGCTGCTGTCTGTCTGTGTTTCCCACTGCCAGGGTACACAGATGATTTACCTTCTGCTGCCACTCTGCCACCAGCTATTACGTCAAACAATAGCTGCTCGCCTACTCCTCCATTCCTCCTCCTGCTGCTGCTGTCTGTCTGTGTTTCCCACTGCCAGGGTACACAGATGATTTACCTTCTGCTGCCACTCTGCCACCAGCTATTACGTCAAACAATAGCTATATTGGTTGCAAAACCAAAACCAAACAAACCATTAAAAAAAAAAAAAAGGTTTAATTTTTCTGAGGTGCCCGGGTTGAAAACTGTGTTGTCCCAGTTGTGTATTGGACACAATGTGGGCTGCACGACCGCTGTCTGGGACCTCCTGTTGTGTTTATTTACAGCCCTGGTATCACCGCTAGGTACCAGGGCTATTATGTCACGGCGAGCTGCCTGCCTCATTGACTGCCTGCTGCCACACACTCATCCTCCTCCTCCTGCTGCTGAATTTACCTCCTGCTGTCTTTGTGTTTCCACTGCCAGGGAGCACATACAATGGCGCTTCCAACATGCGTGCGCCCACCAGCTATTTGTTACGCTCAAAAATAGCTGCATTTCTTTAAAAAAAATTTGAAAAGAGAAATACGTGAAGAAGAATAAGACTATATTGAAAAGGAAGGAGAAGATGAAGAAGAAGAAGAAGAGGAAGAAGAAGAAGAAGAAGAAGAAGAAGAAGAAGAAGAAGAAGAAGAAGAAGAAGAAGAAGAAGAAGAAGAAGAAGAAGAAGAAGAAGAAGAAGAAGAAGAAGATATAGAAGAAGAAGAAGAAGAAGAAGATATAGAAGAAGAAGAAGAAGAAGAAGAAGAAGAAGAAGAAGAAGAAGAAGAAGAAGAAGAAGAAGAAGAAGATATAGAAGAAGAAGAAGAAGAAGAAGATATAGAAGAAGATATAGAAGAAGACGATATAGAAGAAGATATAGAAGAAGACGATATAGAAGAAGACGATATAGAAGAAGAAGATATAGAAGAAGACGATATAGAAGAAGACGATATAGAAGAAGAAGAAGAAAGATAAAGAAGAAGAAGAACAAGTATATACAGTAACACTACTGAACAAAATTAAGGACACAACTTCTCTTTCCACATTTTTTTTTAAAGGAACATCCCCACATAATCACTTGCTGTTGTTACTTGGAAAAAAAGAGGTTTCTTGCATCATTCACCCTCAAAACAAGTGTTGGAAGCTATTTAAGGCCAATTCGAATAGTCAGCTCGAATAGTTAGCTCGAATACCGACTCGAATAGTGAGCTCGAAGTCCGAGGTCGAATCGAATAGTAAAAATTATTCGACTCGAATATTCGAATGACCTCGAATAATTTACTATTCGAATTCGACCAAACTCGAATTTTAAAAAGGGGTATTTGAGCACCACTACACTGTACCACTACAGAAGTAAGTGAAGCTTGCCTAAAATTTAACATTTATGCTCAATGCAATAGAACCATTAGGTTGCTTAAAGGAGAACTGTAGTGAGAGGTATATGGAGGCTGCCATATTGATTTCCTTTTAAGCTATACCAGTTGCCTGGCAGCCCTGCTGATCTATTTGGCTGCAGTAATAATAATCCAAACATTTGTATAGCGCTTTTCTCCTGTCAGACTCAAAGCGCTCAAGAGCTGCAGCCACAGGGACGCGCTCAAGAGGCCACCCTGCAGTGTTAGGGAGTCTTGCCTTGAACGCCTTACTGAATAGGTACTTGACCTAGCCAGGATTCAAACCCTGGTCTCCCATGTCAAAGGCAGAGCCCTTAACCAGTACACTATCCAGCCACTGTAGTGTGAATCACACCAGAAACAAGCATGCAGCTAATCTTGTCAGATCTTACAAAAATGTCAAACACCAGATCTGCTGCATGCTTGTTCAGGGTCTAGGGCTAAAAGTATTGGAGGCAGAGGATCTGCAGGATAGCCAGGTAACTGGTATTGCTTAACCACTTGCCGACCGCACGCTTATACCGTGCGTCGGCAAAGTGGCAGCTGCAGGACCAGCGACGCAGTATTGCGTCGCCAGCTGCAGGCTGATTAATCAGGAAGCAGCCGCTCGTGCGAGCGGCTGCTTCCTGTCAATTCACGGCGGGGGGCTCCGTGAATAGCCTGCGGGCCGCCGAAGGCGGCTCGCAGGCTAAATGTAAACACAAGCGGAAATAATCCAGCAGCGACGTAAGGCAGATCGGCGATCCCCGGCCAATCAGCGGCCGGGGATCGCCGCCATGTGACAGGAGACAGCCTGTCACTGGCTGCACAGGACGGATAGCGTCCTGTGCAGCCCGGATCTCCAGGGGGGGCCAGGTAGGAGAGGGAGGGGGAGGATTTCGCCGCAGAGGGGGGCTTTGAGGTGCCCCCCCCGCAACACCCGGCAGGCAGGAGCGATCAGACCCCCCCAGCACATCATCCCCCTAGTGGGGAAAAAAGGGGGGCGATCTGGTCGCTCTGCCTGCACGCTGATCTGTGCTGGGGGCTGCAGAGCCCACCCAGCACAGATCCGCTAAGACAGCGCTGGTCCTTAAGGGGGGGTAAAGGGTGGGTCCTCAAGTGGTTAAAAGGAAATCAATATGGCAGCCTCCATATACCTCTCACTACAGTTCTCCTTTAAGCAACCTAATGGTTCTATTGCATTGAGCATAAATGTTAAATTTTAGGCAAGCTTCACTTACTTCTGTAGTGGTACAGTGCTTAGGGTGATGTGCCCACCACACAGTGAGATCTGGGTTCGAATCCCAGCTATGGTATGATGTATACTCATGTATGTATCCCCAGCTATGGTATGATGTATACTCATGTATGTATCCCCAGCTATGGTATGATGTATACTCATGTATGTATTCCCAGCTATGGTATGATGTATAGTGGTTTTTAAAATAGTATAATTCCCTGGCAGAAGAGACCCTTCTCCCTCGGGTAGGAGGGTAGAAGGGGAGGAGGGAGGATAAAATCTCCCTAGCAGAGTGTGTAGCAGCTGTCCCATAACTAATTAGTGTAGGTAGGCAAATGGTATAAAGGACCTTGCTTGGAGGAGGGAGGGTGGGCGGGTCCTCCAGCAGTGATGTGTATTTCACTCAATTAGGTGTGGTTCCAGGTATTAGAGCTTTTAAAACATGTTTTCTATCATTTTTCCAGCTGATAGAATGTTTTAAAACTTTGAAAGTTCGCCTCCCCATTGAAGTCTATTGCGGTTCGCGAACTTTTTCGCGAACCGAACCTTTTGCGGAAGTTCGCGAACAGGGTTCGCGAACCTAAAATCGGAGGTTCGGCCCAACTCTACACATGACAGCTGAATCTCCCTGTTCGCATGTGTGTGATTGCGTCTGGAGCAGTAGGACTTCAAGGACGTTACAGTTACTGTATGTCCTATCAGCCACAGGCAGCCACACTGAGGATGTAACTGTAACATCCTGGGTCCCAAAGGGGTTTATAAAATATTTGTCTGGACAGGAGCTTAAAGTGGACCCAAATAAAAAATACAAGATTTCAGAAATAAAATCTATTTTCTAAATTATAATAATAAATAGCAGCCTTTTTTTCAGCTGCATGATGACAAATATAAAATATTTTACATTTATTGGAGTAATCCCCTTCCTCCCTTTTTATATTGCCGGGACAGAATCCGGCAGACTGGTGGAGTAGGTGGTGTCTGGCAATGGAGGAATTGCTAATGGCTGCCACCTGTATAACCCAAGTTATGGAAAGAGAAGGGTGAAAAGCATGCACTGAAATTCTCATAGGCTTGAAGGAGTGTTTATTTATCTTTGTATGTGTCAGAGTGCTGCAACTAAAAGTTTTTAATTAAAAAAATGTTTGGTTTGGGTCCGCTTTAAAGTAACATTATTTGCCACTTCATTTAGCGAAATAAACAAAGGGCCTTACTACAGACTTGTCAGATTCAGGTCTAAAGATGGGCCTCTAAAGCAGTTGAACCTCTATTCGAAGGCTGCACCTTGTAGCACCCCTTCTATGCTGCTTCCCCCTTTCTCGTTCCTCTGTTATGGTGCTCCCCTTGTTAAAATTTCACCTAATATTTCCATTATGTGGTTTCTTCTTATTATAATTATCCTGATTATAGTACTCCACCCATTACGGCACATGGAACTGGAAGCTGGAAAAAAGGGCGCCGGCAGCTAGTGGGCAAAAAGGGCGTCGCCATTCACTCCCATAATAAATATCGCTTAATGGGCACCAAACAGGAAAAAAGGGCGCCGGAGATTATTAACGTTTTATAACTGCGCCTGTGACAAATCAAGTTTACAAATATATTGAACATATCTATCGTATGTAACTAAAACGTTATTTAAAATGTCATGACTTACTGTTTGTAAAACATTATTATTCACATTATAAAGCGATCAGTAAGTAAATTGTAATATTTTTTTACAGTCACTATTTGTAAAACATTATTATCCACACAATAAAGCAATCACTAAGGGGGGGGGGGGTCTTAGGGTTAGGCACCACCAAGGGGGATTTAGGGTTAGGCACCACAAGGGGGGTCTTAGGGTTAGGCACCACCAGGGGGGTGGTTAGCATTAGGCACCACAAGGGGGGTCTTAGGGTTAGGCACCACCAGGGGGATGGTTAGGGTTAGGCACCACTAGGGGGTGGTTAGGGTTAGGCACCACTAGGGGGTGGTTAAGGTTAGGCACCACCAGAGGGGTGGTTAGGGTTAGGCACCACCAGGGGGGTGGTTAGGCACCACCAGGGGGGTGCTTAGCATTAGGCACCACCAGGGGTGGTTAGGGTTAGGCACCACCAGGGGGGTGGTTAGCATTAGGCACCACCAGGGGGGTGGTTAGGGTTAGGCACCACCAGGGGGGTGGTTAGGGTTAGGCACCACCAGGGGGGTGGTTAAGGTTAGGCACCACCAGGGGGGATTTAGGGTTAGGCACCACCAGGGGGTGGTTAGGATTAGGCACCACAAGGGGGGTGGTTAGGGTTAGTCACCACCAGGGGGGTGGTTAGGGTTAGGCACCACCAGGGGGGTGGTTAGGGTTAGGCACCACCAGGGGGTCTAGGGGTTAGGGATAGGTATAGGGAGGGCTCTGTGTGAGAGTAGGGTTAGGTTTAGTTGTACTAAAATGTTAGTAATATTTAGTAATGTTTTACAACAGTTATTTTTCATTGCTACAAACAACATTTTCAGATTTTATTACATGAAGAAATTATAAATGAAGGGTATACACAATATTATACAATTCTAATTATTATACATATATTATCGTTTTTTAACAAACGTTATTATAAGTTTCACTTTCAATATAGAGAGGATTATCGTTTTTACAATTTCCAAACTCATACACATTATTTAATGTTTTTTAATTTGTAAAATATTATTGTAAATGAAATACAACACATTTATAAACTGTATTGCCACTTATCGTTTACACCCAGCGCCCTTTTTTCCCGATGCTCCTTTTGTCTGTACGCCATTGAACCCCCTTGTAGTGCTCAAAGTCCTGAAAAACTTCTGACCTCTATATAGTAATACTAATTGCCTATCAAGGTAGAAGCTTCCCCGAAACATCAGGAAGAGTGCAACATTTTTGGCTGATCCACGTGGTGGAATGTCCATCCATTTTTAAAATATTTTTCGTGGTGTAGAAAATAATTTTGCTGCCAGTAGAGTTGTCGCAAACCTCCGATTTTCGGTTCGCGAACACCGTTCGCAAACTTCCGCGGAAGGTTCGGTTCGCGCAAAAGTTCGCTAACCGCAATAGACTTCAATGGGGAGGCGAACTTGGAAAACTAGAAATACTTATGCTGGCCAGAAAAGTGATAGAAAACATGTTTCAAGGGGTCTAACACCTGGACCCCCAGGTGGCGGAGTGGGATACATGCCAAAAGTCCCTGGGAAAAATCTGGATTTGACGCAAAGCAGCGTTTTAAGGGCAGAAATCACATTGAATGCTAAATTGGAGGCCTAAAGTGCTTTCAAACATCTTGCATGTGTATACATCAATCAGGGAGTGTAATTAGTGTACTGCTTCACACTGACACACCAAACTCACTGTGTAACGCACCGCAAACAGCTGTCTGTGTTGTGACGGCCGTGGTGGACTACTGCGCAGTGCGCACCATGGTGAGATTACTCTTCCTCACTCAGTGATGTCTGGTTAGGTCATGTCTGTCTGCCTTATCAACTTTCGATGGTTCTTTCTCTACCATTGTTAAAGCTTACATCTATTTTTTTACATTACATTTTTTACTTGCTGTTTAGTACCTGCAACGAGAATCTATTATGGAGGGTAAGTCTGCCATTGTGACCAAAGGTAATGGCCGGGGAATCCTTCCTGGTGTGATTCCGGTCCAGAGTTGGAGCCTAACAAATGGCTACCACCACACATCCAGGCAAGGAGGGCAGCATGCACGCCCGCCCCGAGGTAGTGACCAAAAATTACAATAGAGGACTCAGGAGGACTTTTGAGGCGTACGTACAAAAAGGGCGCCTGGACAAAAAGGGCGCGGGGTGTAAACTCTAAATAATAATTAATCATTAATAGGGTTTATAAATATAGTGTGCTATATTTCGTTTACAAATAATGTTTAACAAAATTATAAATCATTAAATAATGTCTATGAAATCGGAAATTGTGAAAACGTTAATCTTCCCTGTTTCAAAAGTTAAACTTATAATTACGTTTATAAAAAAACCAATAATATATGTTTAATTGTTATAATTGTATATTATTGTGAATAACCGTCATTTATGGTTTGTTCTTATAATAAAATCTGAAAATATTGTTTATAAAGATGATATAAATATAACTACGTTCGTAATAAGTGTTGTAATACATTAGTAATTATTACTAAAATTTTACTAAAACTATACCTAAGCCTACTCTTACACAGAACCCTACCTGTACCTATCCCTAACCCCTAGACTCCCCTGTTGGTGCCTAAACCTAAGACCCCCCTGTTGGTGCCTAAACCTAAGACCCCCCCTGTTGGTGCCTAAGTAACCCTCCCTGTACCTACCCCTAACCCCTAGACCCCCCTGTTGGTGCCTAAACCTAAGACCCCCCCTGTTGGTGCCTAAACCTAAGACCCCCCTGTTGGTGCCTAAACCTAAGACCCCCCTGTTGGTGCCTAAACCTAAGACCCCCCTGTTGGTGCCTAAACCTAAGACCCCCCTGTTGGTGCCTAAACCTAAGACCCCCCTGTTGGTGCCTAAGTAACCCTCCCTGTACCTACCCCTAACCCCTAGACCCCCCTCTTGGTGCCTAAACCTAAGACCCCCCTGTTGGTGCCTAAACCTAAGACCCCCCTGTTGGTGCCTAAACCTAAGACCCCCCTGTTGGTGCCTAAACCTAAGACCCCCCTGTTAATGCCTAAACCTAAGACCCCCCTGTTAATGCCTAAACCTAAGACCCCCCTGTTGGTGCCTAAACCTAAGACCCCCCTGTTGGTGCCTAAACCTAAGACCCCCCTTTATTATGTGGATAATTATGTTTTACTAATTGTGGATTAAAAAAATATTTTGCAATTTACGTTACGTACTGATCGCTTTATTTTGTGAATAATAATGTTTTACAAACAGTAAGGGATAAAACTTTAAATAATGTTTTAATTATTTAAATAAGATAAATATGTTTAGTATTTTCATAAACGTTATTCGGCACGGGTGCATTTTATAAACGTAAATCACCACAAGTTCAGTTATAAATCATTAAACAGCTCCGGGCGCCGTTTGTAAACTTTATTTAGCTCCTGGCGCCGTTTATAAACTTTATTTAGCTCCGGCGCCCTTTTTTCCTACCCGGCGCCCATTAAACGCTATTTATTATGGGAGTGAATGGCGGCGCCCTTTTTGTCCACTAGCGGCATGCGCCCTTTTTTCCCAGCTCCCTTTTGAGGCCCTAATGTAATGAATCAACTTTAAATCCTTTAACGAGAATTAGTTATGGAGGGCAAGTCTGATGGTGCCTTCACTGCGATTCACCAGGTTGGTCTCCAGCGAGAATCTGTTATGGAGGTCAAGTCTGCCATTGTGACCACTGACCAAGGGTAATGGCCGGGGAATCGTTGCTGGTGTGATTCCGGTCTGGAGTTGTAGCCTAACAAATGGCTACCACCACACATCCAGGCAAGGAGGGCAGCAGGCATGCCCACCCCAAGGTAGTGACCAAAAATAACAATACAGGACTCAGGAGGACTTTTGAGGCCCTAATGTAATGAATCAACTTTAAATCCTTTCATGAGAATGCAGTGAAAGTTATGCAGTGACTGCAAACAGCCGTTTGTGTAGTAACGGCCGTGCTGGACTGGTGCGCACCATGACGAGAGTGCAGGTGATGGTGGCTTTACAGCCCATATGGTCGCACGGCTGATGTAGCTGAAAGACAGAACAGTGACTGTCCAGCTGATCAAATTTGGTCTGACCACAATGAAGCAACGACCTTACTATCTTTGGTGTGCCACCCCCACCCGAGACACTCATATAGCCGGCGGTCATTGCTTCATTGTGATACGCAAGCCCCTTCACCACGGCAAGGTAATGATCACGAAGGGGGATGGGCACATGTACATGCCTTTTGTTTTTTTGTTGCAGCCCCCTCAGTGCAGCCAGAAAAATTAGGCAGTCATGTACACGCACCAGAAAAATTAGTATAGCGGCCGCTGCTAGCAGCGGCCTTAAAAATTCAGGAATCCGCCTAGAGTCCTGGACCCTGTTGGTGGTGGCGGAGAAGGCAAGCGGCCTGCAGGCAGAGATGCTGTGTGTGGGGACTGACTTAGTCTTCGGTCGGGCAGTAGCCCCCCGGGATCCATGCCTCATTCATTTTGATAAAGATGAGGTACTGAACACTGTTGTGACTTAAGCGACTTCTCTTCTCAGTGACAATGCCTCCACCTGCGCTGAAGGTCCTTTCTGACAGGACGCTTGCGGCAGGGCAAGAGAGAATTTGGGTTGCAAATTGGGACAGCACAGGTCAAGCCTGCGCACCCAGTAGTTCAAGGGTTCATCGTCGCTGCTCGCAGTGTCTACATCCACAGTTAAGGCCAGGTAGTTGGCTACCTGCCGGTCCAGGCGTTGGTGGAGGGTGGATCCGGAAGGGCTTCGGTGAGGCGTTGGACTAAAGAATGTCCGCATGTCCGACATAACCCTGAGATCACTGGAGCGTCCTGTCCTTGCCTGTGTGGACTTGGGAGGAGGAGGAATACTGCCAGTGGTACCTTGATTGCATTGTGCAGCCACATCACCCTTAAATGCATTGTAAAGCATCATCGACAGCTTGTTCTGCAAGTGCTGCATCCTTTTCGCCTTCTGTTGAGTTGGTAACAGGTCCTCCACTTTGTGCCTGTACCGAGGGTCTAGTAGCGTGGCCACCCAGTACAGGTCAGGGGATCAAGTCGCTGATGGTGCCTTCAGCGCAACTCACCAGGTTGGTCACCTCCTCAAACGGCTGCATGATCCTGCATGCATTTTGCATCAGTGTCCAGTTCGGTGGCTAGAACATCCCCATCCTCCCAGATTGTGTCCTTGTACTGTAATGATACAGGTACTGGGTGACGGCTTTCTCCAGGTCTAGCAGGCGAGAGAACATCAGCAGGGTGGAATTCCAGCGAGTCGGGCTATCGCAAATCAAGCGTCTCACCGGCAAGTTGTTTCTACGCTGAATGTCCGCAAAGCGTACCATGGCCGTATAAGACCGCCTGAAATGCCCACACAACTTCCTGGCCTGCTTCAGGACGTCCTCTAAGCCTGGGTACTTTGACACAAATCTTTGCACGACCAGATTCAGCACATGTGCCATGCAGGGTACATGTGTCAGCTTTCCCAAATTCAAAGCGCTAAGGAGATTGCTGCCGTTGTCACACACCACGTTGCCGATCTCCAGCTGGTGCGGGGTCAGCCATTGCTCCACCTCTTTGTTAAGAGCAGCCAGGAGAGCTGGTCCAGTGTGACTCTCCGCTTTGAGGCAAGACATGTCTAAGATGGCGTGACACTGTCGTACCTGGCATGCAGCATAGGCCCTGGCTAGATGGGGCTGTGTAGCTGGAGAGGAGGAGATGGCAGCACCACTTGAGTTGAACTGCCACTCAGCCGAGGAGGAGGAGAATGACAGCGAAGAGGATGTAGCAGGAGGAGAAGGAGAGGAGGTGGCAGGAGGCCTGTCTGCAAGAGGTGGAGGTGCTACAAGTTGGTCCACTGCGCAACCACGTACTCCCTGCTTGCCATCAGTCACCAGGTTGACCCAATGGGCTGTGTATGTAATGTAGTGGCCCTGCCCGTGCTTGGCAGACCAGGCATCGGTGGTCAGGTGGACCCTTGACCCAACGCTCTTTGCAAGAGATGACACCACTTGCCTCTCAACTGCACGGTACAGTTTGGGTATGGCATTTTGTGAAAAATAATTGCGGCCTGATATCTTCCACTGCGGTGTCCCAATGGCCACAAACTTACGGAAAGCCTCTGACTCCACCAGCTTGTATGGTAATAGCTGGCGAGCTAATAGTTCCGCCACGCCAGCTGTCAGACGCCGGGCAAGTGGGTGACTGGCAGACATTGGATTCTTCCGCTCAATTTTTGGAGGCAGAGAGAACAGATGGCTTTGCTCCGATCTGAGGTACACACGTTAAAAGGGTGATGGCACTATGGTAGCATCAGCAGCTGACCTTGAAGGGCATTATGGCTGGCTGTCCATAGCTGGTGATACATGGCACTGGACACTGCCCCCAGCTGTTTCTGAAGACGAGCTCCCTCTGCTTCTTTCATGGACTCGTCTCCTCTTACTCCTCTCTGGCTCCCCCTCTGAACTTTACCCCTGTTCATCTCCTCTATTGGGAACATACGTGGCATCTGTATAATCGTCATCATAATCCTCCTGCCCAGCTTCGCTTTCCTCAGACACCAACACAACTGCACCAACACCAGGTGCTTCATCATCCTCCTCCTCACACGTTACGTCCATACTATCGCCACCTAACTCAGACGTATGAGGTGTTGTAACTTGCTTAGCGTCTTCATCTTGTTGTAGCATTATTGGCTGTGAATCAGTGATATCCACACCAAATAACTCCTGCAAAGTGTCAATTGCAGCGGATGTGGTGCTTGTAGTAGCGCTGATGGCTGCAGGAGATGAGGTGTTCTGTGTTAAATACTCAACCACGTCCTCACAATTTTGGGAAGTGATAGCATGTGCCTTCTTCTGAGCACTGTGCCAGGTGGCCTTCCTCTGGGTCTGCCTCTACCTCTTCCTCTACCTGGTTTGTCCATTTTATTCATCTGGGGGGGGGGGGGAGATGCTAGGTATATGCAGTGAGGTGGGTTCACTGAACACAAAGATAGTTAGATGCAGTGAGGTGGGTTCACTCAACACAACAGCTAGCTATATGCGGTGAGGTGGGTTCACTCAACACAACAGCTAGCTATATGCAGTGAGGTGGGTTCACTCAACACAACAGCTATGTGCATGCAGTGAGGTGGGTTCACTCAACGCAATAGGTAGTTAGATGCAGTGAGGTGGGTTCACTCAACACAACAGCTAGGTGTATGCAGTGAGGTAGGTTCACTGAACACAAAGGTAGTTAGATGCAGTGAGGTGGGGTCACTCAACACAACAGCTAGGTATATGCAGTGAGGTGGGTTCACTGAACACTAAAGGTAGTTAGATGCAGTGAGGTGGGTTCACTGAACACTAAAGGTAGTTAGATGCAGTGAGGTGGGTTCACTCAACACAACAGCTAGGTATATGCAGTGAAGTGGGTTCACTGGACACAAAAGTAGTTAGATGCAATGAGGTGGGTTCACTCAACACAACAGCTAGCTATATGCATTGAGGTGGGTTCACTGAACACTAAAGGTAGTTAGATGCAGTGAGGTGGGTTCACTAAACACAATAGGTAGTTAGATGCAGTTAGGTGGGTTCACTCAACACAATAGGTAGTTAGATGTAGTGAGGTGGGTTCACTGAACACTAAAGGTAGTTAGATGCAGTGAGGTGGGTTCACTCAACACAACAGCTAGGTATATGCAGTGATATGGGTTCACTGAACACAGAGGTAGTTAGATGCAGTGAGGTGGGTTCACTCAACACAACAGCTAGCTATATGCAGTGAGGTGGGTTCACTGAACACTAAAGGTAGTTAGATGCAGTGAGGTGGGTTCACTAAAAACAATAGGTAGTTAGATGCAGTAAAGTGGGTTCACTCAACACAATAGGTAGTTAGATGTAGTGAGGTGGCTTCACTGAACACTAAAGGTAGTTAGATGCAGTGAGGTGGGTTCACTCAACACAACAGTTAGGTAGATGCAGTGAGGTGGGTTCACTCAACACAATAGGTAGTTAGATGCAGTGAGGTGGGGTCACTCAACACAACAGCTAGGTATATGCAGTGAGGTGGGTTCACTGAACACTAAAGGTAGTTAGATGCAGTGAGGTGGGTTCACTCAACACAACAGCTATGTGCATGCAGTGAGGTGGGTTCACTCAACGCAATAGGTAGTTAGATGCAGTGAGGTGGGTTCACTCAACACAACAGCTAGGTGTATGCAGTGAGGTAGGTTCACTGAACACAAAGGTAGTTAGATGCAGTGAGGTGGGGTCACTCAACACAACAGCTAGGTATATGCAGTGAGGTGGGTTCACTGAACACTAAAGGTAGTTAGATGCAGTGAGGTGGGTTCACTGAACACTAAAGGTAGTTAGATGCAGTGAGGTGGGTTCACTCAACACAACAGCTAGGTATATGCAGTGAAGTGGGTTCACTGGACACAAAAGTAGTTAGATGCAATGAGGTGGGTTCACTCAACACAACAGCTAGCTATATGCATTGAGGTGGGTTCACTGAACACTAAAGGTAGTTAGATGCAGTGAGGTGGGTTCACTAAACACAATAGGTAGTTAGATGCAGTTAGGTGGGTTCACTCAACACAATAGGTAGTTAGATGTAGTGAGGTGGGTTCACTGAACACTAAAGGTAGTTAGATGCAGTGGGGTGGGTTCACTCAACACAACAGCTAGGTATATGCAGTGATATGGGTTCACTGAACACAGAGGTAGTTAGATGCAGTGAGGTGGGTTCACTCAACACAACAGCTAGCTATATGCAGTGAGGTGGGTTCACTGAACACTAAAGGTAGTTAGATGCAGTGAGGTGGGTTCACTAAAAACAATAGGTAGTTAGATGCAGTAAAGTGGGTTCACTCAACACAATAGGTAGTTAGATGTAGTGAGGTGGCTTCACTGAACACTAAAGGTAGTTAGATGCAGTGAGGTGGGTTCACTCAACACAACAGTTAGGTAGATGCAGTGAGGTGGGTTCACTCAACACAATAGGTAGTTAGATGCAGTGAGGTGGGTTCACTCAACACAATAGGTAGTTAGATGTAGTGAGGTGGGTTCACTGAACACTAAATGTAGTTAGATGCAGTGAGGTGGGTTCACTCAACACAATAGGTAGTTAGATGCAGTGAGGTGGGTTCACTCAACACAACAGCTAGGTAGATGCAGTAATGGGTTCACTCAACACAATAGGTAGTTAGATGCAGTGAGGTGGGTTCACTGAACACTAAAGGTAGTTAGATGCAGTGAGGTGGGTTCACTCAACACAACAGCTAGGTAGATGCAGTGAGGTGGGTTCACTCAACACAAAGGTAGGTATATGCAGTGATGAGGTGGGTTAACTAAACACAACAGGTACTAGTAGGTATATACAGTACTGGGTAGTACAATGTGCAGCTCCCTGTCACACACACAGGTAGTCACTGAATGTGCTGCTGGGCTGCTGGAAGTGGCACACACACAGTATGAATTAGCAATGCATGCAACACAAGTGTCAGTGTGACACAGAAAAAAAATGATCACAAGAACAGGATTAGCTCTGAAAAGAGCTTTTGAATGAGGGGTGCTACTAAAGCAATAAGATTCAGCCAGGAGCAAGCTGACAAGCCAAGAGCCTAACTAATCTTTCCCTAGGAGAAGAAGTCTGCAGCAGCTCATCTTAGTCTTTCTTTTACAGGCACACGAGTGAGTGTAATGGCCGCCGGAGCCTGCCTTATATGAGGGGGGGTGGGGCTCCAGGGCTGAGTGTAGCCTGATTCGCTACAGTGTGCCTGCTGACTGTGATGTAGAGGGTCAAAGTTGACCCTCATAGAGCATTATGGGGCGAATTAAACTTCCGGGAAAGTTCGCTTTCACCGGCGAAGGCAAACCACCCGAAGTTCGCCTGGAACCGTTCGCCGGCGTTCCGTTCTGGACATCTCTAGCCGCCATATCAATGTCAAGGAGTAACCAGACCATCCCTAAATATTATCTTTTTCCATCATGTCAACAAATCAAACTACAAAAGCAATTACCTCCGTCTCGTTGCTTTTGTTCAGGGTCCAGGTGTGGGAGGAGCTTGTGTTCATTGTAATTTTTGTTCCAATTGTAGCAATAAATGGAATCCTGGCCGTAACAGACATTTCCATTCCACTTGAGAAGGTAAAGTTATGGCTATGGGTGAAGCTGCTGAACTGCCTGACGGTCTTACTGAACCTGTCAAACAAGAAGACATTCTCTGGTCACACACTGATAACAAATTAAAGCACAACTCCATAGTTTTTGTAAAGTAAGAAAGAAGCAGCTATTTTGCATTTTACTGCTTGTCCTCACTGGAGATATCTTCCCTCACGTCCTGTCCCTGGGACCTCCATATGGACTAGAGAGGGTCAACAAGATGATGATTTCCAGAGTGTTGTGTACATTAAATGCAAATTGTATGCATCTTGGAATAGGGTGCATCCAAATTATCTGCATCTGGGTAGCCCAGATTCAAGTTGCATAAAGTTTGCATCACATTTGCAACAAAATTGGAACAATATCACGTAACTTAGTCTCTGGCAGACAAGGACAGTAAATGGGGGTCAGCTGTCTAAACTTAGCAAGGCCTGCAACTTCTCAAAAACATTCTTATTTGCTGCTGTCTCTTTTCCTGTAAGCATAAACGTATGTGAACTGGACATAGGCAGGGGCATATCTAGGAAAAACAGCACCTGTGGCTAACACAACACTGAAATCCACCCCGGGAAAGAGAAGGGAAGGGGGGGCACCATCCAAAAAATTGAAGGTTTTTATGGTTGTACTAGCTGATTGCCCGGCGTTGCCCGGGTATGTATTTGGCTGGTGTTGGCTCCGCCTACTTTTT
The DNA here is from genome assembly GCF_040937935.1 of Hyperolius riggenbachi. NCBI lineage: Eukaryota > Metazoa > Chordata > Amphibia > Anura > Hyperoliidae > Hyperolius > Hyperolius riggenbachi. The sequence continues at coordinate 12,694,647 of NC_090646.1, read as the reverse complement.
CTAACCCTAACACATATTTACTCACTGACCAAGTTTGTGAGCTTTGCGGTCTTTGGTATCAATAATCTGCTTTGAAATGAAACAAATCTGATTGGCTGTGTGTGGCTCCACCCACTTTCTAAATTTGAACCCCAGTCACACAATAACCAACTGTACCAGGTTTGAGGCCTGTGCCATTAACAGTTCAAGAATGGTAGCAATTAAATATTCCCCTTGAAAAGCAACAGATGAAGTTTGATTCACTTTTGTAGGCTCCACCCACTTTTCTGAATATTAATCCCAGTAACCAACTGAGCAAAGTTTAAAAACCCTGGCATTAACAGTGTAAGAATGGCTGCAGTTTACATTTTCCCAGTGAAATGTGTATTTGTCGCCACCCACTGATGATCCGGCGTTGCCCGGGTATGTATTTGACTGGTGTTGGCTCCGGCCACTTTCTAACCCTAACGCACAAACACTCAATGACCAAGTTTGTGAGCTTTGGGGTCCTTGTCATCAATAATTTGCATATTCCCATAGAAATGAAACAAATCAGATAGGCTGTTTGTGGCTCCGCCCCTCTCCAGCATTCAAACCCCAGTCACCCAATGACCAACTGTAGCAGGTTTGAGGCATCTGCTATTAACAGTGTAAAAATGGCAGCAATTTAAATATTCCACTTGAAAATCAACAGGCGAATTTTGATTGGCTATTATAGGCTCCACCCACTTCCCTGAATATTAATCTCAATCACCCAGTGACCATCTGGGCAAAGTTTGAGAACCCTGCCATTAACAGTGTAAGAATGGCTGCAGTTTATATTTTCCCAGTGAAATTTGGTTTTGGTTCCGCCCACTATTTGTAACCTAGACACACAGTCACTCAATGACCAATTTTGTGAGCTTTGGGGTCCTTGGCATCGATAATTTGTACTTTCCCATGAAATGAAACAAATCTGATTCACTGTTTGTGGCTCTGTCCCCTTTTCTGAATTTGAACCTCAGTGACCCAATTACCAACTGTACCAGGTCTGAGGCTTGTGCCATTAACAGTGCAAGAATTGCAGCAATTTTAATATTCTCCTTGAAAAGCTATATGTGATTTTTGATTGGCATTTTTAGGCTCCACCCACTTTTCTGAATATTAATCCCAGTCACCCAGTAACCAGCTATGCTAAGTTTGAGAACCCTGCCATTAACAGTGAAGAAGGGCTGCAGTTTACAATTTCCCAGAAAAATCTGTTTTTAACTCCACCCACTTTTTATAACCTTGACACAGTCACTACTCAATGACCAAGTTTGTGAGCTTTTGGGTTCCTGGCATCAAAATTGTGCTAATGGAAGCAGTTTATCCAGCAAAGAAATCTGGTTCTTTTTGGCTCCGCCCCTTTACTGAATTTGAACCCCAAACACTTAACAACCGACTGTAGCAGGTTTGAGGCCTCTGCTATTAACAGTGTGAGAATGGCTGCAGTTTCAATATTCCCCTTGAAAATCAATAGGTGAATTTTGATTGGCTCTTGTAGGCTCCACCTACTTTTCCGAATATTAATCCTAGTCACCCAGTGACCAACTGTGTGAAGTTTGAGGACCCGGCCACTAACAGTGTAAGAAAAGCTGCAGTTTACATTTCCCCATGTAAAAAGTTAGTTGTTTTTGGCTCCGCCCACTATTTCTAATCTTGACATACAGTCACTTAATGACCAAGTTTATGAGCTTTGGGGTCTTTGGCATCAATAAGTTGCATTTTACCTTTGAAATTAAACAAATCTGATTGGCTGTTTTTGGCCCGCTCCCTTCAGAATTTAAATCCCAGTCTCCCAGTGACTGACTGTAGCAAATGTTAGGCCTCTGCTATTAAGAGTGTATGAATGGCAGCAATGTAAATATTCCCCTTGAAAATTAAAAGGTGAATTTTGATTGGCTGCTGTAGGCTCCACTCACTTTTCTGAACATTAGTCCCAGCCACCCAGTGGCTAACTGTGTCACGTTTGAGAACCCTGCCAATAACAGAATGGCTGAAATCAATCTAACAAATCTGATTGGCTGTTTGTGGCTCCACCCCTTTAGTGCATTTGGACCCCAGTCACCCAATGACTGACTGTATCAGGTTTGAGGCCTCTGCCACTAACAGTGTAAGAATGGTAGCAATGTGAATATTCCCCTTGAAAATCAATAGGTACATTTTGATTGGCTGTTGTAGGCTCCACCCACATTTCTGAATGTTCATCCCAGTCACCCAGTGGCCAATTGTGTAAAGTATGAGAACCCTGCAATGTAAAAAATGAAGTTGTTGGCACTGGCCACTTTTTCTAACCTTGACATACTGTCACTCAATTATCAAGTTTATCAGCTTTGGGTTCCTTGGTATCAATACTTTGTATATTCCCATTGAAAAATAAACAAATCTGGCTGTTTGTGGCTCTGCCCCCTTCCTGAATGTGGGCCCCAGTCACCCAGTGACCAACTGTACCAGGTTTGAGGCATCTGCTTTTACCAGTATAAGAGAATGGTAGCAGATGAAATATTCCCTTTGAAAATCAAATGGGGAATTTTTATTGGCTGTTGTAGGCTCCACCCACCTTCCAAAATCTTAATCTGTCACCCAATGACCAACTGTGCAAAGTTTGAGAACCCTGCCATTAACGGTGTAAGAATGGCTGCAGTTTATATTTTCCCAGTAAAAGTTGTTTTGGCTCCGCCCACTTTTTGTAACCTCAACACACAGTCACTCAATGACCAAGTTTGTGAGCTGTCAGGTTCCTGGCATCAAAAATGTGTGAATGGAAGCAGTTTATCCACCAAGGAAATCTGATTGGCTGTATGTGGCCCCGCCCCTTTAGTGAATTTGGACCCCAGTCACCCAATGACCGGCTGTAGCAAGTTTGAAGCCTCTGCAATTAAAAGTGTAAGAATAGCAGCAGTTTAAATATTCCCCTTGAAAATCAATAGGTGAATTTTGATTGGCTGTTGTAGGCTCCACCCATTTTCTTGAATCTTAATCGCATTCACCCAGTGACCAAGTGTGGCAAGTTTGAGAACTCTGTGATTAACAGTCTAAGAATGGCTGCAGTTTACATTTTCCCATTTAAAATGAACGGCTGAAATTTGATTGGCTGTTTTATGATCCACCCACTTTTCCTGGATTTGTAACCTCGGTCACCAAGTGACCAACTGTGCCATGTGTGGGGACTCTGGCTTGATTACTGTGAGAATGGCAGCCTTTTACATTTTTTCCATTGACTTGAATGGGTGGAATCTGATTTGCTGTTTGTAGCTCCGCCCAGGTGTGCAGGGGGGCCGCGAGACCCCCAGAACATATCATCCCAGGTAGTAAGGGATCTGTGTACCAAGTTTCGTTCAAATCGGTCAAGCCGTTTTCGCGTGATCGCGGCACATACACACACACATACACACACACATACATACATACATCCGATTTTATATATATAGATGGCTGTACGGCAATAGGTTAACCTGTACATATTCACCAAATAAAAGTTAGGCAGCTTGTTCCCCCAAATAATGTAACCAGGCAGCAGAATGCTCCCCAGATAGAAACTAGAATCTGCATGGAGAGTACCAGGGATGCTATGGAGGAGCGCCCCCAGTAAGAGGCGACCGTGTCACATGCCATACCTGCACCTCGTAGATACGCCTCTGGACATAGGGCCAGTTTCCACTAGAAGGTGTACATCTTGCAGGATGAACACCAGCACTTGAAGTGATGTGAGCACACAACCAGATAGCTTAGCCATGCCATGCATGGGATTCGGGTGCATGCTGCAGCATGCCATCCAGAACTGGCACGGCATGGGATCTGGACAGCAAGTTATTGGCAATAACCACCATCAAGGCAGATCAGGTCTTTAAGATCCCCAACAACTCATAGGCAAAGTATCGCGATCACATTGAAGTCTCGTTCTGGTATTCCTCCCGCGGCTGAACTGAGAAGTGGAACACGCAAGGCTCATGTAGGTGAGCATCCCACCTACCTAGTTCTTGTTATGACCTGTTGTTGATACAAGATACTGTACACAAGGCAAGGCACGGAGAATTTACAGTGCATCCAGAAAGTATTCACAGCGCATATCCTTTTTCACATTTTGTGAAATAAATGCCCTATTCCAAAATGGATTAACCCCCCTGGCGGTATGATTATTTCCAGATTTGAGAGTCTTTTCTGAACATTTCAGACCCTAAAATCAGGAAACGATTATGCTGCCAGAAAGCCAACAGCAGCCCCAGCACTCACTCACCTCCCTGGGCTGCAGCGCTGCAATTTTACCTCCGTCCTCCAGGTGGCGCTGTAACACTTTAGTGAGATCAATGATGGCAATCTCACCAGAGTGAGTAAAAGCTCCCACTGCCCTCCATTGACTTCAATTAAAGTGGACCCAAATTAAAAATACAAGATTTCAGAAATAAAATCTATTTTTTTAACTTATAATAATAAATAGCAGCCTTTTTTCAGCTGCATGATGACAAATATAACATATTTTACATTTATTGGAGGAACCCCTCCCTTCCTTTCATATTGCCTGGACAGAATCCAGCAGACTGGTGGAGGAGATAAAAAACAAAACACAGGCTGCTACTGATGATGTCACAGGGGAGGTGATCTCAGCTTGTGTGAGATTTCACATAGACCACGCCCCTGTGAGGGAGGGTAGCTGATGACAAATGCACCCTTGATCTAAAACCTCCTACTAATCTCAGAAGTAATGGCTGCCACCTGTATAACCCTAGTTATGAAAAGAGAAGGGTGAAAAGCAGGCACTGAAATTCTCATAGGCTTGAAGGAGTGTTTATTTATATTTGTATGTGTCAGAGTGGTGCAACTAAATATTTTGAATTAAAAAAATGTTTGGTTTGGGCCCGCTTTAAGCCTCTGTCGGCTAGCCTGAGCTCAGCTTGGGATTACCGCCAGAGAGGTTAAATTCATTTATCCTCAGAATTCTACAAACAACACTCCATAATGGCAAGATGAAAACATTTACTTGTCCTCCTGTCTATATGAGGTCCCACAGTGCGATCTATTTTAGTATAAGGCTGTAATATAACAAAATATGGAAAACAGTGATGCTCCGTGAATACTTTCCGGTTGCACTGTACATTGGGCTTTTCTCCTAGCGGACTCAAAGCACCAGAGCTGTAGCCACTAGGGGGGCTCAGTAGACAGTAGCAGTGTTAGGGAATCTTTCCCAAGCTTTCTTTCCCTTTTGTCAGAGGCAAAGCCCTCAAAGAGTAACTGTCAGGCTGCAAAAGCTAATTTAAACCTCTATTTTTCTGTGTTAAACTGTTTAGAAGGAAGCCAAAAAGGCAATACTGAAGTTAAAAATCTCTCTTACTGTGATGTGTGCTGAACAGCAAGGCTGTTATTCCCAAGCTCTGTAAGGAGGCCTATCATTCCCTATCACGCCCCAAGGCTGCTTCACAGGCTCATGTTACAGCAGCTTCTAACAGCAGCAGCCTAAACTCACAGCACTGAAAAATCACAGGGCACATGTTCCGTTAGAGTATACTGCATGAGTCCGCTATTGTTCCTAGCCACATGGCTAATTAATATTCACTGAACAGTAGTGTTGTCCATTAGGATCTTTTTTGTGAGTCGAATCATCAGGAAGCAGGGAGGATATGACATCACAATTGGCTTCATAGGAGACAGACAAACATGGAACCTGCCATGAGCTGTCAGGAGCATCAATCTCTGCATATACTATATACAAATTCTGTGAAATCCAAACGTGGACAGTGAAATGCATATGTAATGTAAGTACAGCCAATATTTAGCTAATGATATATGTGTTTTTTTTCTCTGAGACCATATACCTAACAGCTCCTCTTTAAAAGGTACACTATCCAGAAAACCTTTGGCAAATGAAGCTAGTGTCTGGCTGTATAAATGCTGATTATTTATTGGAATTGTATATAATGTACCGGTTAAAGTTTTACGAATTGAAAATTAAAAATAAGAATAATGAAACCGAAAAGAGACGGAAGTTTTCCCAAATGGGACAAATGTGTATGGATCAAAGGGTGCTTAATATGATGGTCTCCACTATAAGCAGGTACTCCGTAGACACCATCTTTCATAGAGGGGTAAAAGCTGTAATACCTTTCTGGAACATGAATGTACAGCACCCATAGCATGGACTCACTGAACTTAGCCTGCCCTGAATTTATTAAAGACTAGCTGGACGCCCGGCATTGCCCAGGTATGTATTTGGCTGGTATTGGCCCTGCCCACTTTTCTTAACCCTAACACACAATTACTTACTTAATGATCAAGTTTGTGAGCTTTGCGGTCTTTGACATCAATAATTTGCATTGAAATAAAATAAATCTGATTGGCTGTGGCTCCACCGCTTTTCTGAATTTGAACCCCAATCACCCAATGGCCAAGTGTACCAGGTTCAGGTGATTAACAGTGCAAGAGGCTTGTGCCATTAACAGTGCAAGAATGGAAGCAATTAAATATTCCCCTTAAAAATCAATAGGTGGATTTTGATTGGCTTTTGTATGCTCCACCCACCTTTCTGAATATTAATCCCAGTCACCCAGTGACCAACTGTGCAAAGTTTGAGAACCCTACCATTACCAGTGTAAGAATGGCTGCAGTTTACATTTTCCAAATGAAAGTTGTATTTTTCTCCACCCACTGATTTCCTGGCATTGTTCGGGTATGTATTTGGCTGGTGTTGGCTCCGCCTACTTTTTCTAACCCTAACACATAATTACTCAATGACCACGTTTGTGCGCTTTGCGGTCTTTGGCATCAATAATTTGCATTGAGATTAAACAAATCTGATTGACTGTTTGTAGCTCCACCCCTTTGTCTAAATTTGAACCCCAGTCACCCAATGATCAACTGTACCAGGTTTAAGGCTTGTGCCATTAACAGTGCAAGAATGGCAGCAATTACATGTTCCCCTTGAAAATCAATAGGTGAATTTTGATTAGCTTTTGTAGGCTCCACCCACTTTTCTGAATATTAATCCCAGTCACCCAGTGACCAATTGTGCAAAGTTTGAGAACCCTACCATTAACAGTGTAAGAATGGCTGCAGTACATTTTCTCAGTGAATGTGTATTTGTCTCCGCCCACTGATGACCCGGTATTGCCCGAATATGTATTTGGCTGGTGTTGGCTGTGCCCACTTTTCCTAACCCTAACACACAATTACTCAATGACCAAGTTTGTGAGCTTTGCGGTTTTTGGCATCAATAACCTGCGTTAAAATGAAACAAATAAGATTGGCTGTTTGTGGCTCCACCCCCTTTTATCAATCAAAACCCAAGTCACCCAATGATCAACTGTACCAGGTTTGAGGCTTGTGCCATTAACAGTGCAAGAATGGCAGCAATTAAATATTCCCCTGAAAAATCAATAGGTAATTTTTGATTGGCTTTTGTAGGCTCCACTCACTTTTCTGAATATTAATCCCAGTCACCCAGCGACCAACTGTGCAAAGTTTGAGAACCCTACAATTAACAGTTTAAGAATGGCTGCTGTTTACATTTTCCTAGTAAAATTTGTATTTGTCTCCGCCCACTTATGACCCTGTGTTGCCCGCTTATGTATTTGGCTGGTGTTGGCTGTGCCCACTTTTCTAACCCCAACACACAATTAATCAATTACTCAATTACCAAGTTTGTGAGCTTTGCGGTGTTTGACATCAATAATTTGCATTGGAATGAAACAAATCTAATTGGCTGTTTATGGCTCCACCCCCTTTCTGAAATTGAACCCCAGTCACCCAATGATGAACTGTACCAGGTTTGAGGCTTGTGCCATTAACAGTGCAAGAATGGCAGCAATTACATATTCCCTTTGAAAATCAATAGGTGAATTTTGATTGGCTTTTATAGGCTCCACCCACATTTCTGAATATTAATCCCAGTCACCCAGTGACCAAAGTTTGAGAACCCTACCATTAAGGCCCCGTTCACATTACAAACGCGTACGGGCACGCACGCGGAACGCAACGCGTACGAACGCACGCCATCCACGTTTGTAGGCGTTGCGTGGCTGATCCCATCACTGAAAAGTGAATGGGACAGCCATGCGTTTTGGCAAAAAATGCGTGCAGCATGCGTTCCCGGACCGCACAGGTCCGGAACGCATGCAGTGTGAACATCAGACATTGCACTCAATGCAATGTCTGATGTCGTGCGTGTCGGCCACCTGCACGCGTTTCCAAAACGCGGCTGGAAACGCGTGCAGTGTGAACGGGGCCTAACAGTGTAAGAATGGCTGCAGTTTACATTTTCCAGTGAAATTTGTATTTGTCTCCGCCCCCTTTTTGGTTATGGGAATAAAAAGTATCCTATACTTTATTCCAGGTAATGTACTATGTGTGTGCCAAATTTCATTCAAATCCGTTCAGCCATTTTTGCGTGATCGAGTAACAAACATCCAAACATCCGAACTTTCCCATTTATTATACTAGCTGGACGCCCGGCGTTGCCCGGGAATGTATTTGGCTGGTGTTGGCCCCACCTCCTTTTCCTAACCCTAACACACAAATACTTAATTACTTAATGACCAAGTTTGTGAGCTTTGCGGTCTTTGGCATCAATAATTTGCATTGAAATAAAATAAAGCTGATTGGCTGTGGCTCCACCCCTTTTCTGAATTTGAACCCCAATCACCCAATGGCCATCTGTACAAGGTACAGGTGATTAACAATGCAAGATGCTTGTGCCATTAACAGCGCAAGAATGGCAGCAATGTAAATATTCCCCTTAAAAATCAATAGGTGGATTTTGATTGGCTTTTGTACGCTCCACCCACCTTTCTGAATATTAATCCCAGTCACCCCGTGACCAACTGTGCAAAGTTTGAGAACCCTGCCATTACCAGTGTAAGAATGGCTGCGGTTTACATTTTCCCAATGAAATTTGTATTTTTCTCCACCCACTGATTTCCTGCCATTGTTCGGGTATGTATTAGGCTGGTGTTGGATCCACCTACTTTTTCTAACCCTAACACACAATTACTCAATGACCAAGTTTGTGCGCTTTGCGGTCTTTGGCATCAATAATTTGCATTGAGATTAAACAAATCTGATTGGCTGTTTGTAGCTCCACCCCTTTGTCTAAATTTGAACCCCAGTCACCCAATGACCAACTGTACTAGGTTTAAGGCTTGTGCCATTAACAGTGCAAGAATGGCAGCAATTACATATTCCCCTTGAAAATCAATACGTGAATTTTGATTTTCTTTTGTAGGCTCCACCCACTTTTCTGAATATTAATCCCAGTCACCCAGTGACCAACTGTGCAAAGTTTCAGAACCCTACCATTAACAGTGTAAGAATGGTTGCAGTTTAAATTTACTCAGTGAAATGTGTATTTGTCTCCGCCCACTGATGACCCGGTATTGCCCGATTATGTATTTCGCTGGTATTGGCTGCGCCCACTTTTCCTAACCCTAACACATAATTACTCAATGACCAAGTTTGTGAGCTTTGCGGTTTTTGGCATCCATAACCTGCATTAAAATGAAACAAATAAGATTGTCTGTTTGTGGCTCCACCCCCTTTTATCATTTTAAACCCCAGTCACCCTATGATCAACTGTACCAGGTTTGAGGCTTGTGCCCAGGGGCGTTTCTAGGGTCCTTGGAGATCGGGGGCACCTGTGGGCACCAGGTGGGGAGGTATATGGCGCGCGGCGTGGCAAAAATGGGCGTGGCCATGAGGTGAATGGGCGTGGCCATGGGTGGGGCCAAATGTACATGAACTTAGCAGCGGTGTAAGCTACAGATAACGGGCCTGCCCAACGAAATATTGGATGGAGCCCCCTGTCCTTTATTTAGATAATTTACAATCAGTATAGGCATAGATCAAAGATGTATACGCACATACAATTTTGATTGGTCAATCACTGACCCCCAATTTTACCACCCCGTGCAGTAAGTGGGCCAACAGACAATGAATTTTATGAACAGAGCTAAAATTGGCTAATCAAAATTGTATGTGTGTACCAGGCTTTACAGCTAATACTGTACATACTGAAAGTAGCAGGGATCAGCATACAATATAGCTGGTTTACAATCAGTAAAGGCACAGAGTAACACCTTACACTGTACACACTGGAGGTAAATCAGCACACAGTGCAGGCACTAGAGAACAGCGTATACTGTACATACTGTAGGCAGCAGAATTCAGCACACTGCAGCTAGCGTGCCAAAAATATGACGATCACGTTGTGCGGCGTGCTTATCGCGCTGCACCGAAAAATGGGTGGGCCATGGACCAGAATGTAGGTGTGGTAATTGGTTGAGACAAATTTACATGAACCTAGCAATGGTGTGACATTAGATTATGACAGTGGTGGCGAACCTTTTGGAGGCCGAGTGCCCAAACTGCAACTCAAAAGTCACTTATCTATCGCAAAGTGCCAACAGCAATTTAAACTAAATACTGTACAAACGTTTTAACTCATACATGAACATTATGGAAAATCCAAGTTGAAAATAAACTGTGAAGATAAACAATTTCATCCATCCTACTCCTGAAAAATGTATTCAATTTTTTAGAACCTCCCAGTTTTATTTTCTGTTTTAAAAAGCTAAAAAAGTAGGTTTAATGCTATTGTCTCATATGATAAGGATTCAGCTTTTCCCATAGTCTCGCAGTTAGCAATCATGTGACCCCCAACAAGACATATTCAGCAATCACGAGGCCCCCAACAAATCAGGAGGCCCCCAACAAGACAAATTCAGCAATCATGAGGCCTCCAACAAATCATGAGGCCCCCAACAAATCATGAGGCCCCCAACAAGACAAATTCAGCAATCATGAGGCCCCCAACAAATCATGAGGCCCCCAACAAGACAAATTCAGCAATCTTGAGGCCCCCAACAAATCATAAGGCTCCCAACAAGACAAATTCAGCAGTCATGAGGCACATAAATAGACAGCATTTCACATAAATAGGCAGAATGCCCCCTTAATATGGTAGCCCCCCAAGTTAGGTAGTGAGTGACAGGGACCCCCAGGTTAGCTAGTGAGTGACAGGTGCCTCCAGTTAGGTAGTGAGTGACAGGGACCCCGATAGTGAGTGACAGGGAGCCCCTTTAGGTAGTGAGTAAGTGCCAGGGAGCCCCTTTAGGTAGTGAGTGAGTGCCAGGGAGCCCCTTTAGGCAGTGAGTGAGTGCCAGGGAGCCCCTTCAGGCAGTGAGTGAGTGACAGGGAGGCCCCTTTAGGAAGTGAGTGAGTGCCAGGGAGCCCCTTTAGGTAGTGAGTGAGTGCCAGGGAGCCCCTTTAGGAAGTGAGTGAGTGCCAGGGAGCCCCTTTAGGCAGTGAGTGAGTGACAGGGAGGCCCCTTTAGGCAGTGAGTGAGTGACAGGGAGTCCCTTTAGGTAGTGAGTGAGTGACAGGGAGCCCCTTTAGGAAGTGAGTGAGTGCCAGGGAGCCCCTTTAGGCAGTGAGTGAGTGACAGGGAGGCCCCTTTAGGTAGTGAGTGAGTGACAGGGAGGCCCCTTTAGGAAGTGAGTGAGTGACAGGGAGCCCCTTTAAGTAGTGAGTGAGTGACAGGGAGTCCCTTTAGGTAGTGAGTGAGTGACAGGGAGCCCCTTTAGGAAGTGAGTGAGTGCCAGGGAGCCCCTTTAGGCAGTGAGTGAGTGACAGGGAGCCCCTTTAGGAAGTGAGTGAGTGCCAGGGAGCCCCTTTAGGCAGTGAGTGAGTGACAGGGAGCCCCTTTAGGCAGTGAGTGAGTGACAGGGAGGCCCCTTTAGGTAGTGAGTGAGTGCCAGGGAGGCCCCTTTAGGTAGTGAGTGAGTGACAGGGAGCCCCTTTAGGAAGTGAGTGAGTGACAGAGAGGCCCCTTTAGGCAGTGAGTGAGTGACAGGGAGCTCCTTTAGGAAGTGAGTGAGTGACAGGGAGGCCGCCTCTCTAGTCGCCGCCGCTCCCCCCTCACCTGGCAGTGTATTCAGATCTCAGGATCAGCGGCGACCCGACCAGTACTAGCGGGCGCCGGACGCAAGTGATGTCACTTCCGCATATCAGTGCGGGCGCTGGGTCCTAGAGCCCGCACAATTGGTCGCCAGCTCGCCGCCTGATCCTGAGGTCTGAGTGACGCGGCGGCGGCGGCTGGAGGGAGCCGCTGACAGAGCGGGGCAGCAGCGGCCGGGAGATCCGTGGCACCCCAGGACAGATTGGGGGCACGTGCCCCCCCAAAATAGGGCTAGCGACGCCCCTGCTTGTGCCAATAACAGTGCAAGAATGGCAGCAATGAAATATTCCCCTGAAAAATCAATATGTAATTTTTGATTGGCTTTGGTAGGCTCCACCCACTTTTCTGAATATTAATCCCAGTCACCCAGTAATTAACTGTGCAAAGTTTGAGAACCCTACAATTAATAGTGTAAGAATGGCTGCAGTTTACATTTTCCCAGTAAAATTTGTATTTGTCTCTGCCCACTTATGACCCCGTGTTGCCCGCTTATGTATTTGGCTGGTGTTGGCTGTGCCCACTTTTCTAACCCTCACACACAATTAATCAATTACTCAATTGCCAAGTTTGTGAGCTTTCCGGTGTTTGGCATCAATAATTTGCATTGGAATTAAACAAATCTAATTGGCTGTTTGTGGCTCCACCCCCCTTTCTCAAATTGAACCACAGTCACCCAATGATCAACTGTACCAGGTTTGAGACTTGTGCCATTAACAGTGCAAGAATGGCAGCAATGTAAATATTTCCCTTGAAAATCAATAGGTGAATTATGATTGGCTTTTGTAGGCTCCTCCCACCTTTCTGAATATTAATCCCAGTCACCCAGTGACCAACTGTGCAAATTTTGAGAACCCTACCATTAACAGTGAAAGAATGGCTGCAGTTTAAATTTTCCCAGTGAAATTTGTATTTGTCTCCGCCCCCTTTTTGGTTATGGGAATAAAAAGTATCCTATACTTTATTCCAGGTAATGTACTATGTGTGTGCCAAATTTCATTCAAATCCCTTCTGCCAATTTTGCGTGATCGAGTAACAAACATCCAAACATCCAAATATCCAAACAACATCCAAACATCCAAACATCCGAACTTTCCCATTTATTATATCAGTAGGATTCTTACTGGAGCTCTTTTTCCCCTGCTGCTCCAGATATCGCTAGATGCTTCTGACAGCCTGTAAATAAAGACAGCAGAAACTTGTCTTTTTCCATGGAAAGCTTAATCCCATAATAATCCACACACCCCAAAAAATGTATAGCTACATAAATTGAATATCAACTGAGACGGCTTTAAAGAAAATGTCTAGCCCTTCAACTGTACGATACAGCCTAGGTTCTCAACGTGTGGTACGCGTACCCCAGGGGGTACTTCTAATGGTTCCAGGGGGTACTCGGGCTTGATATACTTAGCCAAGAACAACAAATTTAGAGTTTTAGAAAATGATAAATCTTATTTTAAACAACCCCAAATTAGTATTTTAGCTAATTAAAAGCAATAGTAAAGGTTTGGAAATGGTTTAGAACCAATTATAATGTACTACAATTAAATATATATTTGTCAAGGGGTACTTGTGATAATGTTTACTATGCTAGGGGGTACTTGGTGAGTACGGGGTTTTAAAAGGGGGACACACCGATAAAATGTTGAGAAACACTGCGATACAGTACTTACGATAAGGTGTACTGAAGTGTTGAGGCACTTTTCCGGTTGTCATAAATGATTTCTTCTATCACCATGGGAGCTTCAGAAATCTTCTTGCCCTGTTCAGGCAGGAACTCAAAAAAAAGAATTCTTTGAATTATCTTGTCCTGGGTCAAGCAGAGGAATTTATTTACGTTATAATCCTTCCCCAACTTTTCAGCGGTATCCAAGTATTTTTTTAGTTGATTTGGAACTGGAGGTGACCCTCTGTAGATGGTTCCCGTGGTTTTGTCGACACACCAAAGTTTTCCATCTGGACTGAAAGATATGAAGTGGGTGAGCGGAAGCCATCCTCCTGCTTCACAAGTTGTGATCTCACCCAGCCAATTTACTTCTGGCCCTTTTGGTGGAGGAGCCTTCACAAGCCCACCACTACTGTTCACTGCATATAGAATGCCATCTGGACTGAAGAACAAAGCCTCAAAATATTGCCATAGGGAGTTTCCAATCTTTGTTGCTTGCTTGTACAGCCAGGGTATGTTTTCATTTTCTGGTTTTGGACCCTTGTAGAGGAGTCCATCATTAGTTGCTACATACAGATCCCCGTTGGGATGGAAAAAAATAAATTTATATCTACCCCAATCATTTATGCCAACTCTTCTGGCTTGAGAGAACCAGTCCGTAGCGTTGCTGGATGGGGAGATTGGTCCAACATAGAGGTCCCCATTACGGACACAGTACAGGTCTCCATCAGGACTGCAGGTGACATTGGTGACATTGCTTAATTTACCCAAACCTAAAGCCCTTTTGCTGTAATCATCTCCAGGATCTGCTGGGGGTAAACCAATCCTTGCAGTGAAATCCTTCGCTACAGTCAGCAGCAGACCACCTGAAAAACAAGTTAAGATAAAAAATAATCTCTAATTTGGCAGACACAATGTGCAGAAAAGGAAATTACTAAATTAGGCATAGGGTCCAAGCCATTGACATTTAAGGTAGCCATACACTGGTCGATTTGCCATCAGATTCGACCAACAGATAGATCCCTCTCTGATCAAATCTGATCAGAGAGGGATCGTATGGCCACCTGTACTGCAAACAGATTGTGAATCGATTTCAGCCTGATTCCGATCACAATCTGTGGAGCTGCCGCTGCAGTCGCCCCCCAAACCCAATACCCCTAACCCCCCCCACCGGCGCGAGTCCCCTGGTCTTCCTCTCTGCTCCGCTCCGGCTACTAAACTTCCTGTCCAGGGGAAGTTTAAACAGTAGAGGGCGCTCTACTGTTTAAACTTCCTGCTGGGACAGGAAGTTCTGTGTAGCTCTGGAGCCCGAAGCGGAGAAGAAATGGTCTGGAGCCCGAAGCAGGGAAGAAGACCAGGGGATTTGCGCCGGCCGTAACAGGTAATGTATTACCGCTGTATTGTGTCGGTCCTCGGGCATTCGAACGCCTCTAACGACGCACTCCCGGCCCGCTGGCGACCGAGGAAAATCTTCCGCGCGGATGGGTCGACAGGAATCGACGGGAACAATCGATTTCGGATGGAAATCGATCGTTCTGTCAGCGGTGTGCGCGGCAATTTCACAGCCGTTTCGATCACTGTGATCGAAACGGCTGTATATCGGCGGGAAAATCGTTAGGTGTATGGGCCCCTTTAAACAGTAGCATTTCCTGATAATACTGGTAATGTGTGGCACTGGAAGCCTGTAGTAGTGATGGGAATTCTGGCTCTTTTGAAAGCTTCAGCTCTTTTGGATTTCAAGGCACGCCTCCGTTGGTTTCATTTCAGTTGCAGCTTGATTAGGAGCGCTGTCCACCTTTTCCCTGTTCTTTAGGGAAATGTGTAGAACATTTATGGCTAGCAGCCTCAGGCTCATACTAGGTTTTAACTGTTAGCTAGCTAGTAGTTAGGTTCAGCTAGTGGTTAGATCTCTTCCGTGAGGGCACGTCAATACGTGGAAGAGTCTAGTACCTAACAATCTGTGCACAAACAGTTTTGGAAGCTAACGTCCTCCTTTGCGGCATTTGTTTTGAATGCAAGTTGTGTCTGCACCCATTGTGATTTCTCCCTTCCCTACTCTAGCACCCACAGTGACCTCTCCTTCCCTAGCACTAGCAGTGATCCTGCCTACCCCAACACCCACATTGACTTCTCCCTTTTCCAGCAGCCACAGTGACCTCTACCAGCACCCACACTGACCTATCCCTCCCCCAGCACCACAGGGACCTTTCCCTCTGTGGTGATATATTGGGGTGCTGATGATGTTAAGGATAATACAGGAACATATTCTTTCATTTTTCTGTCTGTTTCATGTGTACGTCTGGTCGAAGCCAGCTGGTTTCAGGGTAATTGGTCACCTGGCCAGAGGAAACTGAATGCTAATGTGATGGTCTGCATGACAATAGGAAGCTGGTTTCAGGGTAATTGGTCACCTGGCCAGAGGAAACTGAATGCTAATGTGATGGTCTGCATGACAATAGGAAGTACTTTTGAGTTTCTGTATGCAGTTCCTCTGTGAGTGGGTCACTGCTAATTGGATTGTCTGCATAGCTTTTGAACTCTGTGACATGTAGACACCCAATTGTCCCAAAAGACAATCGGACTAATTGAATCTGCAAACTTCATAGGCTATCAGGAAACTCTGGAATTTACATATGACAGCCTGATGGAATGTTGAAAAGCCTCACTTCACAATCTTTTGATGTATGGACCAGACTATAGTTTTTCCTGGGGAAATTGGGGTTATGGGAGTGTTCTGAAATCTCTGAAAAGATCAAACACTAACACAGGAACGCTTTGAAGTTGCACACATTAAACAGGAAATTGGATTATTCCTGGACCTGGGACATTGGGGTGGCCCCGGGGCACCAATTTTGCTATAAAACAGCAGCTAGGATAGTCACAACTGGTAGCTCTTTGGAGATAGCAAATGCTAGGGCTATCCTGGTCTGACCAGAAGCTGGGTTCTCCCGCAAACGACGTTTAGACCTTCAAGTTGGTAACATTTTGATTCCCATTTTATTTTTATGCAAATATCCTTGTGTGTATCGTTGTAACTTTTATCTTTGTAACTTTTTACTTTGTTTCGTAATCTTTTGTATATATTATTTTCTGCATTGTTCCACTTTTTTTTCCTGGAATATTAAATCGTTATTTAATAAGTTTGACTTCTGCTGTACTAAACTAACACTCATAGCCTAGAAGAGACTGAAGTGTAGTAACTGTGTATAAATCCATGCCTGATTGTATGACTGAGCAACACTACCGTATAAGATTGTAATTGCATTGTGTGTATGGAGCACTTCTGCGCTCGGCAGCAGAGTGGGAAGTCTCGGAGTGGCTAACAGTATCGTTCGGAACGACTGTTAATGGTTTTGCTTCACTACAGTGTAAGATTGCAACTGTGTGTGTGTGGCATTCTCGTATTCGGCCTAAAGCGCAAAGCTGACCTGAGTACAAAAACGCGGATTGCGTGCTGAGCACTCGACAGCAGAGTGGACGTGTCTAGCAACAGCTAGTGGTGGCAGTGAGAAGTGTTTTAGGGGTCCCAGCCTTGTTTTTAGCTTGAATAAGGCTGCTCCCCGCTTGATCTGGTCAAACCCACAGTCGGGAACCATATACGCAGGCGTGCCGCGGGCCGGTTCCTGACACCCTCCCCCAGTAACTAGTGATGGGCCGAACCTCCGATTTTAGGTTCGCGAACCGGGTTCGCAAACTTCCGCGGAAGGTTCGGTTCGCGGAAAAGTTCGCGAACCACAATAGACTTCAATGGGGAGGCGAACTTTGAAAAATAGAAAAAATTATGCTGGCCCCAAAAGTGATGGAAAAGATGTTTCAAGGGGTCTAACACCTGGAGGGGGGCATGGCGGAGTGGGATACACGCCAAAAGTCCCGGGGAAAAATCTGGATGTGAAGCAAAACAGCGTTTTAAGGGCAGAAATCACATTGCATGCTAAATTGCAGGCCTAACGTGCTTTCAAACATCTTGCATGTGTATACATCAATCAGGTAGTGTAATTAGAGTACTGCTTCACACTGACACACCAAACTCACTGTGTAACGCACCGCAAGTTACCAGCTGTTTGTGTAGTGACGGCCATGCTGGACTACTGCGCAACATGGCGAGATTGCTCTTCCTCACTCAGTGATGTCAGGTAATGTGTGACTTCCTTCTCAACTTTCCATGGCATTATTAAAAAGCTTACGTTTTGTTTTTAAATTACATTTTCTACTTGCTGTGTACTTGTTCAGTACCGCTACAATGAGAATCCTATGGAGGCGGGCAAGTCTGGCATTGTGACCCCGGGTAATGGCCGGGGAATGAGGGATGGAATCCGGTGTGGAGCCTGAGCAACGGCTACCACTACACATCCAAGGAGGGCAGCAGTCAGGCATGCACGCCCGCCCCGAGGTAGTGACCAAAAATAACAATACAGGAGGACTATCGAGGGCTTGCTGTATTTGAAATGAATGTACTTTAAATCCTTTAACGAAAACCAGTTATGGCGGGCAAAGATGACACCACATTCCTTTCACGAGAATCAAATGGAGGCGGGCAAGTCTGCCATTTGTGACCCTGGGTAATGGCCGGGGAATGAGGGATGGAATCCGGTGTGGAGCCTGAGCAACGGCTACCACTACACAGGCAAGGAGGGCAGCAGGCAGGCATGCACGCCTGCCCCCAGGTAGTGACCAAAAATAACAATACAGGAGGACTATCGAGGGCTAACTGTATTTGAAATGAATGTACTTTAAATCCTTTAACGAGAACCAGTTATCGTGGGCAAAGATGACACCACATTTCTTTCACGAGAATCATATGGAGGCGGGCAAGTCTGACATTGTCACCACGGGTAATGGGCGGGGAATGAAGGTTGGATTCCGGCCCGAAGTGGGAGCCTGCTGAGACCCATGCTGTAGCTGCCCTGACCGTGCTTTGCAGACCAGGCATCTGTGATCAGATGGACCCTTGACCCAGCGGAAGACAAACTAAGTCGAAAGCATTTGCCAAGAAGTTTTACGGAGGGCAAGTTTTTTGCCTTTTTTTTCAATTGTTTGAAACTGTAGATGGTTGTATTTTTAAATTGTTTGAAAATGTAGATGGTTGTATTTTTAAATTGTTTTAAAATGTAGATGGTTGTATTTTTAAATTGTTTGAAAATGTAGATGGTTGTATTTTTCAATTGTTTAAAACTGTATCCATTCAAGTGCAAGGTGCTGGACTGGTGCGCACCATGACGAGAGTGCAGGTGATGGTGGCTTTTCAGCCCATATGGTCGCCCGGCTGATGTAGCTGAATGACAGAGCAGTGACTGTCCAGCTGATCAAATTTGTTTTGACCACAATGAAACAACGACCTTATTATCTTTGGTGTGCCACCCCCACCCGAGACACTCATATAGCCGGCGGTCATTGCTTCATTGTGATACGCAAGCCCCTTCACCGCGGCAAGGTAATGATCACGAAGGGGGATGGGCACATGTACATGCCTTTTGTTTTTTTGTTGCAGCCACCTGCAGTTCAGCCAGAAAAATTAGGCAGGTATGTGCACGCCCCAGAAAAATTAGTATAGCGGCCGCTGCTAGCAGCGGCCTTAAAAATTCTGGATTCCGCCTAGAGTCCTGGACCCTGGTGGTGGTGGCGGATAGTGTTGGGCGAACATCTAGATGTTCGGGTTCGGGCCGAACAGGCCGAACATGGCCGCGATGTTCGGGTGTTCGACCCGAACTCCGAACCTAATGGAAGTCAATGGGGACCCGAACTTTTGTGCTTTGTAAAGCCTCCTTACATGCTACATACCCCACATTTACAGGGTATGTGCACCTTGGGAGTGGGTACAAGAGGGAAAAAAATTTAGCAAAAAGAGCTTATAGTTTTTGAGAAAATTGATTGTAAAGTTTCAAAGGAAAAATTGTCTTTTAAATGCTGAAAATGTCATGTTTCTTTGCACAGGTAACATGGTTTTTACCGCCAGGCAGTCATAAATGTAATAAAGAGAAGAGGTTCCATACACAGGGACCGGTAACGCTAACCCAGCAGCAGCAGCAGCACACGTGATGGAACAGGAGGAGGCGCAGGAGGAGAAGGCCACGCTTTTTGAGACACAACAACCCAGGCCTTGCATGAGGACAAGAAGCGTGCGGATAGCATGCTTTTTACCGCCATGCAGTCATAAATGTAATAAAGATAAGAGGTTCAATAAACAGGGACCGGTAACGCTAACCCAGCAGCAGCAGCAGCACACGTGATGGAACAGGAGGAGGCGCAGGAGGAGAAGGCCACGCTTTTTGAGACACAACAACCCAGGCCTTGCATGAGGACAAGAAGCGTGCGGATATAGCAGCAATGCTTTTTGCCGCCATGCAGTCATAAATGTAATAAAGGGAAGAGGTTCAATAAACAGGGACCGGAAACGCTAACCCAGCAGCAGCACAGAGCACACGTGATGGAACAGGAGGAGGCGCAGGAGGAGAAGGCCACGCTTTGAGACACAACAACCCAGGCCTTGCATGAGGACAAGAAGCGTGCGGATAGCATGCTTTTTACCGCCATGCAGTCATAAATGTAATAAAGATAAGAGGTTCAATAAACAGGGACCGGAAACGCTAACCCAGCAGCAGCACAGAGCACACGTGATGGAACAGGAGGAGGCGCAGGAGGAGAAGGCTACGCTTTGAGACACAACAACCCAGGCCTTGCATGAGGACAAGAAGCGTGCGGATATAGCAATGCTTTTTGCCGCCATGCAGTCATAAATGTAATACAGATGAGAGGTTCAATAAACAGGGACCGGTAACGCTAACCCAGCAGCAGCAGCAGCACAGAGCACACGTGATGGAACAGGAGGAGGCGCAGGAGGAGAAGGCCACGCTTTTTGAGACGCAACCCAGGCCTTGCATGAGGACAAAAAGCGTGCGGATATAGCAATGCTTTTTGCCGCCATGCAGTCATAAATGTAATACAGATGAGAGGTTCAATAAACAGAGACTGGAAACGCTAACCCAGCAGCAGCACACATAATGGAACAGGAGGAGGCGCAGGAGGAGAAGGCCACGCTTTTTGAGACGCAACCCAGGCCTTGCATGAGGACAAAAAGCGTGCGGATATAGCAATGCTTTTTGCCGCCATGCAGTCATAAATGTAATACAGATGAGAGGTTCCATAAACAGGGACCGGAAACGCTAACCCAGCAGCAGCAGCACACGTGATGGAACAGGAGCAGGCGCAGGAGGAGAAGGCCATGCTTTTTGAGACACAACAACCCAGGCCTTGCATGAGGACAAAAAGCGTGCGGATATAGCAGCAATGCTTTTTGCCGCCATGCAGTCATAAATGTAATACAGATGAGAGGTTCAATAAACAGGGACCGGAAACGCTAAACCATCCCAGATGTTCATTGGTCATGTTACTTGGTTGGGGTCCTGGAGTGTTGCGTAGTCGTTTCCAATCCAGGATTGATTCATTTTAATTTGAGTCAGACGGTCTGCATTTTCTGTGGAGAGGCGGATACGCCGATCTGTGACGATGCCTCCGGCAGCACTGAAACAGCGTTCCGACATAACGCTGGCTGCCGGGCAAGCCAGCACCTCTATTGCGTACATTGCCAGTTCGTGCCAGGTGTCTAGCTTCGATACCCAATAGTTGAAGGGTGCAGATGGATTGTTAGACACAGCTACGCCATCTGACATGTAGTCCTTGACCATCTTCTCCAGGCGATCGGTGTTGGAGGTGGATCTGCATGCTTGCTGTTCTGTGGGCTGCTGCTGCATGGGTGTCAGAAAATTTTCCCACTCCAAGGACACTGCCGATACCATTCCCTTTTGGGCACTAGCTGCGGCTTGTGTTGTTTGCTGCCCTCCTGGTCGTCCTGGGTTTGCGGAAGTCAGTCTGTCGGCGTACAACTGGCTAGAGGAGGGGGAGGATGTCAATCTCCTCTCTAAAGTCTCCACAAGGGCCTGCTGGTATTCTTCCATTTTGACCTGTCTGACTCTTCAAGCAGTTTTGGAACATTGTGTTTGTACCGTGGATCCAGAAGGGTATATAAACCCAGTAATTGGTGTTGTCCCGAATGCGCACAATGCGTGGGTCGCGTTCAATGCAGTTTAGCATGAATTGAGCCATGTGTGCCAGAGTCCTACCAGAATCCTCATCATCCTCTTGTGAGCGTTGTGATAGTTGTTGTGATGCATCATAGTCGTCACCTTCTTCCTGGTCTGCTTCTGCTGACCATTCGCGCTGAATTGTGGAAGTCCAACGTGCACCGCTCTGGCCCTCGTCAGTGGTGGCAGGAAATTCCTGCTCCAACTCCAGCTGTTCCTCCTCCTCTTCTTCATCATGTGTCAGCTTAGCCAACCTTAAAGCGCGAATGAGATTACTCCCATTATCACACACAACCATGGCCGGTTTCAGGTCCAGCGGTGCCAGCCACAAATCCATCTGTTCCTTTATTCCCCTCCAAATTTCCTCCCCTGTGTGCTGCTTATCCCCAAGGCAGATCAGCTTTAGCAACGCTTGCTGACGCATGCCAACAGCTGTGCTGCACTGCTTCCACGATCCTACTGCTGCTGGTGCTGGGTTAGCGTTTCCGGATGAGGTACAGCTTTGAGATGCGTTGGAGGAGAAGGAGTCAGAGAGGTAGGTGCTGCTGTTATCCAGTGGGAGGGACGGCGGTGCAGGTGTTTGCGGCGTTGGCACTGGGCAACACCCGCGCCGTAGCAGGTGAGGATTCGCTGCCAAGCTCCACAAGGTTCACCCAGTGCGCGGTAAGGGAGATGTATCGACCCTGGCCGAACGCACTCGTCCAGGTGTCAGTGGTGAGGTGAACCTTGCAGGCAACGGCATTCTTCAAGCTTCGGGTTATTTTGCTGACCACGTGCTCATGCAACTCAGGCACTGCAGAGCGCGCAAAGTGGTAGCGGCTGGGAACCACGTAACGTGGGATGGCCACTGACATCATGCCCTTGAAGCTGTTTGTCTCCACCACTCGATATGGCAGCATTTCGCAGGCCAGAAGCTTGGCTATGCTGGCTCTTACTGCCACGGCCCGGGGGTCATTTGCTGGCAATTTCCTCTTGCGCTCAAACATCTCCGAGACAGACAACTGAACCGTAGGGCTGCACAACGAAGGGCTGTTGGTTGTTGTGTTTGATGAACACTGGGAGACCTCAAGAGCACTACTCCGGAAAGTGACAGTGTCAGCGTCATCTGATTTTTTGGAATGTTTTGAACCACGCAATGGCTGGGCTACTGCTGCTGCTGAGGCGGGTCTGGTGGTGAGTCTGGTGAACCCAAGGGAGGCAGTGTTGCTGGTGGTACCCTGTCCTGCCGCGTTTGCCCACAGAGTGGGATGTTTGGATAGCATGTGGCGGCTCATGCTGGTGGTGGAGAGGTTGTTAATACTTTTCCCCCTGCTCAGGCGGGTCTTGCACACCTTGCAAATCGCCATGGTAACATCCTCAGTGCAGTCTTCAAAGAAAGCCCAGACTTTGGAGCACCTGCCTTGCTGGCGATTTCTGTTTGCCCCTCTTTTGCCTCTCACTTGAACTTCCACGCTTGTGGTGCCTGAAATTGCGCGCCGCCTACCTTGTGGCACAAGGCGAACTCGTGCAGCAGTGGGTTCTTCAACAGACTCATCTGTGCTGCTGCTACGACGGCGATGTTCTCGTTCACAAACAAAATCTGGGTCTATGTCCACATTGTCCATACCCTCCTCTTCCATCTCCTCAAACTCGTCATATGTCATTGTGGGGGGCCGCCGCCGTGGAGTACAGCTCCCCAGCACAACCGTCAGGGGAAACACCTCTTCCCTTGCCCCTCCCTCTTTCACCGGATTTCTTCCTCATTTCACTTATTCTTACAGTACACGCTGACTGGCAGCAGTACAGTGGCAGTACAGAAATGCTATACAGTGGTGGGTGAGCGGTGTACCACTATTGCCAGCAGCGACACAGAGCACAATGCTATACAGTGGCGGGTGAGCGGTGTACTACTGTTCCCAGCAGACAAAGAGTGGCAGTAAACACAATGCTATATAGTGTGGCTGAGCCGTGTACACAGAGTGGCAGTAAACACAATGCTATATAGTCTGCTATATAGTCACCCCGAACGGGGTGATGTTCTGCAGCACCCGAACAGTGGCGAACACTGTTCGCCCAACACTACTGGGAACGCAGATTTTAGTACCTAAACACACGATACAACATGTTTTCCGGGGTCGGACTCTGAGGCACATACAGATGGTCCCGATCATCATCCTCATCATACAACTCTTCTCCTGAGTCTGACCCACCCACCACCTCTGCCACCCCAACATCCCCAGACACAGTCACAGACCCCTCATCGTCCTCAACATTAACTTGGGATGCTGGCCTGAGCCCGACCTCCTCCTCCACATCAGGCCCCATCATCTCCTCAATGGCAGCCCTCATTAATCGCTCTGGCGCCGGACCGATGGACACAACGTTCTCCTCCGGGGAGGGCTGCTGCTGACCACTGGCTGCTGGGGTGGATGTTATAGCTTGCGTGGGGCGTTGGCTGTTGCTGTTGTTGGGAGTGCTGCTCACAGCGGAGGTCTCTGAGGAACTCATGGTGAGCTCATATAGTGGTTGACGGTGAGTGGAGTATTACTGATCCCAGCAATATACACACTGACTGGCAGAGTACGCAATGCTATATAGTCTGGCTGAGCCGTGTACACAGAGTGGCAGTGAACAATGCTATATAGTCTGGCTGAGCGGTGTACACAGAGTGGCAGTACACACAATGCTATATAGTCTGGCTGAGCCATGTACACAGAGTGGCAGTAAACAATGCTATATAGTCTGGCTGAGCGGTGTACACAGAGTGGCAGTACACACAATGCTATATAGTCTGGCTGAGCCGTGTACACAGAGTGGCAGTACACACAATGCTATATAGTGTGGCTGAGCGGTGTACACACAGTGGCAGTACACACAATGCTATATAGTCTGGCTGAGCGGTGTACACAGAGTGGTAGTACACACAATGCTATAGAGTCTGGCTGAGCGGTGTACACAGAGTGGCAGTACACACAATGCTATGTAGTCTGGCTGAGCGGTGTACACAGAGTGGCAGTACACACAATGCTATATAGTCTGGCTGAGCGGTGTACACAGAGTGGCAGTACACACAATGCTATATAGTCTGGCTGAGCGGTGTACACAGAGTGGCAGTACACACAATGCTATAGAGTCTGGCTGAGCGGTGTACACAGAGTGGCAGTACACACAATGCTATGTAGTCTGGCTGAGCGGTGTACACAGAGTGGCAGTACACACAATGCTATATAGTCTGGCTGAGCGGTGTACACAGAGTGGCAGTAAACAATGCTATATAGTCTGGCTGAGCGGTGTACACAGAGTGGCAGTAAACAATGCTATATAGTCTGGCTGAGCGGTGTACACAGAGTGGCAGTACACACAATGCTATATAGTCTGGCTGAGCCGTGTACACAGAGTGGCAGTACACACAATGCTATATAGTGTGGCTGAGCGGTGTACACACAGTGGCAGTAAACAATGCTATATAGTCTGGCTGAGCGGTGTACACACAGTGGCAGTACACACAATGCTATATAGTCTGGCTGAGCCGTGTACACAGAGTGGCAGTACACACAATGCTATATAGTGTGGCTGAGCGGTGTACACACAGTGGCAGTAAACAATGCTATATAGTCTGGCTGAGCCGTGTACACACAGTGGCAGTAAACAATGCTATATAGTGTGGCTGAGCGGTGTACACACAGTGGCAGTACACACAATGCTATATAGTCTGGCTGAGCCGTGTACACACAGTGGCAGTAAACAATGGTATATAGTCTGGCTGAGCGGTGTACACAGAGTGTCAGTAAACAATGCTATATAGTGTGGCTGAGCGGTGTACACACAGTGGCAGTAAACAATGCTATATAGTCTGGCTGAGCCGTGTACACACAGTGGCAGTAAACAATGCTATATAGTGTGGCTGAGCGGTGTACACAGAGTGGCAGTACACACAATGCTATATAGTGTGGCTGAGCGGTGTACACACAGTGGCAGTACACACAATGCTATATAGTCTGGCTGAGCGGTGTACACAGAGTGGTAGTACACACAATGCTATAGAGTCTGGCTGAGCGGTGTACACAGAGTGGCAGTACACACAATGCTATGTAGTCTGGCTGAGCGGTGTACACAGAGTGGCAGTACACACAATGCTATATAGTCTGGCTGAGCGGTGTACACAGAGTGGCAGTACACACAATGCTATATAGTCTGGCTGAGCGGTGTACACAGAGTGGCAGTACACACAATGCTATAGAGTCTGGCTGAGCGGTGTACACAGAGTGGCAGTACACACAATGCTATGTAGTCTGGCTGAGCGGTGTACACAGAGTGGCAGTACACACAATGCTATATAGTCTGGCTGAGCGGTGTACACAGAGTGGCAGTAAACAATGCTATATAGTCTGGCTGAGCGGTGTACACAGAGTGGCAGTAAACAATGCTATATAGTCTGGCTGAGCGGTGTACACAGAGTGGCAGTACACACAATGCTATATAGTCTGGCTGAGCCGTGTACACAGAGTGGCAGTACACACAATGCTATATAGTGTGGCTGAGCGGTGTACACACAGTGGCAGTAAACAATGCTATATAGTCTGGCTGAGCGGTGTACACACAGTGGCAGTACACACAATGCTATATAGTCTGGCTGAGCCGTGTACACAGAGTGGCAGTACACACAATGCTATATAGTGTGGCTGAGCGGTGTACACACAGTGGCAGTAAACAATGCTATATAGTCTGGCTGAGCCGTGTACACACAGTGGCAGTAAACAATGCTATATAGTGTGGCTGAGCGGTGTACACACAGTGGCAGTACACACAATGCTATATAGTCTGGCTGAGCCGTGTACACACAGTGGCAGTAAACAATGGTATATAGTCTGGCTGAGCGGTGTACACAGAGTGTCAGTAAACAATGCTATATAGTGTGGCTGAGCGGTGTACACACAGTGGCAGTAAACAATGCTATATAGTCTGGCTGAGCCGTGTACACACAGTGGCAGTACACACAATGCTATATAGTCTGGCTGAGCGGTGTACACAGAGTGGCAGTACACACAATGCTATAGAGTCTGGCTGAGCGGTGTACACAGAGTGGCAGTACACACAATGCTATAGAGTCTGGCTGAGCGGTGTACACAGAGTGGCAGTACACACAATGCTATGTAGTCTGGCTGAGCGGTGTACACAGAGTGGCAGTACACACAATGCTATATAGTCTGGCTGAGCGGTGTACACAGAGTGGCAGTAAACAATGCTATATAGTCTGGCTGAGCGGTGTACACAGAGTGGCAGTAAACAATGCTATATAGTCTGGCTGAGCGGTGTACACAGAGTGGCAGTACACACAATGCTATATAGTCTGGCTGAGCCGTGTACACAGAGTGGCAGTACACACAATGCTATATAGTGTGGCTGAGCGGTGTACACACAGTGGCAGTAAACAATGCTATATAGTCTGGCTGAGCGGTGTACACACAGTGGCAGTACACACAATGCTATATAGTCTGGCTGAGCCGTGTACACAGAGTGGCAGTACACACAATGCTATATAGTGTGGCTGAGCGGTGTACACACAGTGGCAGTAAACAATGCTATATAGTCTGGCTGAGCCGTGTACACACAGTGGCAGTAAACAATGCTATATAGTGTGGCTGAGCGGTGTACACACAGTGGCAGTACACACAATGCTATATAGTCTGGCTGAGCCGTGTACACACAGTGGCAGTAAACAATGGTATATAGTCTGGCTGAGCGGTGTACACAGAGTGTCAGTAAACAATGCTATATAGTGTGGCTGAGCGGTGTACACACAGTGGCAGTAAACAATGCTATATAGTCTGGCTGAGCCGTGTACACACAGTGGCAGTAAACAATGCTATATAGTGTGGCTGAGCGGTGTACACAGAGTGGCAGTACACACAATGCTATATAGTCTGGCTGAGCCGTGTACACACAGTGGCAGTAAACAATGCTATATATAGCGTGGCTGAGCGAGGTACACAGTGGCAGTACACACAATGCTATATAGTGTGGCTGAGTGAGCGGTGTACTACTGTTCCCAGCAGCGACACACAATGACTGGAGGGACCCTGGCTAGCGTGGCTGGAGCGCGAACTACCCTGCCTGCCTACCCAAAGCTAAACCCACAGACAAATGGCGGAGATATGACGTGGTTCGGGTATTTATTTACCCGAACCACGTGACCGTTCGGCCAATCAGAGCGCGTTCGGGCCGAACCACGTGACCCGTTCGGCCAATCAGAGCGCGTTCGGGGTCCGAACCACGTGACCCGTTCGGCCAATCACAGCACTAGCCGAACGTTCGGGGAACGTTCGGCCATGCGCTCTTAGTTCGGCCATGTGACCGAACGGTTTGGCCGAGCACCATCAGGTGTTCGGCCGAACTCGAACATCACCCGAACAGGGTGATGTTCTGCAGAACCCGAACAGTGGCGAACACTGTTCGCCCAACACTAGTGGCGGAGAAGGCAGTCAAGCGGCCTGCAGGCAGAGATGCTGTGTGTGGGGACTGACTTAGTCTTCGGTCGTGCAATAGACCTCAGGGATCCATGTCTCATTCATTTTCATAAAGGTCAGGTACTGAACACTGTCATGACTTAGGCGACTTCTCTTCTCAGTGACAATGCCTCCAGCTGCACTGAAGGTCCTTTCTGATAGGACACTTGCGGCAGGGCAAGAGAGAAGTTGTATGGCAAATTGGGACAGCTCTAGCCACAGGTCAAGCATGCGCAACCAGTAGAGCAAGGGTTCATCGTCGCTGCTCGCAGTCGCAGTGTGTACATCCACACTTAAGGCCAGGTAGTCGGCTACCTGCCGGTCCAGGCGTTGGTGGAGGGTGGATCCCGAAGGGCTACTGCGAGGCGTTGGACTAAAGAATTTCCGCATGTCGGACATCACCCCGAGATCGCTGGAGCGTCCTGTCCTTGCCTGCGTGGACTGGGGAGGAGGAGGAGGAATACTGCCAGTGGTACCTTTATTGCGTTGTACTGTCACATCACCCTTAAATGCATTGTAAAGCATCATTGACAGCTTGTTCTGCAAGTGCTGCATCCTTTCCGCCTTGTGTTGAGTTGCTAACAGGTCTGCCACTTTGTGCCTGTACCGAGGGTCTAGTAGCGTGGCCACCCAGTACAGGTCATTCGCCTTGAGTTTTTTGATACGGGGGTCCCTCAACAGGCTGGACAACATGAAAGAGGCCATCTGCACAAAGTCGGATCCAGACATACTCTCCATCTCCTCTTGCTCTTCCACAGTGACGTCACGCAACTCCTCTTCCTCCCCCCAGCCACGAACAATACCACGGGAATGTAGAGCAGCAGAAGCCCCCTGTGACGACTGCTGCGGTTGTTCTTCTGCCACTGCCGCCTCTTCCTCCTCCACAGAAACACCTTCCTCATAATCATCCGAGTCTGACTCCTCTCCTTCCCCACACGACTCCTCTTCTTCCTCCTCCTCCCCGCTCTGTGGTGCCACAGGTGTTGAGGAAACCTGTGGTTCGGCTGAAAATTGGTCCCACGACTCCTCCTGCCGTAGCTGTTCCTGTTCCCGCTCCTCCACAGCTTCATCCACCACTCTACGCACGGCACGCTCCAGGAAGTAAGCGTAGGGGATCAAGTCGCTGATGGTGCCTTCAGCACGACTCACCAGGTTGGTCACCTCCTCAAACGGCCGTATGGTCCTGCATGCATTTCGCATCATTGTCCAGCTGTTGGGCCACAACATCCCCATCTTCCCAGATTGTGTCCTTCTACTGTAGTTGTACATGTACTGGGTGACGGCTTTCTCCTGGTCTAGCAGAGAGAGAACATGAGCAGGGTGGAATTCCAGCGAGTCGGGCTATCGCATATCAAGCGTCTCACCGGCAAGTTGTTTCTATGCTGAATGTCCGCAAAGCGTGCCATGGCCTTATAAGAGCTCCTGAAATGCCCACACAACTTCCTGGCCTGCTTCAGGACGTCCTCTAAGCCTGGGTACTTTGACACAAATCTTTGCACGACCAGATTCAGCACATGTGCCATGCAGGGTACATGTGTCAGCTTTCCCAAATTCAAAGCGGAAAGGAGATTGCTGCCATTGTCACACACCACGTTGCCGATCTCCAGCTGGTGCGGGGTCAGCCATTGCTCCACCTGTTTGTTAAGAGCAGCCAAGAGAGCTGCTCCAGTGTGACTCTCCGCTTTGAGGCAAGACATGTCTAAAATTGCGTGACACCGTCGTACCTGGCATGCAGCGTAGGCTCTGGGGAGATGGGGCTGTGTAGCTGGAGAGGAAGAGGAGATGGCAGCACCGCTAGAGTTCAACTGACACTCAGCTGAGGAGGAGGAGGTTGACAGCGAAGAGGATGTAGCTGGAGGAGAAGGAGAGGAGATGGCAGGAGGCCTGCCTGCAAGCCGTGGAGGTGTGACAAGTCGGTCCGCTGAAAAGCCACGTACTCCCTGCTTGCTGCCATCGGTCATCAGGTTGACCCAATGGGCTGTGTATGTAATGTAGCGGCCCTGCCCGTGCTTGGCAGACCAGGCAACTGTGGTCAGGTGGACCCTTGACCCAACGCTCTTCGCAATAGATGACACCACTTGCCTCTGAACTGCACGGTACAGTTTGGGTATGGCCTTTCGTGAAAAATAAGTACGGCCTGGTATCTTCCACTGCGGTTTCCCAATGGCCACAAATTTACGGAAAGCCTCTGACTCCACCAGGTTGTATGGTAATAGCTGGCGAGCTAATAGTTCCGCCACGCCAGCTGTCAGACGCCGGGCAAGAGGGTGACTGGCCGAAGTTGGCTTCTTCCGCTCAAAGACTTCCTTCACGGACACCTGGCTACTGCTGTGGGCAGAGGAGCAGGAACCGCTCAAGGGCAGAGGCGGTGTGAAGGAGGGTGGCTGTGAAGGTTCAAGGGAGAAAGCGGATGAAGACGATGCACCTGAAGGAGGAAGAGGAGAAGGAGGGTGGCTTGTCTTTTGAGGGGTGCTGCTTTTCCTCAGGTGTTCTTCCCATAGCTGTTTGTGCCTTCTCTCCAGGTGCCTTCGTAAGGCACTTGTCCCTACGTGAGAGTTGGCCTTTCCACGGCTCAATTTTTGCTGGCAGAGACAACAGATGGCTTTGCTCCGATCTGAGACACACACGTGAAAAAATTTCCAAACCGCTGAGCCCCCCTGGGGTGATGGCGCTACGGTGGCATCAGCAGCTGACGTTGAAGGGCATGTTGGCTGGCTGGCCATAGCTGGCGATACATGGCGCCGGACACTGCCCCCAGCTGTTTCCGAGGACGAGCTCCCTCTGCTTCTCTCATGGAGTCGTCTCCTCCTACTCCTCTCTGGCTCCCCCTCTGAACTGTCCCCCTGGTCATCTCCTCTATTGGGAACATACGTGGCATCCGTATAATCGTCATCATAATCCTCCTGCCCAGCTTCGCTTTCCTCAGACAACTCCACAACTGCACCAACTTCAGGTGGTTCATCATGCCCCTCCTCACACATTACGTCCATACTATCACCACCTAACTCAGACGTATGAGGTGGTGTACCTGCGCCTTCTTCTTGTTGTTGCAGTAGTGGCTGTGAATCAGTGATTTCACCACCACCACCACCAAATAACTCCTGCGAAGTGTCAAATGCAGCGGATGTGGTGCTTGTACTAGCGCTGGTAGCACTGGCTGCGGGAGATGAGGTCTTCTGTGTTAAATACTCAAGCACGTCCTCACAATTTTGGGAAGTGATGGCACGTGCCTTCTTCTGAGCACTGTACTTTAGTCCAGGTCCGCACGAAATCACAGCAACACCACCTCGCACAGACCTGCCAGCAGGGCCGGGCCGAGGCATAGGCTGGAGAGGCTCCAGCCTTAGGGCGCAGTGTAGGAGGGGGCGCACAATTCATTCAGTTGTCATTCCTAATTGTGTATGAAGCAGAAAGAAATAAGAAAAGGGGATACATAGCAGTGACTGCAAGCCAGATAACTAGAGATTAAGGTGTTGGGGAGGTTGTGGGCCCTGTGGCCCTCTTAGTCTAATAGCAATCAGTGTGTGACAGCTGGGGAGGGAGGGATGGAGGGGCGCACTTTGGTGTCTCAGCCTTGGGTGCTGGAGGACCTTGTCCCGGCTCTGCCTGCCAGTGCCAGGTGGCCTTCCTCTGGGTCTTCCTCTACCTCTTCCTCTACCTGGTTTGTCCATTTTGTCTATCTCGGGGGGAAGCTAGGTATATGCAGTGAGGTGAGTTCACTCAACAGAAAAGGTAGATATGCAGTGAGGTGAGTTCACTCAACCCAAAGGTAGTTATATATGCAGTGAGGTGAGTTCACTGAACACAAAAGGTAGCTATGTGCAGTGAGTTGAGTTCACTCAACCTAAAGGTAGTTATATATGCAGTGAGGTGAGTTCACTGAACACAACAGGTAGTTATATTTGCAGTGAGCTGAGTTCACTCAACACAAACGTAGTTATATGCAGTGAGGTGAGTTCACTCAACAGAAAAGGTAGATATGCAGTGAGGTGAGTTCACTGAATGCAAAAGGTAGCTATATGCAGTGAGGTGAGTTCACTGAACACAACAGGTAGTTAGATGCAGTCAGCTGAGTTCACTCAACAGAAAGGTAGTTATATGCAGTGAGGTGAGTTCACTCTACAGAAAAGGTAGGTATGCAGTGAGGTGAGTTCACTCAACTTAAAAGGTAGTTATATGCAGTGACGCAAGTTCACTCAACACAAAAGGTAGTTATGTGCAGCGAGGTGGGTTCACTCAACACAAACGTAGGTGTATGCAGTGATGAGATGGGTTAACTAAACACAACAGGTACTAGTAGTAGGTAAATGCAGTACTGGGTAGGTAGTACAATGTGCAGCTCCCTGTCACACACACAGGTAGTCACTGAATGTGCTGCTGATGCTGGTGGGCTGCTGGCAGTGGTACACACACATTATGAATTAGCAATCACACACACAGGTAGTAGTCACTGAATGTGCTGCTGCTGCTGCTGGCAGTGCCAGTGGGACACACAGTATGAATTAGCAATGCTGTCTAAAAAACACAAGTGTCAGTTTCAAACACAGAAAAAAAAAATTGATCACACGAGCAGGATGAGCTCTGAAAAAAGCTTTTCTGGGGCGCTATTATAGCAATAAGATTCAGCTAAGCAAGCTAAGAAGGCAAGAGCCTGACTAATCTGTCCCTAGGAAAACAAGTCTGCAGCAGCTGTCCCTACTCTGTCTCTAGCAGGCACACGAGTGAGGCTAATGGCCGCCGGAGCCTGCCTTATATAAGGGGGGGGTGGGGCTCCAGGGCTTAGTATAGCCGGATTGGCTACAATGCGCCTGCTGACTGTGATGCAGAGGGTCAAAGTTGACCCTCATAGAGCATTATGGGGCGAATCGAACTTCTGGGAAACCATTTGGCCCATCTCTACCAGTAACACCCCACTTGTCCCCAGCAGCATCCACAGGGACCTCCCATCCCAAGAACAGCACCTACAGGGACCTCTCCCATTGCCAGCACCCACAGTGACCTCCAGAGATGCTCTTAAAGGGGAACTGAAGAGAGAGAGGTATATGGAGGCTGTCATGTTTATTTCCTTTTAGACAATACCAATTGCCTGGCAGCCCTGCTGATCCTCTGCCTCTAATACTATTAGCCATAGCCCCTGAACAAGCATGCAGCAGATCGGGTGTTTCAGTGGTTCAGACTTATAAGTCTGATCTGACAAGACTAGCTGCATGCTTGTTTCTGGTTTTAATCAGATACTACTGCAGAGAAATAGACCAGCAGGGCTGCCAGGCAACTGGTATTGATTAAAAGGAAATAAACATGACAGCCTCCATATACCTCTCTCTTCAGTTCCCCTTTAACTTCGAATTCGGATGAAGTTTGAATAGGGTTATTTGAATTTCATCCTACTAATTACAGCAGCTGGGCGGGTGGCAATCTTACCCATCAGCCGTCTTCTTGCTCCGTCCCTCGGCGCCTCCCACGCTGCTTTCCAATCTGGCGTCACGTGATTACATACACTTCCTCCTTCCGGGTTGAAGGAGGAAGTATATAGTCAGGTGACGCCAGATTGGAAAGCAGCGTGGGAGGCGCCGAGAGACGGAGCAAGAAGACGGCTGATGGGTAAGATTACCCCCCCCCCCCCCCTCGGCCACCCGCCCAGCTGCTGTAATTAGTAGGATGAAATTTGAATAACCCTATTAAAATTTCATCCGAATTCAAAGTTGAGAGCATCCCTGGTGACCTCTCCCAACAACCAACATCCACAGTGACTTCTCTCTCCCCCAGCACCCACGGTGATCTTTCTCTTCTCCAGCTGTTACAGTGACCTCCCTTTCCTGCAGCACACACACTGACCTCTACCTACCCCCGCACCCACAGTAATATGCCCTTCCTCCAGCACCCACACTGACCTCTCCCTCCCCCAGTAATCACAGTAATCTGCCCTTCCTCCAGCACCAACACTGACCTCTACCTACCCCCGCTCCTACATGACACCTTGAGCCGACACCCAGAACCCACATAGCACCCCTCATCTACATTTAACACCCGCATGACAACCCATACCCCACTAGCCAGCACCTGTAGCTCTACAGAGACTGGACAGACAGCACTGCGGTGTATGCTGGGACCTGTAGCTCTACAGAGACTGGACAGACAGTACTGTGGTGTATGCTGGGACCTGTAGCTCTACAGAGACTAGACAGACAGCACTGCAGTGTATGCTGGGACCTGCAACCCTACAGAGACTGGAGAGACTGCACTGTGGTGTATGCTGGGACCTGTAGCTGTACAGAGACTGGAGATACAGCACTGCAGTGTATGCTGGGACCTGTAGCTCTACAGAGACTGGACAGGCAGCACTGCAGTGTATGCTGGGACCTGTAGCTCTACAGAGACTGGAGGGACAGCACTGTGGTGTATGCTGGGACCTGCAACTCTACAGAGACTGGAGAGACTGCACTGTGGTGTATGCTGGGACCTGTAGCTCTACAGAGACTGGAGGGACAGCACTGCGGTGTATGCTGGGACCTGCAGCTCTACAGAGACTGGAGAGACAGCACTGGGGTGTATGCTGGGACCTGTAGCTCTACAGAGACTGGAGAGACAGCACTGGGGTGTATTCTGGGACCTGTAGCTCTACAGAGACTGGAGAGACAGCACTGCGGTGTATGCTGGGACCTGCAGCTCTACAGAGACTGGAGAGACAGCACTGGGGTGTATGCTAGGACCTGTAGCTCTACAGAGACTGGAGAGACAGTACTGCGGTGTATGCTGGGACCTGTAGCTGTACAGAGACTGGAGGGACAGCACTGTGGTGGATCCTGGGACCTGTAGCTCTACAGAGACTGGAGAGACAGCACTGCGGTGTATGCTGGGACCTGCAACTCTACAGAGATTGCTGAGACTGCATTGCAGTGTATGCTGGGACCTGTAGCTCTACAGAGACTGGAGAGACAGCACTGTGGTGTATGCTGGGACCTGTAGCTCTATAGAGACTGGACAGACAGCACTGCAGTGTATGCTGGGATCTGCAACTCTACAGAGACTGAAGAGACAGCACTGTGGTGTATGCTGGGACCTGTAGCTCTACAGAGACTGGAGAGACAGCAGCACTGCAGTGTATGCTGGGACCTGTAGCACTACAGAGACTGGAGAGACAGCACTGCGGTGTATGCTGGGACCTGAAGCTCTACAGAGACTGGAGAGACAGCACTGCGGTGTATGCTGGGACCTGAAGCTCTACAGAGACTGGAGAGACAGCACTGCTGTGTATGCTGGGACCTGTAGCTCTACAGAGACTGGACAGACAACACTACCAGGGTCGGACTGGGCCACAGTAGTACAGTTTTTTCCCTCGGTGGGCCCCCCTCCAGGTCTCTGGTGGGCCCCCCCTCCTTGTCTCACAGAGCTCCAATTGCTGCCTGCAGCACAAAAATTCTCTTCTCAGTGCTGTAATCACTCATGCTGAGAGCAGTGGCGTAGCTAAGGAGCTGTAGGCCTCGATGCAAATTTTACAATGGGGCCCCCCAAGCACTCTATACATAACAATTGATACGACGCACCAAAACCTGCCAATGGCAACTACAGTGTCAGAGGTGCAAGAAGGGGATGGGAAATAGCTTGTTAATGATTACCACTGTTCAAAGTAGTTGAGGGAGGGGCCTTCGGAGCCCCTTTGGCCCAAGGGCCCCGATGCGGTCTCAACCTCTGCGGTCGCAACCTCTGCAAAGTAGGACATTACTTTATATTGAAGGAGGGGACTCTATGCAAAGTTTTGCTGGGCAGCAGTGTCTCTGTATTACAATGCTGCTAAGATCATGTACATTTGGCCCTGTCCATAATACATCATGACCAAGCCCACCTCCCGATGCATGGTCACGCCCTTTTTTCACCGCAATCATGGGATGTGTGGACCCCAGGTTGAAATTTCTTTGGTGGGCCCCCAGTGTCCCAGTCTGACCCTGAACACTACGGTGTATGCTGGGACCTGCAGCGCTACAGAGACTGGAGAAATAGCACTGTGGTGTATGCTGGGACCTGCAGCTCTACAGAGACTGAACGGACAGCACTGGGGTGTATGCTGGGACCTCCCAACTTTTTGAGATGAGAAAAAGGGACACTTAAGCCACGCCCCTGCCACACCCTTGGTCACGCCCTCGACACACCTCTAGTCACGCATACCATAAAGATTTCATAAGAAACATATGTTGTTTTATAATTCAAACCACACTGATCCTTTCTATCCTGGTTCATTTTCCTTCATAGTAACATGTGTATTATATACACACCTAGAACTCAACCTACTCGTACTGTATTAACAGACATCCAGTTACAACATATATATCACTTGACAATTATACTTTATAATATCCTACTACAAAGCTTTGTAATTATTCGGTTTATCTCCTAAGTACGCCACAGTCTGCCTGTACCCAGTAAAAAACATCTTGCTTCCCTAGTGCAAAGTAGCTCTATATACTAATTTGTCACTCTTACCCCTATGTATGTATATGTAATGTCTCTGATTTACCCCAATGTAGCTCTATGTTATCTCGGCTTACTCTCATCTATATACCCACATCTCTGCCCACCAAGCACTGCAGGTTCCCCGGCTCTCCTATTGCTTACACAGCCCCCTCTGCTGCACACACCGGCAGCTCAGGCAGCAGCAGCACTCCGCTAATGGTCGCGCGCTCTCCGTTCCTCCGTTTCCATAGCAACGGACGCCATTCCCTGATACCACTTCCGGCACCTGTCAACTCGTTTCCCTGGAAGTACTTCTCTGCACGTGACGCCAGCCTAAGTACTGTGCGTTTCATTGCGAACTTCTGCTTGGCATTGGCAGGATACACTGGGACTTATAGTTCAGTGGCACACGAAGCTTCAGCTGTGTGGGGGAAAGTGCTACATGTCCTGACCAGGGCCGGGCCGAGGCATAGGCTGGAGAGGCTCCAGCCTCAGGGCGCAGTGTAGGAGGGGGCGCACAATTCATTCAGCTGTCATTCCTAATTGTGTATGAAGCAGAAAGAAATAAGAAAAGGGGATACATGGCAGTGACTGCAAGCCAGATAACTAGATATTAAGGTGTTGGGGAGGTTGTGGGCCCTGTGGCGCCTCTTAGTCTAATAGCAATCAGTGTGTGACAGCTGGGGTGGGAGGGATGGAGGGGCGCACTTTGGTGTCTCAGCCTTGGGTGCTGGAGGACCTTGTCCCTGCTCTGGTCCTGACTGCGCCCCTCCCTATATTACACATCCTGTCTACACTATATGCGGGGCTCTTTCATCAACATGAACTATGTTCCTCCCTTTCAATCCCTCCTTCTGTCTATGCTGACAACCCCCCTCCCCCGTCTGTACCCCTCATCCTTCTCCTGTGACTTTACCCCACCAGAAGAGGGAAAAAAAGATCGAGGCACAAGCCGCTGAAGTGTACTAATGCGGCGGGGAGCAGAGCCGACATCACTCCTTCCTCCCTCCCTCCCTCTCCATCATGGCCCCCCTCGTGAGTCCCCATAAAATGCAGAGATCGTGGGCAGCGGGCGTTTAGTTTACATACCGTTCCGGCGGCCGGCTTCCTACTTCCTGTTTAAACAGGAAGTAGGAAGCCGGTCACCGAACGGTAATGTAAACTAAACGCCCGCTGCCCACGATCTCTGCATTTTATGGGGACTCACGAGGGGGGCCATGATGGAGAGGGAGGAAGGAGTGATGTCGGCTCTGCTCCTTGCCGCATTAGTACACTTCAGTGGCTGGTGCCTCGATCTTCTTTTTCTCTCCTCTGCCTGCCGGGACACAAGGGGGGGTATCCCGGGACAGCGGGACCCCTCCCCCAACCCGTGACCGTCCCGACGAATTCGGGACGGTTGGGGCCCCTGGGTCTACAGAGACTGGAGAGACAGCACTGTGGTGTATGCTGGGACCTGTAGTTCTACAGAGACTGGACAGACAGCACTGCAGTGTATGCTGGGACCTGTAGCTCTACAGAGACTGGACAGACAGCACTGCAGTGTATGCTGGGACCTGCATCTCTACAGAGACTGGATAGACAGCACTGTGGTGTATGCTGGCACCTGTAGCTCTACAGAGACTGGAAAGACAGCAATGTGGTGTATGCTGGGACCTGCAGCTCTACAGAGACTGGAGAGACAGTACTGCGGTGTATGCTGGGACCTGCAACTCTACAGAGACTGGAGAGACAGCACTGTGGTGTATGCTGGGACCTGCAGCACTATAGAGACTGGAGAGACAGCACTGTGGAGTATGCTGGGACCTGTAGCATTTTGTGGGGAAATCTACTGACAATCTGGTTGCATTTTGTGGAGGAATCTGCCGACAATCTGGTTGCATTTTGCGGGGAAATCTGCCAACAATCTGGTTGCATTTTGTGGGGAAATCTGCCGACAATCTGGTTGCATAACATTTTTTTGCTATGGGGCCCAGTCATTTCTAGCTATGCCCCTGTGTCTACCCCCAATTTAACTGCAGAATATTTGGCAGAGTCAGGGGGTTTCAGGCTCAGGAGCCCTGGGGGGAAATTTATCTGCAACATAAGGTCCCTACTGACACTTTTTGGTTGAGGGGGTGTCGTTTGGGGCCCCCTGGGTTAATTTTGCCCAGGGGCCTCTTTGTTACTAGAATTGGCTCTGCAGCTCTGGATCAGGTCAATATTAACCTGATCCACTGCACTGCACAAGGGAGAGACTTCCCCCCCCCCCTCCCCCGGTCACCATAGTTACACAGTTTGAAACTATTTAGTAAGTGGTAATTCTTATTAAAAAATTTGGCCCATGACTTGAGGCCTGCGTGGGTCTAGTTTTTCCGGCCCACACCCGACCCGCACCCTCAACCCGCTTTCTGGTGAATCAGGTACCCGCACCTGACCCGCACCCTCAACCCGCTTTTAGGTGATCCTGACCTGACCAGCACCCACAGACCTGCTACCCGCACCCGACCCGCAACCCGATTAAAATAAAAACAGGTACCCAATCCCGACCCGCATTTCGGGTAACCCGCTGGTACCCGATCCGATGAAGGCCTCTAACTTAGACTATGTTTTATATTTTGGCCTCTTACATAACTGAGCTTGACATGGTGGCAAACCTGGAATCAGGAAATTTGGGCACCTGGGACTAATGGACTATTTTGGCACCCCATAGGCCCTAATGCAAAATATTGGCAAAATATTGTAATATTTACCAAATGTTTCACTGTGCTTATTACCACTGTAAATATATTTATATTTTCATTGTTATAGACAATATTTTGCTATTTTATTACCGTTATTTTAACATATTTATTGATCAATCTTAGATACAGATGAAGAAACAATAAAAATATAGTTATAGAAATTAAAATTATAATAAAATTTCGGCTGCACTCTGTGCCCTGTTTTCCTGGCGCCCTTATTCAATTTATGCGACACCCCTGCCTTAGAAGCTACGCATAGGATGCTACTGAGTTGTAAGAAGTAATACTTACTTGGTGCCAAGGACATTGTTGGATCTTGGTGTCCAGAAACGTCTTCTGATGAGTGAAGATCTCTGTTTGGCTCGAGTTATATTCTGGTTGTCTGGTCAGTCAGCTTGCGTGTGTGAGGCCGAGGAATATCTCTGGTGGTTGTTTGGCTGGGATAGGTTCTCTGCAGGATATATATTGGTGAAGCAGACCCTTGATACGTGTGAAAGACTCCCCCTTGCCCCACCCCAGAACCATCTTTATAGCCCTGAAAGACCTTTGGGTTCCTATAAAGGAAAAACATTGTGTAACATCCTGTGTAGTATTAAAATTTCACTATCTGTAGCGTCCTTGAGGAACATGTGGTTAGTTATTCAGTACATAAAATTCCAACCTCACATATCACCGTCTCATAATCTGCAGTCATTGTCGCCATAATTTATGATTTAAGTGCAGTGAAGGACCTGTGCTCGCTTTCATATAATGTAAATCCTCTGTCAAGGTACAGAACGGCCGTGTGGTTACACCAATTCCTTAGAAGCTGGACATAGTCATTGAGGTGCTAATATTTTTAAATGACATTATCCTCGTAGTTACAAAGTTTCCTAGTTAGTTTGGTTGAAAAAAGTCCAACCAGAAAATAAATAAATAAATGAGTAAACATTATGTACCTTACTCCCCTGCACCCGCACATATCCAAGTTGATCCAAGAGTAGGCAAAAAATAAATCAAACAAGGCCTGGGCCAACCTTCAACCACTTGAATTAAATTTACTACAGTATATCTGTGCCCCTGGAGACTTCATCTTAGCTCCAGGGGTACTGTAGATATAAGTACTAGGGATGCTCGGAAAATTCCGCGGAATTATAAATTCCGTGATTCCGGCCGGAATTAGGTTAATTCCGATTCCGGTAGTCAAATCGGAATTCCTATACCTCTCAAACGGAATTTTTATAATTCCGACGGAATTTTCCGAATAACATAAAAATCTCTCTCTCTCAATCTCTCTCTCTCTCTCTCTCGCAGTAGGGAATTGCAGATTTTCAAAACAGCTTATATACCATGATTAAGGATTTGTACTTTTTGAAAAGCATGCTTATATACCATAGCTGGGATTTGAACCCAGAACCTAGTGTGTAGTAGGTTTCTGTCTTACCCTCTAGACCATGACCCACACTACATGCTAAAGCTGCCGGTAGCATAAACCATACTTTCATTATGATCAATTCGATAGAAAAAGTAGCATGATTAAGGATTTGTACTTTTTGAAAAGCATGCTTATTTATATACCATAGCTGGGATTTGAACCCAGAACTTAGTGTGTAGTAGGTATCTGTCTTACCCTCTAGACCATGACCCACACTACATGCTAAAGCTGCCGGTAGCATAAACCATACTTCCATTATGATCAATTCGATAGAAAAAGTAGCATGATTAAGGATTTGTACTTTTTGAAAAGCATGCTTATATACCATAGCTGGGATTTGAACCCAGAACCTAGTGTGTAGTAGATATCTGTCTTACCCTCTAGACCATGACCCACACTACATGCTAAAGCTGCCGGTAGCATAAACCATACTTCCATTATGATCAATTCGATAGAAAATGTAGCATGATTAAGGATTTGTACTTTTTGAAAAGCATGCTTATTTATATACCATAGCTGGGATTTGAACCCAGAACCTAGTGTGTAGTAGGTTTCTGTCTTACCCTCTAGACCATGACCCACACTACATGCTAAAGCTGCCGGTAGCATAAACCATACTTCCATTATGATCAATTCGATAGAAAAAGTAGCATGATTAAGGATTTGTACTTTTTGAAAAGCATGCTTATTTATATACCATAGGTGGGATTTGAACCCAGAACCTAGTGTGTAGTAGGTATCTGTCTTACCCTCTAGACCATGACCCACACTACATGCTAAAGCTGCCGGTAGCATAAACCATACTTCCATTATGATCAATTCGATAGAAAAAGTAGCATGATTAAGGATTTGTACTTTTTGAAAAGCATGCTTATATACCATAGCTGGGATTTGAACCCAGAACCTAGTGTGTAGTAGATATCTGTCTTACCCTCTAGACCATGACCCACACTACATGCTAAAGCTGCCGGTAGCATAAACCATACTTCCATTATGATCAATTCGATAGAAAATGTAGCATGATTAAGGATTTGTACTTTTTGAAAAGCATGCTTATTTATATACCATAGCTGGGATTTGAACCCAGAACCTAGTGTGTAGTAGGTTTCTGTCTTACCCTCTAGACCATGACCCACACTACATGCTAAAGCTGCCGGTAGCATAAACCATACTTCCATTATGATCAATTCGATAGAAAAAGTAGCATGATTAAGGATTTGTACTTTTTGAAAAGCATGCTTATTTATATACCATAGGTGGGATTTGAACCCAGAACCTAGTGTGTAGTAGGTATCTGTCTTACCCTCTAGACCATGACCCACACTACATGCTAAAGCTGCCGGTAGCATAAACCATACTTCCATTATGATCAATTCGATAGAAAAAGTAGCATGATTAAGGATTTGTACTTTTTGAAAAGCATGCTTATATACCATAGCTGGGATTTGAACCCAGAACCTAGTGTGTAGTAGATATCTGTCTTACCCTCTAGACCATGACCCACACTACATGCTAAAGCTGCCGGTAGCATAAACCATACTTCCATTATGATCAATTCGATAGAAAAAGTAGCATGATTAAGGATTTGTACTTTTTGAAAAGCATGCTTATTTATATACCATAGCTGGGATTTGAACCCAGAACCTAGTGTGTAGTAGGTTTCTGTCTTACCCTCTAGACCATGACCCACACTACATGCTAAAGCTGCCGGTAGCATAAACCATACTTCCATTATGATCAATTCGATAGAAAAAGTAGCATGATTAAGGATTTGTACTTTTTGAAAAGCATGCTTATTTATATACCATAGCTGGGATTTGAACCCAGAACCTAGTGTGTAGTAGGTATCTGTCTTACCCTCTAGACCATGACCCACACTACATGCTAAAGCTGCCGGTAGCATAAACCATACTTCCATTATGATCAATTCGATAGAAAAAGTAGCATGATTAAGGATTTGTACTTTTTGAAAAGCATGCTTATATACCATAGCTGGGATTTGAACCCAGAACCTAGTGTGTAGTAGATATCTGTCTTACCCTCTAGACCATGACCCACACTACATGCTAAAGCTGCCGGTAGCATAAACCATACTTCCATTATGATCAATTCGATAGAAAAAGTAGCATGATTAAGGATTTGTACTTTTTGAAAAGCATGCTTATTTATATACCATAGCTGGGATTTGAACCCAGAACCTAGTGTGTAGTAGGTATCTGTCTTACCCTCTAGACCATGACCCACACTACATGCTAAAGCTGCCGGTAGCATAAACCATACTTCCATTATGATCAATTAGATAGAAAAAGTAGCATGATTAAGGATTTGTACTTTTTGAAAAGCATGCTTATATACCATAGCTGGGATTTGAACCCAGAACCTAGTGTGTAGTAGGTTTCTGTCTTACCCTCTAGACCATGACCCACACTACATGCTAAAGCTGCCGGTAGCATAAACCATACTTCCATTATGATCAATTCGATAGAAAAAGTAGCATGATTAAGGATTTGTACTTTTTGAAAAGCATGCTTATTTATATACCATAGCTGGGATTTGAACCCAGAACCTAGTGTGTAGTAGGTATCTGTCTTACCCTCTAGACCATGACCCACACTACATGCTAAAGCTGCCGGTAGCATAAACCATACTTCCATTATGATCAATTAGATAGAAAAAGTAGCATGATTAAGGATTTGTACTTTTTGAAAAGCATGCTTATTTATATACCATAGCTGGGATTTGAACCCAGAACCTAGTGTGTAGTAGGTATCTGTCTTACCCTCTAGACCATGACCCACACTACATGCTAAAGCTGCCGGTAGCATAAACCATACTTCCATTATGATCAATTCAATAGAAAAAGCAGCATGATTAAGGATTTGTACTTTTTGAAAAGCATGCTTATATACCATAGCTGGGATTTGAACCCAGGACCTAGTGTGTAGCAGGTATCTGTCTTACCCTCTAGACCAGGGGTCCCCAAACATTTTGGGTTGAGGGCCGGGTCAACATACTTCAGACCGCTGGTGGGCCGGAGTAAACATAAAATGATGAAGTCTTTGCGGACCAGACAGTGAAGCATACCCAGGTGACAATCTGCAAGCCAATTGGACAGCAGTGTCACCTGATGTGAAATTTGATTGGAAACCAGCAAAATTTCTGCTTTCTGGCTTCCATGTGGATGGGGGGTGCTGCACTGCTATTCCATATGTGGACCACCAATATTTAAAGATGTAGCTGACTGCATTTATAAGCAATACATTTTCTGTGTGGGGGGCCGGTAAGAAAGCCTTAGGGGGCCACATTCGGCCCGCGGGCCTTAGTTTGAGGACCACTGCTCTAGACCATCAACCACACTCAGGGCCAGGCTTTAGCATGTAGTGTGGTCAGAGGTGGGACAAGGTCCTTCAGCACCCAAGGCTGAGACAGCAAAGTGCGCCCCCCCATCCCTCCCACCCCAGCTGTCACACACTGATTGCTATTACACTAAGAGGTGCCCCAGGGCCCCCCCCCCACCCCCAACACCTTAATCTCTACTTATCTGGCTTGCTGTCGCTGCCATGTATCACCTTTTCTTATTTCTTTCTGCTTCAAACACAATTGGGAATGACAGCTGAATGAATTGTGCACCCCCTCCTACACTGCGCCCTGAGGCTGCA
This sequence comes from Hyperolius riggenbachi, assembly GCF_040937935.1. NCBI lineage: Eukaryota > Metazoa > Chordata > Amphibia > Anura > Hyperoliidae > Hyperolius > Hyperolius riggenbachi. Next base: position 12,650,239 of record NC_090646.1, on the reverse strand, counting down.
GCCTCTCCAGCCTCAGCCTTACTAGTGGGTAAGACAGATACCTACTTCCATGCAGTGTGGTTCATGGTCTAGAGGGTAAGATAGATACCTACTACACACTAGGTCCTGGGTTCAAATCCCAGCCATGGTATATAGGCATGCTTTTCAAAAAGTACAAATCCTTAATCATGCTACTTTTTCTATCGAATTGATCATAATGGAAGTATGGTTTATGCTACCGGCAGCTTTAGCATGTAGTGTGGGTCATGGTCTAGAGGGTAAGACAGATACCTACTACACACTAGGTTCTGGGTTCAAATCCCAGCTATGGTATATAAGCTGTTTTGAAAATCTGCAATTCCCTACTGCATGAGATGGAGGGAGGGAGGAGGAGATTTTTCGACGGAATTCCGTGTAAATCGGAATTCCGAGGAATTGACCCGGTATACCGTCGGAATGGAACGGTAACGGAATTTCTATATGTCGGCATGCGGAATTGTGCCGGAAACGGAAATCGGCTATTCCGACCATGCCTGATAAGTACCTTGCCCCAATCGCAACAGTGTACGCTCCCGCACAGCCCCACCCCCTTTCACGTCACCGTCTGTTAGTATACAGATCGGGGGAATGGGAGCACAGTACCCATTCACCGATCGAAGTGCCTGTGATCAATGATCACCGACATCAGTGACATGCTGGTGGTCATTGACAAAAGTGAAAGTAAAGCATACACATATTACTTCCTCTATTTACAGTACACAGAAGGAATAAAGTGGGGGGACATCTAGCTGCCCGATAGTAAAACTACACCCACATACATTACGTTAAATAAAAATACATAAAATATCCAATTAATTAACCCCTTACCTCCCCCACTCTCCCATAGTTACCGAAAATATTTATTAAAAAAAAAAATGGGACAGTTAAAGAAAATACATGAATAGTTACCTTAGGGCACAGGTGTGGAACTCCAGGCCTGGAGGGCCAGATCCATGCCAGTGTTTAGGAAGCACTGAGAACGAGAGGAATGTGTTCTACCTGATTCAGACCCGTCAATTAATTTGAGCTTTGTCAAAAATGTGTGAGGACCTCGGCCCTCGAAGGACCGGTTTGACATCCCTGCCTTAGGGACTCTTTTTTAACATGTATGTTATGAGGGTACATTACTGTTATTTTTTGCAAATACGGGCTTGTAATGAGTGACGGATGCAAAACTGAAAAAAAAAATACCTTTATTTCTAAATAAAATATTGTTGCCATACATTGTGACAGGGACATTTAAACAGTGTAATAGTGTAATAACTGGGACAAATGGGAAAATAAAATATGTGGGTTTAAATTACAGTAGCATGTATTATTTTAAAGTTATAATGGCTGAACACTGAGAAATAATTTTTTTCAATTTTTTTCTTACTATTCCTATTATAATGCATTTAGAATAAAATAATTCTTAGTAAAATGTACCGCCCAAAGAAAGCCTAATTGGTGGTAAAAAAAAAAAGGGGGATAGAGAATTTTGATGAGATAAAAAGTGATAAAGTTATTGATGAATGAAAGGAGCCCTGAAATGTGAAAATTGCTCTGATCCATAAAGGAAAAAGCCCCTTAGTAATTAACTTTTAAAGGGAAAGAATTCCTTCCCGACAACAGGTGGCCGTCAGACAAAATCCCTGGATCAAGTCTGCTGAGAATTATCTACCGGTAGTATTTACAGCTGTGGATGCCCTGCAACACAAGGAAAGCATCCAAACCTCTTTTAAATGCAGATATAGAATTTGTCATAACTACTTCCTGTGGTAAAATATTCCACATTTTAACAACTTTTACTGTAAAAACCCCTTCCTTCGTGGACTTTCTATGTTCTCTTCACGTTTACATTGATTACTAGGGATGAGCATGCAAGTTTTGTTTTTTTTTTTTTTTAATTTGTGAATGTTTAAGTAGTGAATTTGGTTGTTTTCACTTACCAGACATTTTGTGGTGCTGTTGCAAGTAAAAGAAAGCTCTGCCTCCTCCTTCCCTGCAAGCCACAGCCCACTTACCACTTCCAGGCTGTGGGATTGGATTCTATACTGGCAGAAGGGCTAGCACTGGAGTCTGTTTGCGTCTCCAGTGTATTTTCCTGTATCCCTGCTCGGCATAGCACAGGAGATTTCTGCTAGGCAAGTGCATTGTTTTATTTTCATGTGCCACCAATGACCCCAGGGATATTAGAGGGGAATTAACTGGGGGAAGCAGAAAACAAGGGGAACTCCGCCTCATATTTTATGGGGGGAAACACTGCATAATGTGTTACATGGGGGGAAATGCTGCCGCATATGTTTTTAAGCAAACTTTTTTGAGGGAAATGATGCCAATTGCACTTCGGGTGCAATTATGTGTATTTTGCGGGAAACACTGCCACAGTGGCTATTTTGGGGAAAACACTGTCGCATTATGTGGATTTTGAAGGAAATGCTGCCATATTATGTGGATTTTGGGGGCAAGTGCTTAGTGCTGGTAGAATCTTCTGTTTTTAACTATCACCCACACTGAGTGCCGGAACTCACTCAGATCACTGAATTTAATCCTGCTATAGTCATAGTCTAATGTCCTACCATATAATTATCATGTAATAGCTGGTCGCCCAGCGGGTATGTATTTGGCTGGTGTTGGCTGCGCCCACTTTTTCTAACCCTAACACACAATTACTCAATGACCAAGTTTGTGAGCTTTGCGGTCTTTGGCATCTATAATTTGCATTGAAATGAAACAAATCTAGCTGTGGCTCCACCCCTTTTCTAAAATTTGAACCCCAGTCACCCAGCGACCAACTGTACCAGGTTTAAGGCTTGTGCCATTTACAGTGCAAGAATGGCAACAATTAAATATTCCCCTTGAAAATCAATCGTGAATTTTGATTGGCTTTTATAGGCTCCACCCACTTTTCTGAATATTAACCCCAGTCACCTAGTGACCGACTGTGAAATGTTTCAGAACACAACCATTAACAGTGTAAGAATGGCAGCAGTTTACATTTTCCAAGTTACATTTCTAATTTTCTCTTCCTACTGATGACCTGGCATTGCCCGGGTATGTATTTGGCTGGTGTTGGCTGCACCCACTTTTCTTACCCTAACACACAATTACTCAATGACCAAGTTTTGCGGTCTTTGGCATCAATAATTTGCATTGAAATGAAATAAATCTGACTGGCTTTTTGTGGCTCCACCCACTTTTTCTGAAATTGAACCCTAGTCACCCAATGACCAACTGTACCAGGTTTGAGGCTTGTGCCATTAACAGTGCAAGAATGGCAGCAATGTAAATATTCCCCTTGTAAATCAATAGGTGATTTTGATTGGCTTCTGTAGGCTCCACCCACTTTTCTGAATATTAATCCCAGTCATCCAGTTGCCAACTGTGCAAAGTTTGAGAACCCTACCATTAACAGTGTAAGAATGGCTGCAGTTTACATTTTCCCAGTAAAATATGCATTTTTCTCCACCCACTGATGACCAGGCATTGCCCGGGTATGTATTTGGCTGGTGTTGGCTGTGCCCACTTTTTCTAACCCTCACACATTTTAATCAATTACTCAATTACCAAGTTTGTGAGCTTTGCTGTGTTTGGCATCAATAATTTGCATTGGAATGAAACAAATATGATTGGCTGTTTGTGGCTCCACCCCCTTTTCTGAATTTGAACCCTAGTCACCCAGTGACCAACTGTACCAGGTTTGAGGCGTGTGCCATTAACAGTGTAAGAATAGCAGCAATTACATATTACCCTTGGAAATCAATAGGTGAATTTTGATTGGCTTTTGTAGGCTCCACTCACTTTTCTGAATATTAATCCCAGTCACCCAGTGACCAACTGTGCAAAGTTTGAGAACCCTACCATTAACAGTGTAAGAATGGCTGCAGTTTACATTTTCCCAGTGAAATTTTTATTTTTCTCCGCCCACTGATGACCCGGCATTGACCGGTTATGTATTTGGCTGGTGTTGGCTGCGCCCACTTTTCCTAACCCTCACACACAATTATTCAATGACCAAGTTTGTGAGCTTTGCGGTCTGTGTCATCAATAATTTGCATTGAAATTAAGCAAATCTAATTGGCTGTTTGTGGCTCCACCCCCTTTTCTGAACTTAAACCCCAGTCACCAAATGATCAACTGTCCCAGGTTTGAGTCTTGTGCCATTAACAGTGCAAGAATGGCATCAATGTAAATATTCCCCTTGAAAATCAATAGGTGAATTTTGATTGGCTTTTATAGGCTCCACCCACTTTTCTGAATATTAATCCCAGTCACCCAGTGACCAACTGTGCAAAGTTTGAGAACCCTACCATTAACAGTGTAAGAATGGCTGCAGTTTACATTTTCCAGTGAAATTTGTATTTGTCTCCGCCCCCTTTTTGGTTATGGGAATAAAAAGTATCCTATACTTTATTCCAGGTAATGTACTATGTGTGTGCCAAATTTCATTCAAATCCGTTCAGCCATTTTTGCGTGAACGAGTAACAAATATCCAAACATCCGAACTTTCCCATCCTACTAATATAATAAACTAGCTGATTGCCCGGCGTTGCCCGGGTATGTATTTGGCTGGTGTTGGCTCCGCCTAATTTTTCTAACCCTAACACACAATTACTCACTGACCAAGTTTGTGAGCTTTGCAGTCTTTGGTATCAATAATCTGCATTGAAATGAAACAAATCTGATTGGGTGTGAGTGGCTCCACCCCCTTTTCTGAATTTGAACCCCAGTCACCCAATAACCAACTGTACCAGGTTTGAGGCCTGTGCCATTAACAGTTCAAGAATGGTACCAATTAAATATTCCCCTTGAAAAGCAACAGGTGAAGTTTGATTCACTTTTGTAGGCTCCACCCACTTTTCTGAATATTAATCCCAGTCACCCAGTGACCAACTGTGCAAAGTTTAAAGACCCTGCCATTAACAGAATGGCTGCAGTTTACATTTTCCCAGTGAAATTTGTATTTGTCTCCACCCACTGATGACCCGGCGTTGCCCGGGTATGTATTTGGCTGGTGTTGGCTCCGCCCACTTTCTAACCCTAACACACAAACACTCAATGACCAAGTTTGTGAGCTTTGGGGTCCTTGGCATCAATAATTTGTATATTCCCATAGAAATTAAACAAATCAGATAGGCTGTTTGTGGCTTCACCCCTCTATAGCATTTGAACCCCAGTCACCCAATCACCAACTGTAGCAGGTTTGAGGCATATGCTATTAACAATGTAAAAATGGCAGCAATTTAAATATTCCACTTGAAAATCAACAGGTGAATTTTGATTGGCTATTATAGGCTCCACCCACTTCCCTAAATATTAATCTCAGTCACTCAGTGACCATCTGGGCAAAGATTGGGAACCCTGAAATAAACAGTGTAAGAAGGGCTGCAGTTTACTCTTTCCCAGTGAAATTTGTTTTTGGCTCCGCCCACTTTTTGTAACCTGGACACAAAGTCACTACTCAATGCCCAAGTTTGTGAGTTTTTGGGTCCTTGGCATCAATAATTTATATTTTCCCACGAAATGAAACAAATCTGATTCACTGTTTGTGGCTCTGTCCCCTTTTCTGAATTTGAACCTCAGTGACCCAATGACCAACTGTACCAGGTTTGAGGCTTGTGCCATTAACAGGGCAAGAATGGCAGCAATTGTAATATTCTCCTTGAAAAGTGACGTGATTTTTGATTGGCATTTTTAGGCTCCACCCACTTTTCTGAATATTAATCCCCTGTAACCAGCTATGCTAAGATTGAGAACCCTGCCATTAACAGTGAAGAAGGGCTGCAGTTTACAATTTCCCAGAAAAATCTGTTTTTAACTCCACCCACTTTTTGTAACCTTGACACACCGTGACTACTCAATGACCAAGTTTGTGAGCTTTTGGGTTCCCGGCATCAAAATTGTGCTAATGGAAGCAGTTTATCCAGCAAAGAAATCTGGCTGTTTTTGGCTCCGCCTCTTTACTGAATTTGAACCCCAAACACTTAACGACCGACTGTAGCAGGTTTGAGGCCTCTGCTATTAACAGTGTGAGAATGGCTGCAGTTTCAATATTCCCCTTGAAAATCAATAAGTGAATTTTGATTGGCTCTTGTAGGCTCCACCTACTTTTCCGAATATTAATCCTAGTCTCCCAGTGACCAACTGTGTGAAGTTTGAGAACCCTGCCATTAACAGTGTAAGAAAAGCTGCAGTTTACATTTCCCTATGTAAAAAGTTAGTTGTTTTTGGCTCCGCCCACTATTTCTAATCTTGTCATACAGTCACTTAATGACTAAGTTTATGAGCTTTGGGGTCCTTGGCATCAATAAGTTGCATTTTACCTTTGAAATTAAACAAATCTGATTGGCTGTTTTTGGCCCGCTCCCTTCAGAATTTAAACTCCAGTCTCCCAGTGACTGACTGTAGCAGATGTTAAGAGTGCATGAATGGCAGCAATGTAAATATTCCCCTTGAAAATCAAAAGGTGAATTTTGATTGACTGCTGAAGACCACATTGAGCATTATGGTACAAGAGTTCAGCAGCAGCGAATGCCAGTGGTTCAGAATGTGCAAATTTGGATGCAAACTCGTGTTTGCAAATGTGGTGGCAAACGCCAACTCCATAGCTCCAAACGGTTCCTCTTTTGGAAGGGACAGTCCCTCTTTGGGATCCCAGTCCCTTTTGGGACTGATGTACAGATCTGTGTAAATATATGTATTTTTCTACTGAAAAAATGTGTTTGACTCTAAAGTTTATTCCCATCCTTTTCAATCAATATATTCAATATTTTTAAATGTTAATATAAAGGAAAATGAACCAGGATAGAAAGGACCAGTGTGGTTTGATTTATAAAACAACTGTACCAGGTTTGAGGCTTGTGCCATTAACAGTGCAAGAATGGCAGCAATGAAATATTGCCCTGAAAAATCAATAGGTAATTTTTGATTGCCTTTTTAGGCTCCACCCACTTTTCTGAATATTAGTCCCAGTCACCCAGTGGCCAACTGTGTCACGTTTGAGAACCCTGCCAATAACAGAATGGCTGAAATCAATCTAACAAATCTGATTGTCTGTTTGTGGCTCCACCCCTTTAGTGAATTTGGACCCCAGTCACCCAATGACTGACTGTGTCAGGTTTGAGGCCTCTGCCACTAACAGTGTAAGAATGGTAGCAATGTGAATATTCCCCTTTGAAAATCAATAGGTACATTTTGCTTGGCTGTTGTAGGCTCCACCCACATTTCTGAATATTCATCCCAGTCACCCAGTGGCCAATTGTGTAAAGTTTGGGAACCCTACAATGTAAAAAAATGAAGTTGTTGGCACCGCCCACTTTTTCTAACCTTGACATACAGTCACTCAATTATCAAGTTTATCAGCTTTGGGGTCCTTGGTATCAATACTTTGTATATTCCCATTGAAAAATAAACTAATTTGGCTGTTTGTGGCTCCGCCCCCTTCCTGAATTTTGACCCTAGTCACCCAGTGACCAACTGTACCAGGTTTGAGGCATCTGCTTTTACCAGTATAAGAGAATGGTGGCAGATGAGATATTCCCTTTGAAAATCAAAAGGTGAATTTTTATTGGCTGTTGTAGGCTCCACCCACCTTCCAAAATCTTAATCTGTCACCCAATGACCAACTGTGCAAAGTTTGAGAACCCTGCCATTAACGGTGTAAGAATGGCTGCAGTTTATATTTTCCCAGTAAAAGTTGTTTTAGCTCCGCCCACTTTTTGTAACCTTGACACACAGTCACTCAATGACCAAGTTTGTGAGCTTTCAGGTTCCTGGAATCAAAAATGTGTGAATGGAAGCAGTTTATCCACCAAGGAAATCTGATTGGCTGTATGTGGCCACGCCCCTTTAGTGAATTTTGACCCCAGTCACCCAATGACCCACTGTAGCAAGTTTGAAGCCTCTGCCATTAACAGAGTAAGAATAGCAGCAGTTTAAATATTCCCCTTGAAAATCAATAGGTGAATTTTGATTGGCTGTTCTAGGCTCCACCCATTTTCTTGAATCTTAATTGCATTCGCCCAGTGACCAAGTGTGGCAAGTTTGAGAACCCTGCGATTAAGTCTAAGAATGGCTGCAGTTTACATTTTCCCATTTAAAATGAACGGCTGAAATTTGATTGGCTGTTTTATGCTCCGCCCACTTTTCCTGGATCTGTAACCTCGGTCACCAAGTGACCAACTGTGCCAAGTGTGGGGACTCTGGCTTGATTACTGTGAGAATGGCAGGCTTTTAAATTTTTTCCATTGACTTGAATGGGTGGAATCTGATTTGCTGTTTGTAGCTCCGCCCAGGTGTGCAGGGGGGCCGCGAGACCCCCAGAACATATCGTCCCAGGTAGTAAGGGATCTGTGTACCAAGTTTCGTTCAAATCGGTTAAGCCGTTTTTGCGTGATCGCGGCACATACACACATACATACATACACACACACACATACAGTACATCCGATTTTATATATATAGATGGGAAAGTTCGGATGTTTGGATGTTTGTTACTCGATCACGCAAAAATGGCTGAACGGATTTGAATGAAATTTGGCACACACATAGTACATTACCTGGAATAAAGTATAGGATACTTTTTATTCCCATAACCAAAAAGGGGGCGGAGACAAATACAAATTTCACTGGAAAATGTAAACTGCAGCCATTCTTACACTGTTAACGGTAGGGTTCTCAAACTTTGCACAGTTGATCGCTGGGTGACTGGGATTAATATTCAGAAAAGTGGGTGGAGTCTATAAAAGCCAATCATAATTAACCTATTGATTTTCAAGGGGAATATTTACATTGCTGCCATTCTTGCACTGTTAATGGCACAAGCCTCAAACCTGGTACAGTTGATCATTGGGTGACTAGGGTTCAATTTCAGAAAGGGGGTGGAGCCACAAATTACAAATTACATTTGTTTCATTCCAATGCAAATTATTGATGCCAAACACCGCAAAGCTCACAAACTTGGCAATTGAGTAATTGATTAATTGTGCATTAGAGTTAGAAAAGTGGGCACAGCCAACACCAGCCAAATACATAAGCGGGCAACGCCGGGTCATAAGTGGGCGGAGACAAATACAAATTTTACTGGAAAAATGTAAACAGCAGCCATTCTTACACTGTTAATGGTGGTAACAGTAAATTCGGGCGCCTGAGGCAAGTGGACAAATCGGGCGCCGCCATTCACTCCCATAATAAATATCGTTTAATGGGCGCCCGACAGGAAAAAAGGGCGCCGGAGAAAAATAACGTTTTATAAGCAGCGCCCGGAGACTTTTACTGTTTTATAACTGCTTCTCATGATTACACATTATTTTATGATTTATAATTTTTTAAACATTATTTTTAAACGAAAAACAGTACAATCTTTTTTAAAACATTATTTTTAAACGAAAAACAGCACAATATTTTTTTCACACGTTATTAATGCTTATCACAGGGGGGTCTTAGGTTTAGGCACCCCCAGGGGGGTCTTAGGTTTAGGCACCACCAGGGGGGGTCTTAGGTTTAGGCACCAACAGGGGGGGTCTTAGGTTTAGGCACCAACAGGGGGGTCTTAGGTTTAGGCACCAACAGGGGGGTCTTAGGTTTAGGCACCATCAGGGGAGTCTTAGGTTTAGGCACCATCAGGGGAGTCTTAGGTTTAGGCACCACCAGGGGGGTCTTAGGTTTAGGCACCAACACGGGGGTCTAGGGGTTAGGGGTAGGTACAGGGAGGGTTACTTACTATTTTTTTTTAAACGTTATTATACGTTTCACTTTTTAAACGGAAGATTAACGTTTTCACAATTGCCAATTTCATGCACATTATTTAATGATTTATAACTTTATAAAACATTATTTTTAAACGAAATATAGTACATTATATTTTTAAACGTTATCCATGTTTATCGTTTAAAACCCGGCGCCCTTTTTTCCCAGCGCCCCTTTTTAACGTACGCGTTAATGGTAGGGTTCTCAAACTTTGCACAGTTGATTACTGGGTGACTGGGGTTAATATTCAGAAAAGTGGGTGGAGCCTAAAAAGGCAATCAAAAATTACCTATTGATTTTTCAGGGCAATATTTCATTGCTGCCATTCTTGCACTGTTAATGGCACAAGCCTCAAACCTGGTACAGTTGTTTTATAAATCAAACCACACTGGTCCTTTCTATCCTGGTTCATTTTCCTTTATATTAACATTTAAAAATATTGAATATATTGATTTAAAAGGATGGGAATAAACTTTAGAGTCAAACACATTTTTTCAGTAGAAAAATACATATATTTACACAGATCTGTACATCAGTCCCAAAAGGAACTGGGATCCCAAAGAGGGACTGTCCCTTCCAAAAGAGGAACCGTTTGGAGCTATGGAGTTGGCGTTTGCCACCACATTTGCAAACACGAGTTTGCATCCAAATTTGCACATTCTGAACCACTGGCATTTGCCAGTGCTGAACTCTTGTACCATAATGCTCAATGTGGTCTTCAAATTACGGTCAGCTGGCCAATAGTGATCCCTCTTGCATCACAATTTATGCATTGGTTCGCATGCTGTGTGGGTACACACTATGGCCTCGATTCATCAACACTTAGCAAATTTGTTAACAACAGTTTGGTAAAATACCGAATTTGTTAACTTCATTTCAGGATTCATCAAAGTTATCTACAGCTGTTAGCGAACATTCGTTAACGATTCGGTAACGATTCGCTAAAACGGAAGAAAGTGCAATTCATGAAAAAGAAAGTGGGCGTGGTTTAGCGTTACATTTAGGATTAGTTATCTCCTTCACTGCTCTGTGGTTATTCCTGTCAGATCATTGCTGACAGAGAAGATGGAGCCATTTGAAGTGGTTATGTATCAGCTGAGAGTGATTCAAAGGCGCAGAAGGGCAAGAATAAGGTCTGCAACCATATAAATTTGTAAGAGAATAGATTTATTTGCTATAACACGACATCTGCATTTCTCTTGAATCATCTTGTAAGAGAACACAGGCAGTGCCAGGGTTAACTAATTTTGCTAGCTGCACTATAATTTTTAAGAAAAGGCTCCTATCAAATTGTGGGATTGTCCCAACCACTTCCAGAATCCTGGTCCAGGTGTTAAGCCCTATTCAGAATGTTGCTACGTAGTGCTCAAAGGACTGCCTTTTACCCACAATTCCATGGGAATCTTATGGCCTTGTGTTAAAGTACCGCTGTAAAATGGAAATATCGACACGTTACCGAATGGTTACCGAATTGTTATCGACTTCACACCGAATGCCAAAAAACCTTGATGAATACAACTAGAAATCGCTAAACTTCGAATTCGGTAATTTAACAAACTGGAAAAAGTTATCTCAAAGACAATGATGAATCGAGGCCTATGTCCAGAAAAGGCCTGACTTACCCCATTGTCACCACTAGATGGTGCTGTGGGAGTTTGGTCAGAACTATACATTCTTTTTTTTTTCACACACTTTAGATCAGGGGTCTCAAACTCGCGGCCCGCGGGCCATTTGCGGCCCTCGATACAATATTTTGTGGCCCCCGCCGGCAAAAGCTTCCTTACAGTTCGCTTCAGTGCTCCCAAGTAATCCGCCGCATCCCCGCCGCTAAACGAGGGCTGCAGAGCCCCCAAATCGCCCGGGGGGCAATCCGCCGGCATTTCCTGGAAGGGGCAGAGCTTTCAGCTTCAGCTCTGCCCCTCCTGACGTCAATCGCGGGGCATCGCCGCCTCTCCCCGCCCCTCTCACTCTTTCTTCACAGAGAGGGGCGGGGAGAGGCGGCGATGCGCCATGATTGATGTCAGGAGGGGCAGAGCTGAAGCTGAAAGCTCTTCCTCTCCCAGGAAATGCTGTCAGATTGCCCCCCGGGCGATTTGGGGGCTCTGCAGCCCTCGTTTCGCGGCGGGGATGCGGCGGATTACTTGGGAGCACTGAAGCAAACTATAAGGTAAAATAGGCAAAATAGTTCGCTTCAGTGTGAATTTTATTTTGAAATAAAAATCAATGCAAAGGACGGGGGGGGAGTGAGTAGGGGGCGGGAGCTGCTGATTGACTTATGTTGTGAAATGCCTTATGCGGCCCAGCCTCATTCTGACTTTGCCTCCTGCGGCCCCCAGGTAAATTGAGTTTTAGACCCCTTCTTTAGATACTGTATATTGCTATGTTTATGGATTTTTTTATAGGCAACACAGATCAAGATTGGGTCAATCTTCTACACACCTCTATCCAATGATATATTACTGTATTATTATTATTATTATTTAAATAGTGCCAACATCTTCCGTGCTGCTGTTGTACTTAGTGCAAAACAAATAGTGGGGAGCATAGTTACAAAAGAAGTTTAAAACTCTATACAATCAGGACCTCCAGAAATACAAAAACAGACAATGCTGATTAATGATGAGCACAAGTTTCACATAATCGTAATTTTGCATTGTAAATCGCAATCGTAATGGGAAATTTTGAGTGAAATCGTAATTAATTTAGTTTGTAAACATAATCAGGAACTGTAATTTTGCTTAATTTTGGCATAACTTCATGCCCATTGTAGCGCTTAATAGCAAAGCCGCCAGATATGCTATCATCACCAAAAATGCTGTGAATGTAAAGCAAAAATGTTTTTTAAACTCTCATTTTTTTGAGTTTAAAACCCAGGGCCCGTTTAGGGCTGTTTCGGGGGTCAAGAGGGGGTCGCAGCAGGAGGGGAGAGCATTGGCCACTTACATCAGCGGGGAGGGGGGCCAGTCCTCCCCCCTCACTGCTCCAGCATTAATAGGTGGCAGGGGCGTCGGGGCAGGAATACAGGCATACCTCCATGTTTCCACCGCGGAGGTCCGATCTCTAAGTGCCACACGCTACTTCCTGATAAACAGGAAGTAGCGTCAGACGTTTAGGCATCATCGGACCTCCGCGGTGGAAGCATGGAGGTCTGTCTGTGTTCCTGCCCGCCACTGCTTCTACTGCCGATTAATGCTGGCGCACTGAGGGGAGAGCCCGAGGTGAGGGGGGAGGACTGGCCCCCCTCTCAGCTGATGTAGGTGGCCAATGCTCTCCCCTCATGCTGCAACCGCTCCTACCCCCCTGAGCGTGCCCCGGAGGGGCATCCAAAGTTTTGCAGGGGGGGCCCAGTGATTTCTAGTTACGCCCCTGGTATTGTGTGTTACTGTGCTTTCTTTTAGTATATGTTGGTCTTCTTTTTTTTCTTCTAGTTTTCTCTGTGTTTCTCTTGTTCTCTGCCTTCTTTCTTCTAAGATCTTGACTGAAGAGCTGCTGGCCAATCTCTGACACAGCACTACCGGACACCACCAAGATACTGAGAACGGAGGCAAAGTCATGTTCAAATCCCAGGCCGGTGCCTCACTTTGGACCATTGAATGGACTGGAATGATGCCCATTGGTTAGAACAAATGGACTCATGTGTGGCCCCAGTTGGAGGAATACCATTGGTCATTTGTACCCAGCTGTAAAGGTGGTCATACATCTAGCATTGTATGGGCAGATTCGACCAAGAGACAAATCTCTCTCTTATCGAACCTGATGAGATAGATCTGTCAGCTGCCTACCTGGAAAGTTTTTTTTGGGATTCAGTTAATTCTCACAGCAAAGATGGACTATCCAATTCATCTGAACACTCTTTATAACATTCTGGAGTATATGCAAATTGCTATTAGAAAAACTTAAGCACCAACTTTTCTAATTTCCAATATTTTTGACATTCTCAAAACTTTTCGCCAGGACTGTAGTCATACAGGCACATGGTCAGGACCCGGGGACTGAGATTACTATATCAGGATTGGTCATACATTGTATAGTCATACAGGCACATGGCCTGGACCCGGGGACTGAGATTACTATATCAGGATTGGCCATACAGTATATAGTCATACAGGCACATGGTCAGGACCCGGGGACTGAGATTACTATATCAGGATTGGCCATACATTGTATAGTCATACAGGCACATGGCCCACCAGACTGCTGTCCAGAAGGCCATCATTGACACCCTCAAGCAAGAGGGTAAGAGTAAGACACAGAAAGAAATTTCTGAATTAATAGGCGGCTCCCAGAGTGCTGTATCAAGGCACCTCAGTGGGAAGTCTGTGGGAAGGAAAAAGTGTGGCAGAAAACGCTGCACAACGAGAAGAGGTGACTGGACCCTGAGGAAGATTGTGGAGAAGGACCAATTCCAGACCTTGGGGGACTTGTGGAAGCAGTGGACTGAGTCTGAAGTAGAAACATCCAGAGCCACCATGTACAGGCGTGTGCAGGAAATGGGCTACAGGTGCCGCATTCCCCAGGTCAAGCCACTTTTGAACCAGAAACAGCGGCAGAAGCGCCTGACCTGGGCTACAGAGAAGCAGCACTGGACTGTTGCTCAGTGGTCCAAAGTACTTTTTTCGGATGAAAGCAACTTTTGCATGTCATTCGGAAATCAAGGTGCCAGGGTCTGGAGGAAGACTGGGGAGAGGGAAATGCCAAAATGCCTGAAGTCCAGTGTCAAGTACCCACAGTCAGTGATGGTCTGGGGTGCCATGTCAGCTGCTGGTGTTGGTCCACTGTGTTTTATCAAGGGCAGGGTCAATGCAGCTAACTCTCAGGAGATTTTGGAGCACTTCATGCTTCCATCTGCTGAAAAGCTTTATGGAGATGAAGATTTCATTTTTCAGCACAACCTGGCACCTGCTCACAGTGCCAAAACCACTGGTAAATGGTTTACTGACCATAGTATTACTATGCTCAATTGGCCTGCCAACTCTCCTGACCTGAACCCTGTCACAAGAGCCCTAGTGGTCTGACCGCACTTAGCCTTCTAAACGGTGCCAGCGCACAGATCGTGCGAACTCTGGTCGCAGTCAATGCGCCGGAACCGTTAAGAGATAGCCGCAGACAAACCACGAGGGCGCCTGTGAGATACGGGTGATTACAACTTCACACACTGGTTCAGGGTAGATCTGCCACCACCGCGGTTACCATGGGACCGGGGAACCCACTGACTGACTAATCCTGCGAATAAAACGGTTAAACACACGATATTCTGTCTAGCCAACAACAGCAAACAGTAGCGTATCTTCAGAGACCCGGGATCAGTTCTGTGTGTGCTGATAAGCAGGGTAGCGGACAGTGAATGACTTGGAGAAAGTCGTTTATTCCCGCAATATAAATAATTAATATATACAGACAATTATTAAAATCACAATTATTAAGACAGTAATAGCCAGTATGAAATAAAAAGGGAGAAAATACTTATGGTTTGTGGAAATATGTCCTTTTGTGGGAAAATCATAAAGTTCAAGCAAAACGGTTTCCAGTTCTTAAAGCTCTTGGTTTCAATCAAAGTTCAGCAGAATTCTTTGTTCCAGGTTACAGAAGATGGCCACTCAAAATGGCCGCTAGCACATGTGTCCTTTGTTTCAGAGCTTCATTCAAAGTTCAGCAAAATGGCCACCAGCCCTATGTCCTCTGGCTGGCAGCAGGATGTTCTCAGATGGGTGGAATGGGAGGACTCGCAGCCCGCCTGCTGGCCAGGTGCTTTTGATGAAGCTGGTTTGGGGGTGTGGCAATGCCGGCCCCTCTGAGTCACCAACCAATGCCAGTCCATTCCCTCTGAGAGATTTTAGGGCTAAACTTATGAAATGCTGTAACTCCTGAACCATACACGTTATATTTAGGGGGGTAACAGCTTCATACTTGGTGGAAAATACAGATTAATATGATATCCGACATGGCTAGTGCAGCAGATCAGGGTCCTGGGTAGATTCATACCTGGGTTGTAGGGGCCCCGGGCCCCTCTCGACTGGTATCAAGAGATCCAGCATGACCCTACGGATCCAATGATACCGCTCTCATAACCACCCTATTTATTGTATTCTGTAAAAGGGCAAAAGATTATATAGCACATTCATTTCTTCCTGCTAAGGCTGGAGCCAGGCTGACTGGAGTCCAGCTGTGTCTGCTTCCTGGGATCTCCCTCTATGAAAGGCCCTGTTGGCTCCTTCAATTAACATCTGAATGTGAGATCAGCTTAGACAAACTTTGAGTTTACACCTCTGGCTTAATCAGCAGTCACAGGGCCAGTCTTCCTGCCAGCTGCTAACAGGGGAAAAAAAACTGCCTATTTAAAAAAACCAGAAATGTCAGTCTCTAAATCGCTGGCCTGACTACACTCACGGGCAATCGGCGCAATAAACCGATTGCGTTCTCGTTTCTCACGGCTGTTCCGTGACACCTCCCATTCCTGACGCTGTGGAGGGGGTTGTCAGCAAGACATCCTCCGTAGCAGCCATTGGCGCTGTTGGGTCTAGTTCCCCCTGACACCGGGACAGCCCATCAGCGTTCCGGTGTCGGCTGCCCGCTGCGTGTCGGCCATCCTGGCTGACGGGTCTCGGGTTGCCGGTGCGGCGGGAAAACCTATTGGAGCCTGTGGCTCGGTTCCCCTGGACGGGTCGCGGTCTGCTACCCTCAGGGTTGACCCGACATGGACCGTTCTGGACAGGGCGTTTGCTCCACTGCAGTCGAACGTGGTGTCTGCCGGGACTGCTGACAACGGGCAGTGGGTTGGTTAGGTCAACAGCCAGCCCACGCAGGGTTCCCCTGCTAAGTGGCTGTGGACCTAAGGGAACCCCGCGGGAATCCCTGGACCTTCCCAGCTCCTGACAGACGGCACATGCCCTGCAGTAGTTCGCTACATCCCTGTTCATCCGGGGCCAATAAAACTGGTTCCGAATACCGGCAAGTGTCTTGCGGACACCCGAGTGCCCTGCCAGAGGATTACCATGTGCGGATTTCAGCACATGTCCCCTGAACGCACTCGGGACCACAAGCCATTTGGTATTCGCGTGGGATCTACCTATAGGGGGCTGTACAGACTCACTGTACAGTCTCCCACCTTCCCAGTACACCTTGAAAGCGGCCCCGTCTGAGCACCTCCAGGCTTGGGTCACTTTGTAGTGCGGCTGAGAATACGGCGCTGTCAGTTTCAGCCAACTGGCTCATGTCACACGAGGCCAGCGGCTGAAAGGTCTCATCCCTGCGGTCAGAGGAGGAGGAGGAGGCCGGAACCCCCTCCACCTGTTCTGAGCTCGGGTTCTGAGCAGTGCAGCTGCGCGGTACTGCTAGCACAGGTACACTGTCAGAATGGCACAGACGGACATTACTCAAATCATCATTGCATGCAGTAATGACATTGACAGGTATAGACATTTTTTCATTACAGACAGGTTGTACAGTAAACTCAGGTACAGTTACAGCATCATCACAACAGACAGTCTGTACCTCAAACTCAGGTGCCTTTGAAGCAGGCACTATTGAACCTGGTACCCTTGAACTGGGCACATTCAACCCACCTCCCCCTGGTGCTCCCCCAAGTGTATAAAGTACCTGGTGGTGGGTGGAGAGTCCGTCTCCGTCCGTGAGCGACAAGGCGGTCGTGGCAGGTTCATAGTAGGACACAAGCTTGCCCAAATCAGTCCCCAGCAACACAGGGACTGGGAGATCCTTCATAACCCCAACAACCCTTTCTTGGATCCCTACTCCCCAATCCAGCTTCACTCTCGCGTGGGCTATGTGAAAAAGGGTGCCCTCTACTCCAGTAAGGGCAAGGGATCGGCTGGAGCTGATGCTCTCCTTTGGCACAAGGTGTGAGTGAACTAACGTGATGTCAGCTCCGGTGTCTCGGAATCCGGTGACAACTTTGTCGTTCACTCTAACAAGTTGCTGCTGGTCGGTTCGGTCGCGGATTTCCTTTCCGCGGGCAAACAGGACAAAATCTGATGATCCAGGCTGTGGTTCGCTGGCGGGTTGCCTCTGCTGTGGGTGAGGTACAGGTGATGCAGATGATCCAGGTGCTGGTGGTGTCTGTCTCCGCTCCGGGCAGTCGAATTTCATGTGTCCGGGCTGGCGGCAGTAGTGACAGGTGACCTCTCCAGGCGCTGCAGGCCTGGGTGCAGAAGCTGTGCTGGGTGGCCTCTGTGGCTGACGGCTCACAGGGGCAGGAGAGTCTGCCGAGGTGTTGGGCTGACCTCCTCTCCAGCTGGATGGGACAGTTCTGCGGGTATCAGCCACCCGGGTAGTTGCAAAAGTCTCAGCAAGGTCTGCAGCGACAGTTGCTGAAGCCGGCTTGCGTTCTAGCACAAACTGGCGTACATCAGCAGGGCAAATGTTCAGAAATTGTTCCAGGACTATCAAGTCCTCCAGGACATCATAAGACCCTTTGGTGAGGCCTAGAGTCCACTGGCGGAGTGTGGTGAGCAAGCTGCTGACCACATCTCAGTACGAATCAGAAGACTTTTTCTGCCAGGCCCTGAACTTTTTCTGATAGGCTTCTGGCGTCAGCTGGTACTTAGTAATGATAGCGTCTTTTATAGCAGCATAATCATTATCCTTCTCCGCAGGCAATTCTGCGAAGGCATCAAGTGCTTTGTAGCGCAGCAACGGTGTCAGATGCCTGGCCCACTGGTCTTGGGACAGACGATACTGACGGCATGCTTTTTCGAAAGATCGCAAGAACAAGTCAATGTCTGTGTCTTTCTCAATATTAGCAAATTTAAATTTTGCACTTACGGGTGCTGCAGCTCCTTCAGCAGGGAGGCTGGGCGGTGAACTCCGGCTGGCCTGTTGAACCTTTGCCATGTTGAGCTCATGCTGTCGTCTCTCCCGCGCCTCTGCGGCATCCCTCTCCGCGTGGCGTTCAGCAGCAGCAGCAGCAGCTTTGCGTTCCGCAGATTGGCGCTCCTCACGCATGTACTGCAGGTACTTGTCCAGGTCCGTCTCCATCAGCTGTCGTAATGCCTGCTGCATTATTGGATCAGTACAAACGGACAGTCCAGTACTGGCCGGTTCCAGGCGAGTACCTTCAGAAACTCTGGGATTGGGGTCCACACTGACATTCTCCTGCGTAACTGTTGATGCAGGGCCCTCAGGATGCACAACCTCTGTACGGTCAGGAGTCTTAGTCTCTGGTTCCCCTCGATTGTCAGATGGGCTGGTATCCACTTCAGCGGACACTCCCGGCACCCGCAGTTGCTGGGTATCCCATTGAAACAATTCCGTTACCAGGTCCCCTTGTTTCTTGCGGCCGACATCAATGCCTCTCTCTTGGCAAAGATTTTGCAGGTCCGCCAGGCACATTTTCTTGTAGTTCCCGGACATTTCCACGCCAAATAAAATAAACTTTTGGGGAGGGGTACTGGCTACACAGTCTCTCTGTATATATAAAAAATATATTGCCTTCCAGCTACACCAACGAATTAGTTCGTTTCTTGATAGCGCTAGCGCTATCTTAGATACTTTCAGCACAACACAGGTCCCAACCGCTGCCTAACACTGTCACAAGAGCCCTAGTGGTCTGACCGCCTTCTAAACGGTGCCAGCGCACAGATCGTGCGAACTCTGGTCGCAGTCAATGCGCCGGAACCGTTAAGAGATAGCCGCAGACAAACCAC
The DNA here is from genome assembly GCF_040937935.1 of Hyperolius riggenbachi. Taxonomy (NCBI): domain Eukaryota; kingdom Metazoa; phylum Chordata; class Amphibia; order Anura; family Hyperoliidae; genus Hyperolius; species Hyperolius riggenbachi. The sequence continues at coordinate 12,630,836 of NC_090646.1, read as the reverse complement.
AAGGGCGCCTGTGAGATACGGGTGATTACAACTTCACACACTGGTTCAGGGTAGATCTGCCACCACCACGGTTACCATGGGACCGGGGAACCCACTGACTGACTAATCCTGCGAATAAAATGGTTAAACACACGATATTCTGTCTAGCCAACAACAACAAACAGTAGCGTATCTTCAGAGACCCGGGATCAGTTCTGTGTGTGCTGATAAGCAGGGTAGCGGACAGTGAATGACTTGGAGAAAGTCGTTTATTCACGCAATATAAATAATTAATATATACAGACAATTATTAAAATCACAATTATTAAGACAGTAATAGCCAGTATGAAATAAAAAGGGAGAAAATACTTATGGTTTGTGGAAATATGTCCTTTTGTGGGAAAATCATAAAGTTACATAGTTACATAGTTACATAGTTCTTTTGGTTGAAAAAAGACATACGTCCATCGAGTTCAACCAGTATAAAGTACAACACCAGCCTGCTCCCTCACATATCCCTGTTGATCCAGAGGAAGGCGAAAAAACCCTTACAAGGCATGGCCCAATTAGCCCCTAAAGGGAAAAATTCCTTCCCGACTCCAGATGGCAATCAGATAAAATCCCTGGATCAACATCATTAGGCATTACCTAGTAATTGTAGCCATGGATGTCTTTCAACGCAAGGAAAGCATCTAAGCCCCCTTTAAATGCAGGTATAGAGTTTGCCATAATGACTTCCTGTGGCAATGCATTCCACATCTTAATCACTCTAACTGTAAAGAACCCTTTCCTAAATAAATGGCTAAAACGTTTTTCCTCCATGCGCAGATCATGTCCTCTAGTCCTTTGAGAAGGCCTAGGGACAAAAAGCTCATCCGCCAAGCTATTATATTGCCCTCTGATGTATTTATACATGTTAATTAGATCCCCTCTAAGGCGTCTTTTCTCTAGACTAAATAAACCCAGTTTATCTAACCTTTCTTGATAAGTGAGACCTTCCATCCCACGTATCAATTTTGTTGCTCGTCTCTGCACCTGCTCTAAAACTGCAATATCTTTTTTGTAATGTGGTGCCCAGAACTGAATTCCATATTCCAGATGTGGCCTTACTAGAGAGTTAAACAGGGGCAATATTATGCTAGCATCTCAAGTTTTTATTTCCCTTTTAATGCATCCCAAAATTTTGTTAGCTTTAGCTGCAGCTGCTTGGCATTGAGTACGATTATTTAACTTGTTGTCAATGAGTACTCCTAAGTCCTTCTCCAAGTTTGATGTCCCCAACTGTATCCCATTTATTTTGTATGGTGCTAGACCATTAGTACGTCCAAAATGCATGACCTTACATTTGTCAACATTGAATTTCATCTGCCATGTATGTGCCCATATAGCCATCCTATCCAGATCCTGTTGCAATATGACACTATCTTCCTGAGAGTTGATGATTCTGCACAATTTTGTATCATCTGCAAAAATAGCAACATTGCTCACTACTGCATCTACTAGGTCATTAATAAATGAATTGAAGAGCACTGGACCCAGAACAGACCCCTGTGGGACCCCACTGCTAACAGTCTCCCATTTTGAGTACGATCCATTGACCACAACTCTTTGTTTTCTGTCCATTAGCCAGTTCCCTATCCATGAACACAGACTCTTCCCCAGTCCTTGCATCCTCAACTTTTGCACCAGACTTTGTGGGGAACAGTGTCGAAGGCCTTTGCAAAGTCCAAGTATATCACATCTACAGCATTCCCAATATCCATATTAGCATTCACTACCTCATAAAAGCTGAGCATGTTAGTCAAACAGGACCTGTCTTTAGTAAACCCATGTTGATGCTGAGAAATAAGATTATTTTCTACTATGAAGTCATGTATAGTATCTCTTAGTAACCCCTCAAATATTTTGCATACAACTGATGTTAAGCTTACAGGTCTATAATTTCCTGGATCAGATTTTTTGCCCTTCTTAAATAATGGGAAAACGTGGGCTGTACGCCAATCCACTGGGACTCTGCCAGTTGCAAGAGAGTCACAAAAGATAAGATAAAGGGGTTTATCTATAACTGAACTTAATTCCCTTAGGACCCGAGGATGCATGCCATCCGGGCCAGGTGCCTTGTCTATTTTTAATTTATTTAGTCTTGCCTTCACTTCTTCCTGCGTTAAGTATTTAATATTACAGTTAGAAGATTGAGACTCTTCCGCCTCTGTAGTTTGCAACAGTGTTGTTTCTTTTGTGAAGACAGAAGCAAAGAAAGCATTTAATAACTCTGCCTTACCTTGGTCATCCACCATTGAGTTCCCACCCTCATCCTTTAGGAGTCCTATACAGTCAACCTTTCTTTTTTTAGAGTTAATATACTTGTAAAACTTTTTTGGGTTAGATTTGATATCCTTAGCGATTTGTTTTTCAGCTTCAATCTTTGCCTGCCTAATTTCTTTTTTACAATTTTTATTGCACTCCTTATAATTGCTTAGTGCAGCCTCGGTCCCCTCCTGTTTTAAGACCTTATAGGCATTCTTTTTCCTCTTCATTTTATCTTTAACCTTTCTATTCATCCATAGAGGCCTTTTTTTATTCCTAGACATTTTGTTTCCATATGGGATATACATACTACAGTATTGATTGAGTATAAGTTTAAAAGCTTGCCATTTCCCTTCAGTGTCTTCCCCTTGTAGTACATTATCCCAGTTCACCAAACTTAGTGCCTGCCTAATTTGATTGAACTTTGCTTTTCTAAAATTCATAGTTTTAGTGGTCCCGCTGCCCCGTGGCCTATCAGTCACCAGATCAAACGTTATCATGTTGTGATCACTATTTCCCAAATGTTCTTGAACCTGCACATTTGATACATTATCTGGTCTATTAGAAATGATCAGATCCAGTAACGCATTCCCCCTAGTTGGTTCAGTTACCATTTGAGTCAAGTAATTGTCCTGTAGTGCTGCCAGAAATCTGCTGCTTTTACCAGAATGGGTAGCCTCAATACTCCAGTCAATGTCTGGAAAGTTGAAGTCGCCCATAATTATGACCTCATTTTTACCTGCAGCTTTTTCAATCTGCTGTAGTAATCGCAGTTCTGCAGCTTCATTAATAAGAGGTGGCCTGTAGCATACCCCAATAAGCAATTGGCAACTTTTATTCCACCATGAATATTTACCCAAACGGACTCCACATCTTCGCAATCTTCCTCCATCTCATCGTTGAGGACAGCTGTAAGAGAATTCTTAACAAAGAGACAAACCCCTCCACCTTTTTTCCCTGTTCTATCCCTCCTAAACACATTGTATCCTTTTAAATTAGCTATCCAGTCATGGCTTTCATCCATCCATGTCTCGGTTATTCCCACAATGTCATAGCCTTTGTCATTCAGAATGAACTCTAGTTCGTCTATTTTATTTGCAAGGCTCCGAGCATTGGTTACCATGCACTTTATATTTTTTACCACCACATTTACCAATTTTGTTTACATGAAATGGGCTACTTGAATTTTTACCAACCTCCTTAATCTTTACACTGTCCCCACCCCCCTCTCCACCCTCCATAATGATAGGTTCCCACTGTCTTTTTACCTCATCTTGTCTACGTATTGAGACTTTATCCTCCCGCCTCCCCCCAGATCCTAGTTTAAAATCTCCTCCAACCGTTTAGCCATCTTCTCCCCCAATGCAGCTGCACCCTCCCCATTAAGGTGCAGCCCATCCCTGCTGTAGAACCTGTAGCCGACTGGAAAGTCTGCCCAGTTCTCCAGGAACCCAAACCCTTCCTTCCTACACCAATTTCTCAGCCACTTATTTAACTCCCTAAGCTCCCTCTGTCTCTCAGATGTAGCACGTGGCACTGGCAGTATTTCAGAAAACACCACCTTGGAGGTCCTTGCTTTAAGTTTATCTCCAAGTACCTGAAAATCATTTTTGAGGACCTTCCATCTCCCACTAACTTTGTCATTGGTGCCAATGTGTACCATGACAGCCGGGTCTTCCCCAGCCCCACCCAGTAATCTGTCAATTCTTTCCGCTACATGCCGAACCCGAGCACCCGGGAGGCAACAGACTGTACGGCATTCGCGGTTTCTTCGACAGATTACCCTATCTGTGCGCCTAATAATTGAATCCCCTACCACCAGTACCTGTCTAGCCTTAGCTGCACTCCTATTCCCTTTCTCGTTACAGCAGTCTGCCCCTTGGTTGCTAAGGAGCACATCCTGCTGCAGCATTGCTACTCCTGAATCATCCTCCCCAATATTACGCAAACAAGCATACTAATTAGTGAGGGACAACTCGGGACTAGCCTCCCTGCCACTTTTTCCCCTACCCCTTCTAACTGTGACCCAACTAGCGGCTGCCTCTGCTTCTTGGTCCGGCTGTACTCCACCCTCCTCATCTTCAACGGTTCCATCCAGTGTCTGGATCGTGAGATCCAAGCTCTTCTCCATGTTGTGTATGCTTCTCAGTGTTGCGAGATGCTTATTTAGCTCTGCGACTTCCGCCTCTAACTGAGCAACACGCACACACCCAGGGCAACAGTAAACACCCTCAATCCGCTGATCAAGGCATGCGTACATGTTGCAGGATGTACACTGTACAGCATAGTCCAACATGATGACTTTTGTGTGGGGAAAAATTATTTAAAGTAAACTGTGGCGGTAAAAGATGAAACGGGAGATTGAATGTAGCTGGGGAGGAGGAAAGGGAGAGTAAGTGAAGTTGGGGAGTGAGGGGAGTGAGGGGAGGAGGAGGGGGGGGGAGGGGGGAGGAGGGGAGGAGGAGGGGCGGGAGGGGTGGAGGTGGAGTGAGTAAAGTTGGGGTGGAGTCCTCAAAATTTAAAGACTACACCACAACGTGCCTAGCACATTCTAACCAATGCAAAAAACCGCAATATTGGTTGAAGGTTGGTGTTTTTTTTTTTTTGTTTTTTGTTTTTTTAGTCCTTACCTACTTCCTCTCACCATTCTCTTTGTGCCTGTGTTGTAACGCCTGTTTTTAACGCCTATGCCACTTGTGTCGCAGCCACTTAGTGAGCAAGCCACAGACTGAGCAAGCTCAGTACTGAGTCCTGAAGCTGACCAAATACCTCCTGTTGCAGCTAGTCCCTCCCCCTAGCTAATTGCCTGCTGCAAAACAAACTAGAGGGAAAAGAGAAAAAAAAATTGTACTTTTAAAAACTGACACTTGCTGCTTAATATCAGATGAACCACAACAGACAATCCACCAGATATTGCAGCAGCAAAAAACAATATACAAACAGCAATGTAATATAATTAGTGCTCACAATTCCCAGCAGTGAAGTGAAGCAGCCCTCCACCAAGATTAGAGGTTTGGCCTACACTTCCTGTTTAATTTAACACCTGTGTTGCAGCTAGTCCCTCCCCCTAGCTAATTGCCTGCTGCAAAACAAACTAGAGGGAAAAGAGAAAAAAAAAATTGTACTTTTAAAAACTTCAAGCAAAACGGTTTCCAGTTCTTAAAGCTCTTGGTTTCAATCAAAGTTCAGCAGAATTCTTTGTTCCAGGTTACAGAAGATGGCCACTCAAAATGGCCGCTAGCACATGTGTCCTTTGTTTCAGAGCTTCATTCAAAGTTCAGCAAAATGGCCACCAGCCCTATGTCCTCTGGCTGGCCGCAGGATGTTCTCAGATGGATGGAATGGGAGGACTCGCAGCCCACCTGCTGGCCAGGTGCTTTTGATGAAGCTGGTTTGGGGGTGTGGCAATGCCGGCCCCTCTGAGTCACCAACCAATGCCAGTCCATTCCCTCTGAGAGATTTTAGGGCTAAACTTATGAAATGCTGTAACTCCTGAACCATACACGTTATATTTAGGGGGGTAACAGCTTCATACTTGGTGGAAAATACAGATTAATATGATATCCGACATGGCTAGTGCAGCAGATCAGGGTCCTGGGTAGATTCATACCTGGGTTGTAGGGGCCCCGGGCCCCTCTCGACTGGTATCAAGAGATCCAGCATGACCCTGGCATGATCCAGCATGATCCAGCATGACCCTACGGATCCAATGATACCGCTCTCATAACCACCCTATTTATTGTATTCTGGAAATGGGCAAAAGATTATATAGTACATTCATTTCTTCCTGCTAAGGCTGGAGCCAGGCTGACTGGAGTCCAGCTGTGTCTGCTTCCTGGGATCTCCCTCTATGAAAGGCCCTGTTGGCTCCTTCAATTAACATCTGAATGTGAGATCAGCTTAGACAAACTTTGAGTTTACACCTCTGGCTTAATCAGCAGTCACAGGGCCAGTCTTCCTGCCAGCTGCTAACAGGGGAAAAAAAACTGCCTATTTAAAAAATACAGAAATGTCAGTCTCTAAATCGCTGGCCTGACTACACTCACGGGCAATCGGCGCAATAAACCGATTGCGTTCTCGTTTCTCACGGCTGTTCCGTGACAAACCCCATAGAGAATCTGTGGGATATTGTGAAGAGAAAGTTGAGAGACGCAAGACCCAACACTCTGGTTGAGCTTAAGGCCGCTATGGAAGCATCCTGGGCCTCCATAACACCTGAGCAGTGCCACAAGCTGATTGCCTCCATGCCACGCCGCCAGAGCAGGGACAAGGTCCTCCAGCACCCAAGGCTGAGACACCAAAGTGCGTCCCTCCATCCCTTCCACCCCAGCTGTCACACACTGATTGCTATTAGACTAAGAGGGCCACAGGGCCCAAAACTTCCCCAACACCTTAGTATCTAGTTATCTGGCTTGCAGTCACTGCTATGTATCCCCTTTTCTGAGGGCCCATTTCCACTTGTGCGGTGCGAATCGCCGCGGTAAAAATTCGCATGCGAATTTCGCATGCGGGTGTATGCGAATTTGCATGCGAATTTAACCATGGCAGTGCTGGTGTGATTTTCCATTGTTTCTATGAAAATTCGCATACTCAAACCGCATGCGAATTTACTATTAAATACATTGTATGCGATTCGCATAGCGGTATGCGGTATGTGAATTCTGATGGCTCTGCCATGCAAATTTTTTCTGCACAGAAAAACACAAAGGAATCCTGACAAGTGGAAACAGTCCCATTCACTTGTATTGCTATGCGAATTTGCATGTGAAAAACGCATGCAAATTCACGATAGTGGAAATGGGCCCTCATACACAATTAGGAATGACGGCCAGTAGCGGACATACGGCCGCACGAGGGCCCCTGAAGTTCCGTTTTCTTCAGGGGCCCATTAAGTATTTTTTTATATATATATATATATATATATATATATATATATATATATATATATATATATATATATATATATATATATATATATATATATATATATATATATATATATATTTTTTATTTTTTTCCCGGGGGGGGGGGGCGACTCCTATCCTCCCTCCCTCACCTCGGGGGGCCCCCCTCCCGGTATGCGTGGCGGGAGAGCGGCAAATCCGGGTCTCCAGGCAGACGCTAGAGGGCTCAGCCGGCAGCCGCTTGGTCTCCAATATGACGACAGAGTTGGAGACATATTGCGGCTGAGCCTCTAGCGTCTGCCTGGAGCCTGAAGACTTCCTGTATTTGCCGCTCGCTCTCCCGCCGCGCATATCGGGAGGTGGGCCCTCCGAGGTGAGGAAGGGAGGGAGGGAGGGAGGATAGGAGTCGGGCCCCCCACCCATACTCAAAGGGCTACCTGCCTACCCACCCGGCATCCTACCTACCTACCCACCAGGCTTCCTACCTACCTACCCACCCGGCATCCTACCTACCTACCCACCCGGCATCCTACCTACCTACCCACCCGGCTACCTAACCACCCACCTGGCTTCCTACCTACCCACCCACCCGGCTACCTAACCACCTACCCACCCGGCTACCTACCCACCCACCAGGCTTCCTACCTAACCACCCACCCGGCTACCTACCCACCCACCCGGCTACCTACCCACCCGCCCGGCTACCTACCCACCAACCCGGCTACCTACCCATCCGGCTACCTACCCACCCACCCGGCTACCTACCTACCTACCCACCCGGCTACCTAACCACCTACCCACCCGGCTACCTACCCACCCACCAGGCTTCCTACCTACCCACCCGGCTACCTACCCACCCACCAGGCTTCCTACCTACCTACCCACCCGGCTGCCTAACCACCCACCAGGCTTCCTACCTACCTACCCACCCGGCAACCTACCTAACCACCCACCTGGCGACCTACCTACCCACCCGGCTACCTACCTAACCACCCACCCGGCTACCTACCCACCCACCCGGCTACCTACCCACCTGGCTACCTACCCACCCACCCGACTACCTACCCACCCGGCTACCTACCTACCTACCCACCCGGCTACCTAACCACCTACCCACCCGGCTACCTAACCACCCACCAGGCTTCCTACCTACCCACCCGGCTACCTAACCACCCACCCGGCTATCTAACCACCCTGCCGGCTACCTAACCACCCGGCTACCTACCCGGCTACCTAACCACCCACCCGGCTACCTACCCACCCGGCTACCTACCAACCCACCAGGCTACCTACCTACCCACCCACCCAGCTACCTACCCACCCACCAGGCTACCTACCCAGCCACCCACCAGGCTACCCACCCACCCGGCTACCCAGCCACCCACCAGGCTACCTACCCACCCGGCTAAGGGCTACCTACCCACCCACCCAGCTACCTACCCACCCACCAGGCTACCTACCCACCCGCCTACCCAGCCACCCACCAGGCTACCCACCCGCCTACCCAGCCACCCACCCGGCTACCCAGCCACCCACCAGGCTACCTACCCACCCGGCTAAGGGCTACCTACCTACCCACCAGGCTACCTACCCACCAGGCTACCTACCCACTCACCCACCAGGCTACCTACCCACCCAACCACCCATGGGAGCTGCGCGCCGGATGGAGGCTGGGACAGGAGGTCTGCTGCTGCAGGTGAGTAAATGGTTTTTTTTATTTATTTATTTTAGCAGGTGTATGTTCTGGGCAGGTCTGCCACATGATTGCGTGTATGTTCTGGGCAGGTCTGCCACATGATTGCATGTATGTTCTGGGCAAATTTGCTACATGATTGCATGTGTTTTCTGGGCAAATCTGCCGACATGATTGCACGTATTTTCTGGGCATATCTGCCGACATGATTGCACGTATTTTCTGGGCATATCTGCCGACATGATTGCACGTATTTTCTGGGCATATCTGCCTACATGATTGCACGTATTTTCTGGGCATATCTGCCGACATGATTGCACGTATTTTCTGGGCATATCTGCCTACATGATTGCACGTATTTTCTGGGCATATCTGCCGACATGATTGCACGTATTTTCTGGGCATATCTGCCTACATGATTGCATGTATTTTCTGGGCATATCTGCCGACATCATTGCACGTATTTTCTGGGCATATCTGCCGACATGATTGCACGTATTTTCTGGGCATATCTGCCTACATGATTGCACGTATTTTCTGGGCATATCTGCCGACATGATTGCACGTATTTTCTGGGCATATCTGCCTACATGATTGCACGTATTTTCTGGGCATATCTGCCGACATCATTGCACGTATTTTCTGGGCATATCTGCCGACCTCATTGCACGTATTTTCTGGGCATATCTGCCGACCTCATTGCACGTATTTTCTGGGCATATCTGCCGACATCATTGCACGTATTTTCTGGGCATATCTGCCGACATGATTGAATGTATTTTCTGGGCAAATCTGCCGACATGATTGAATGTATTTTCTGGGCAAATCTGCTCACATTATGTGTATTTTCTTGAGAAAACCTGCACAATTATGTGAATTTTCTGGGGAAAGGGTCACCAAAACTTGGGCCCACTGTCTTTGCGTTGCACTTTTCAAGGGAACCTGAGGTGAGAATAATATTGAGGCTGCCATATTTCTCTCCTTTTAAGCAATACCAGTTGCCTGGCTGCCGTGCTGGTCCTCTGCCTCTTATTATTTCAACCATAGACCCTGAACAAGCATGCAGCAGGTCAGGGGTTTCTGACAATAGTGTCAGGACTGAGAAGATTAAGCTGCATGCTTGTTGCTGGTGTAATTCAGTTTATTACTGCAGCCAAATAGATCAGCAGGGCCGCCAGGCAACTAGTATTGTTTAAAAGGAAATAAATATGGCAGCCTCCATATCACTCTCACCCCGGGATCACTTTAAATTACAGTTAGATCCGCCCTTATCTGGTCATTGCCACGCCCATTTTTTTGCCGTTCTATCCAGGTTATAGCCACGCCCATTTTTTTCAGGGGAGCCCACAATTTAGATTTTGCACAGGGGCCCACTGCTGGCTGTGTCCGCCACTGATGACAGCTGAATGAATTGTGCGCCCCCTCCTACACTGCGCCCTGAGGCTGGAGCCTCTCTCGCCTCTGCCTCGGCCCGACCCTGCACGCCGCATTGAAGCAGTCATTTCTGCAAAAGGATTCCCGACCAAGTATTGAGTGCATAACTGAACATAATTAGTTGAAGGTTGTCTTTTTTTGTTTTAAAAACACTTTTCTTTTATTGGTCGGATGAAATATGCTAATTTTTTGAGATAGGAATTTGGGGTTTTCATGAGCTGTATGCCAAAATCATCAATAAGAAAAACAATAAAAGGCTTGAACTACTTCAGTTGTGTGTAATGATGGGAATTCCGGCTCTTCTCAGAGAATCGGCTCTTCTGAATCGGCTCCCATTAAAGAGCCGGCTCTTACGGCTCTGAATCGGCTCTTCATTAAATTTCACTATACACCAGTCAGAATCGGAGTAAAAGCCCCGCCCCCGTCTCCATGACTGATTATCTGACTGGGGCAATCCCTCCTGCTACTGCTCTGCTCCCCCCATACATCCGCCCCATACACTCCTACAAGCTGAAAGAGGAGGACTACATCTCCCAGCATGCCTCAGCGCCCTTTATCACAGAGCAAAGCAGAGCTGTGTGGGGCGGCTGAGGCATCGGCTCTTTTAAAACTGAGAACCGGCTCTTGTCGTTCGCAGCAAAGAGTCGGCTCTTAGAGCCGGCTCGTTCGTGAACGACCCATCACTAGTTGTGTGTAATGAATCTAAAATATATGAAAGTCTAATGTTTATCAGTACATTACAGAAAATAATGAACTTTATCACAATATGTTAATTCTTTTGAGAAGGACCTGTATATACATCCGGTGTTTTATAGCGCTATAGAGCTGACAATAAACTGACAAGTCTGTTTTATGGCCCATTTCCTCCTTACGTGGTTGAACTCCTGCAGGGTGAGTCCATTGTGCTGGAGGTTTGGAATGTATGTGGGCAGAACGCACTGTACACTGTACAGAGATGAGCGTTCACCTGACTGAAAACCCTCGGCCACGGCCAGCAGAAAAAATTCAGCCTAGTCCAAACTAAATGGACCCTGAGCAGTTGCCTAAATTGAAAATCTGGAGTTACATTGGCGTAACTAGACTTAATAGGGCCCCCCTGCAAAAATGATAGCATGGGACTCCCTTGGACCCCCAACTCCATGAGGGTCACATGATCGGGAGCCGGCGAATGGCAGCAGAGTGTTCTGCTGTGAAGCAGTGCCTGGAAGCAGGCGAATTAGAATTACAGGCGCTCCGGCTGCACGCTACTCTACATGGCGGGAGGAGGTGGCGGGAATGTCTTTTGTGAGCAAACAGGAGGATTTTTGCTAATTGGCTTGCGGTTGGAGAGGAGGAGGGGCCTTGTCACCTCCGGGGGCCCCCTGCGATGGTGGGGCTTGCAGGGGTGATTGTTACACCCATGTACCTGGGGCTTCCTTCAGCCTCCCGTAGCTTGCAAGGTCTCTGGCGTCTTCTTGCTCCCCTATGTGGTCCCGCTGACGGTAATCACGCCGGTCGTGATAAGCGCCCTGCGCATGTGCGGTTCATTCCTTAGAGAACCGTGCACGCGCAGGACGTTTACGGGTGCGCGCCGGTAGTGTGCACGCTTGACTTCTGCCGAGGTCGCCGGATTACCAGAGCTGCCATCGGGACCACAGAAGGGAGCAAGAGGATGCCGGGGACCACGCAGGCTATGGAGCGCTGGAGGAAGCCCCAGGTAAGTCCACATTTTCAATTTAGGTCACTGCTCAGAGTCCATTTAATTCTACGTTAATTTCCTTGCGTGGTAAGAGATGGCTGCCGAAACACTTGCCAGATTTATAAACCGGTGATCGTTATATTGGTCTCAAAGATCCCCTGGTACATATTTACACGGATTATATATACTGGAAATTAAGAATGCATCACTGCGACCACCAATGTAGCCAACGGGAGTCTGGGACCCGAAGCATCAATTAGCATTGAACAAGAAAGGATGTCCCGCTGCACCATTGTAGGATAAAAGGATCTCTCCGACTTTAACACATCAGCAAAAACACAGACAACAGCTCACGCGTATCGGAGCTCTGTATGGCTCTGTATGGTGCAGCGGGACATCCTTTCTTGTTCACAGATTATACATACTGTTATATTGAATATTCAAGGGGTATCATTTGTGACAATATGAGGTAAAGGTAGTTTATCAACAGTGATCATCATCAGACGTGGAATTGAATGAATGATAACCTATTTCAATTGAATCTCCTTCAAATAGAGTATATCACCCTCACATTTATAATGTTAAAGGGAACCTAAACTGAGAAGGGGTATGGATGTTTCTTTTTAAACAATACCAGTTGCCTGGCAGTCCTGCTGATCTTTTTGTCTGCAGTAGTGGCTGAATCACACACCTGAAACAAGCATGCAGCTAATCCAGTCTGACTTCAGTCAGAGCACCTGATCTGCATGCTTGTTCCAGGGCTGTGACTGAAAGTATTAGAGACACAGGATCAGCAGGAGAGTCAGGCAAATGGTATTATTTTAAAAGGAAAAATCCATATCCTTCTCAGTTTAGGTTCCCTTCAAAAAAAAAATGATGAGATTTTTTTTCCATCTTTCTATAAGCTTAAAATAGCAGCTATAGTCAACTAATTATATAAGATCTCTATATTATCTACCCAGGTAATAATTCTTCTCTTGTTCATTTGTTTCTTTAGTTTTGTTCATTAATATAGTTTATTAAGCTTAATCTCATAAAATTAGGCAACAACATTACTATTCTGTTTTAGAACAATATAACAATACTAGAATTATTATAAGTAGTATACTTAAACCATGAAGAACCCAACCCAATGACTATAGGATGCAACTTTTGGGCCTTAGCAGGGTGTCTCTTAGGCTGCCTGCACACTGCATGCAATTCCGATTCCGCTTTTTAATTGGTTTTTACATCCGATTCAGATTTTTAATCTTTACTGCATGCTGCGTTTTTTGATCCGTTTTTCTGTTGAATGTATTCAGGGAACATCGGAATAGAAAATCGGAATCAGAATCGGAATTGGAAAACGGATTTGCAGCGTGCAGGGAGCCTTAGGCCCCTGGCTCCAAAAGGAATCGCTCCTAGCTAAACTCAGAATATATAACTCTTTTTATTCAAGATACTACTAAATTATGATGTAAAAGTTTAACTGTCTGCGTATAAAGCTCAATGTTTGTAGGTGTAATTCTACTGTTTGGCCACAAGATGTCCTCAGTAAAAAAAAATGTATGCGTCCTATAAGCGTAGTATTTGGACTCTTTTCCATTGGTATAGTCAGTGATGCGAATGCGGTTACCTCACCACATCGCATCACTTCCACTACTGGCAGCGTCACTTCCGCATCTCTCGATGCAAAAGTGACTGGACGAGACGGGTGGGGCGGATGTGACTGTGTGAAAATCTGCAGTATGCTGCAGATTCTCGGATCGCTCTGCATGCAATGGAAACTGTTCATTGTGCAGGTGCATTGTGCATTGTGCATTGTGTTCAGGACACCCGCAGTGCGATGCAGCTATGTAGCACAACAATGCAATGAAAGTAGGAGAAAAAGAGAAAGGGGAAGAGTTGTAAAAATATGAGAGAAGCAGAAAACATGGAAAATATAAAAATAAACATTAATATAAATATGAATCAAGGTTGCTGAAAGCAGGCCATCTCAAGATATTTATTGAGGCCCAATGGACCCAAGGCCTTGGTGTAATAGATCCCGGAAAAGCCGCCGCGTGTACTGGAAGCAAGGCGGCTGATTCCGCGTCCAGCGCGGCGGTTTGCACGCAGCAGCGTTCGTCTGGTGTGGCTGGGCCTGTTAGTTCACACAAGTTGAGGAATACGCGCGCGCTGAAAGGCAGAACCTTTATGACAAACGAGGAGGGATCAGCTGACCTCAGAGCAAGTGGCTATTGGTTGATCGGTGATGGGTGGCGCCGGAGAGCGCCGCTCTATATATAGTTACTGTTGGCCAGTCTCAGGTTGTCTGCCGTTGCGAACACTTACGTGAAAGCACTCAGACCATAGTCAGATCCCACAGTGTGTTAGAAGAACCAGGAGGACCTGGGAATTCACACTGAGCCAGATTACTACTGTGTTATCATTGTATTATACTTCAGACTAGTTCCAGGGTGTCGAGACTACGGACCGCACACCCAAGTCTAGGGATTCTGTGTTATCATTCTGTTATACTTCAGACTAGTTCCAGGGTGTCGAGACCACGGACCGCACACCCAAGACTAGGGATTCTGTGTTATCATTGTATTTTACTTCAGACTAGTTCCAGGGTGTCGAGACCACGGACCGCACACCCAAGACTAGGGATTCTGTGTTATCATTCTGTTATACTTCAGACTAGTTCCAGGGTGTCGAGACCACGGACCGCACACCCAAGACTAGGGATTCTGTGTTATCATTGTGTTATACTTCAGACTAGTTCCAGGGTGTTGAGACCACGGACCTCACACCCAAGACTAGGCATTGTTTGATATCTGTTATGATCTACTGCATTCCTGACTATCCCTCTGCTTTCTGATTCGGTACCTACGCATATCTGATTACCTGTTGCCAACCCTGCCTGCCCTTGGTTACCGAATCAGCCTTCTGTCTCTGTACCTTATCTGCCCGAGTGTTGCCGACCTGGCTTGCCCGACCTTGAGAGCTATCTCTCTCCATTGAGAGATTAGTCTCCAGACCTGCCGGTGACACTCACCTTCCAGGTGTCACTCAGCCACAGGTCCTTCCTGCTATTCAGCCTGGGGCTCCACCCCTTTGGATGTCTCAGGCTGCTGGAAGGCTTTTGCACTTCCCAGAGGGAGGTATTTCCCATACTGCCAAGGACCACCTGCTCCTCGGGTGGTCCCACTCAAAGTCATTACTGTTGCACCAAACACTCACACTATATAGGCGTCCAGAGGTTAGTTATAATTGGATTATTGGTGATTCTGCAGATCATCAATAGTCAGGTATATATCTGTATTCTTGGTGATAGTGCAGATCACCAATAATCAGATTCTCTGTATGCTGACACCGATCGTTACAGAACGGCAGACCAAAACCAAATGGACGCACTTAACAGCCGTCTTGATGCACTCACCGTCTCGGTGGAGAATTACACCCGAGTGCTGGACAGTCATCAGACCCAGATCAACGCTTTGTCTGGGTCTGTACAAGTCTTTCAGACGGCTGTGAATACAGTGCGATCTCCTCCTAGTACAGACTTACGTATGCCTGTACCTGAAAGGTTTTCTTGTCACAGATCTGAATTTCAGAATTTTAGAAATCGAGTGTTATCGTACTTTGAGTTGAGGCCTAATTCATCAGGAACCGTGGCACAGAGAATTACGTTTATTAAGACTCTGTTGTCAGGGGATTCCCAGACCTGGGCATATAGTCTCCAGACAGGGCATGAGGCCCTAACCTCAGTTGAGGAATTTTTTAAAGCTATGGCTATAATTTATGACGATCCGGACATTGCCTCTACCGCTGAGCGGAAGCTCAAGACTCTGCGGCAAGGCAAGGATCCGGTTGAAATTTACGCAGCTGAGTTCAGGAAATGGGCAGTTTCAGCTAGATGGGGGTCATTCGCACTTCTGGACTGTTTTTTGTCAGGGTTGTCAGACGCGGTCTCTGATCTAATGTTGGTTCATCCTGAGCCGAAGTCTATCGATGAGGCCATTTCCTTAGCAGTCAGGGTTGATCGTCGTCTACGCTACCAGAAACAGACTCGGAGTAGGAACAATGTGAGATATGTTTCCTACGCCTCTCCTCCACCCGTTTCACCTCCGCCGGAACCAATGCAGATTGGTCGGTCAAAATTGTCCCGGGTGGAGCAGAATTTCAGAAAAACAGAACAGCTCTGTCTATACTGTGGAGAGGAGGGTCATAGAGTACAGAATTGTCCCAAGAAGTCGGGAAACGCTGCCGCCTAGGTGTAGTCGGAGGTAATACCCTAGGCGCGCAGTCTTCTTACCTCTAGAAGATAAACTTTTGTTCCTCCCTTGTTCTATATCTTGGGAAGATCAAATAGTTGCCACTGAGGCCTTCCTAGATTCGGGCTCAGCAGCCAACTTTATGGATTACAAATTTGTAAAGAAATTGGGGATTCCTATTTCCCCTTTGAATCAACAGATTCTGGTCACTGCAGTGGACAACTCTCCTCTGCAGAGTAAATACCCTCTGTCTCAGACCCCAGAGTTAAGGGTCACGGTGGGAGTGTTACATAAAGAGAGTCTACAATTTCCGATTTTGCTGATGACAACTTCCACGATCATTCTTGGCATGCCATGGTTACAACTTCACTCCCCTCAAATCAATTGGGCTTCAGGTCAGCTAACGAGCTGGTCTACCCATTGCCATCATCATTGTTTAGCGAAGGTAACCTTGGGTAACACCAAGATTCAGGTGGAAGGTTTGCCAAGCCAGTATTCAGAATTTGCTGACGTGTTTAGTCCCAAATCAGCGGATAAACTTCCTCCCCACTGTGCCTTTGATTGTCCCATCGATCTCAGGTCTTTTTGTATGCCCCCTAGAGGTCATCTCTATAATTTATCTGGGCCAGAGAAATTGGCTATGCAAGAATACATCCGAGAAAATTTGGCTAAGGGTTTTATTTGTCCCTCTCGGTCACCAGCAGGGGCAGGATTCTTTTTCGTGAAAAAGAAGGATGGAGGCCTCCGTCCCTGTACTGATTACCGGGGCTTAAATAAGATTACAGTAAAAAATAGTTATCCTTTGCCTTTAATTGACGATTTGTTTACCCAGGTCACCAATGCTAAGATTTTCTCGAAGTTGGATTTGAGGGGTGCATATAACCTTGTGTGTATCAGGGACGGTGATGAATGGAAGACGGCCTTTAACACACCCGACGGGCATTACGAGTACCTAGTGATGCCCTTCGGGTTGTGTAACGCCCCGGCCGTCTTCCAAGAGCTGATTAACGAAGTGTTCAGAGAGGTGTTGGGCAGATTCGTCTTGGTGTATTTAGACGATATACTGATTTTTTCATCCAACCTCTCAGAACATAGGAGACATGTTAGGTTTGTGTTACAGAAGTTGAGACAGAATATGCTGTATGATAAATTGGAAAAATGCATTTTCGAAGTGACCTCTGTCGCCTTCCTGGGGTACATAATCTCGACCTCCGGCCTCTCTATGGACCCTGGAAAGGTTTCTGCTGTCTTGGAGTGGCCTCAGCCTGTAGGACTGAAGGCACTCCAGAGATTGCTGGGGTTCACCAACTACTACAGGAGGTTCATAAAGGGGTACTCTACGGTGATCTCGCCTCTCACCAGTCTCACCAAGAAAGGGGCAGATACTCACCACTGGTCCCCAGAGGCCCATGCTGCTTTCTCCACTCTGAAGAAACTGTTCTGTTCTGCACCCATATTGAGACATGTAGATATCACCTTTCCCTTTATCGTGGAGGTAGATGCCTCAGAGGTAGGGGTAGGGGCTGTGCTGTCTCAGCGTTCTGGTTTGCAGGGAAAACTGCATCCCTGTGCCTATTTCTCCCGTAGGTTTTCACCCGCAGAGAAAAACTATGATATAGGCAACCGGGAACTTCTAGCCATCAAGTTGGCCTTGGAGGAATGGCGACATTGGCTAGAAGGGGCAGAATACACCATTACAGTTTACATGGACCACAAAAATTTAGAGTACATTGAGAGACTTAGCCCCCGACAGGCCCGGTGGTCGTTATTTTTTTTGAGATTCAGATTTGTAATTACGTATACCCCTGGTGGTAAGAACATCAAGGCTAATGCCTTATCCAGGTGTTTTGAGCCCGAAACAGCACAGCCCTCAGCCCCTGAGACCATTTTACCTCAGAAGGTGGTCCTGGCAGCCACCGAGACCTGGAAAGACTGGACTGTCACTCTGAGTCCATTCCAACAGGATGTTCCAGAGGGGAAGCCTGAGGGGGTCCTGTTTGTACCATTGCTTTTTCGCCTACAACTGTTGCAGCTGTTTCATTCCCACAAGAATGCTGGGCATCCTGGGGCCACCAGAACTCAGGATCTGCTTGCTAGATGTGCTTGGTGGCCGTCATTGGCAACAGACTGTAAGGAGTTTGTAAGAGAGTGTGCAGTGTGTGCTAGGAGCAAACCCTCCCGTCAGGCACCTGTTGGAACATTGCAGCCATTACCAGTTCCGAGTGAACCTTGGACCCATTTGTCCATGGATTTTGTGGGCAAACTCCCCAGGTCTGAGGGCATGACGGTCATTTGGGTGGTAGTTGATCGATTCAGTAAGATGGCTCATTTTGTCCCCCTGAAAGGACTCCCCTCGGCCCAGGAATTGGCTGATCTCTTCATCCAGCACATTTTCTGGCTGCATGGCATTCCGGAAAATATAGTGTCAGATCGGGGAGTCCAATTCGTATCTAAGTTTTGGAGGGCATTCTGCCATCAGTTAGACATGGATCTTTCCTTTTCCTCAGGCTAACACTCACAGACCAATGGCCAGACCGAAAGAGTCAACCAGTCCCTGGAACAGTTTCTGAGATGTTATGTTGCAGATGCACAAACCGACTGGGTAAAATTTGTGCCGTTTGCAGAATTTGCACACAACAATCTGAAAAGTTCCTCTTCAGGATTTTCCCTATTTCAGGTGGTGTCGGGAAGGTCACCTAAGTTTGCCCCATTGCCAGTGGCTTCTACTCCGTTTCCAGCCCTGGAGGATTGGCAGAGGTCCTTAAAGAAATTTGGGGAGGGCTTTTCAGAACCAGAAGAAACAGGCTGACAAGAAACGTTCCATAGAATGGGAATTCTCTCCAGGGGATTTGGTCTGGGTGTCCACACGACATTTGGCTTTAAAGCAACTGTCACCCAAACTGGGCCCTAGATTTGTGGGTCCTTTTCCAGTGACCAGAAAAATCAATAATGTCACTTATGCCATTGATCTCCCTACCAGCATGCGAGGTGTGAGATCATTCCATGTGTCCTTACTCAAGCCGGCGGTACACGTGGATTCCGCTCCCCCACCCACTTGTTTTGATTGATGACCAACCTGAGTATGAGATAGAAAAGATTCTGGACTCCCGGCTTGTGAAGAACTCTGTGCAGTATCTGGTTCACTGGAAGGGATATGGCATAGAGGAGAGAACCTGGGTGCCAGATTGTCGTATGCACGCAGAGGAATTAAAGAAGGAATTCCATGACTCGCACCCTGGAAAGCCTGGTGGGAAGTGTCCGGAGTCCACTCCTCAGGGGGTGGTACTGTAATAGATCGCGGAAAAGCCGCCGCGTGTACTGGCAGCAAGGCGGCTGATTCCGCGTCCAGTGCGGCGGTTTGCACGCAGCAACGTGCGTCTGGTGTGGCTGGGTCTGTTAGTTCACACAGGTTGAGGAATATGCGCGCGCGCTGAAAGGCAGAACCTTTATGACAAACGAGGAGGGGTCAGCTGACCTCAGAGCAAGTGGCTATTGGTTGATCGGTGATGGGTGGCGCCGGAGAGCGCCGCTCTATATATAGTTACTGCTGGTCAGTCTCAGGTTGTCTGCCGCTGCTAACACTTACGTGAAAGCACTCAGACCATAGTAAGATCCCACAGTGTGTTAGAACCAGGAGGACCTGGGAATTCACACTGAGCCAGATTACTTCTGTGTTATCATTGTATTATACTTCAGACTAGTTCCAGGGTGTCGAAACCACGGACCTCACACCCAAGACTAGGGATTCTGTGTTATCATTGTGTTATACTTCAGACTAGTTCCAGGGTGTCGAGACAACGGACCTCACACCCAAGACTAGGGATACTGGGTACCATCATATTATACTTCAGACTAGTTCCAGGGTGTTGAGACCACGGACCTCACACCCAAGACTAGGCATTGTTTGATATCTGTTATGACCTACTGCATTCCTGACTATCCCTCTGCTTTCTGATTCGGTACCTACGCATATCTGATTACCTGTTGCTAACCCTGCCTGCCCTTGGTTACCGAATCAGCCTTCTGTCTCTGTACCTTATCTGCCCGTGTGTTGCCGACCTGGCTTGCCCGACCTTGAGAGCTATCCCTCTCCATTGAGAGATTAGTCTCCAGACCTGCCGGTGACACTCACCTTCCAGGTGTCACTCAGCCACAGGTCCTTCCTGCTATTCAGCCTGGGGCTCCACCCCTTTGGATGTCTCAGGCTGCTGGAAGGCTTTTACACTTCCCAGAGGGAGGTATTTCCCATACTGCCAAGGACCGCCTGCTCCTCGGGTGGTCCCACTCAAAGTCATTACTGTTGCACCAAACACTCACACTATATAGGTGTCCAGAGGTTAGTTATACTTGGATTATTGGTGATTCTGCAGATCATCAATAGTCAGGTATATATCTGTATTCTTGGTGATACTGCAGATCACCAATAATCAGATTCTCTGTGTGCTGACACCGATCGTTACACTCGGTTTTCAAAATCAATTTTGTCTCTCCACACAATAGCATTTCATGGATGTGTTTTTGTGCAACAATGTGTTCCCCCAAAATTTGATTTCCTATTTCCCCTCCACACAAGTCTGCTATTCGTGACTAAAGGTTCCAAATCCAGGAAGCCCAGGCTTTCACCACTGATGACCGAAGTGAACTCCATATTAAAATGATTATAATTTATGTAGTCCACGAATTGCCCAAAGGTCTGTCAAGTCCCAGACCAGAAAATTAGTACATTATCAACATACCTTGACCACCTCCTCAAAAGGGACTCTCCTCCTTAAAAATGCATTTCTCCTCTCACCACACCGAAAAAATATTTGCATAGGTGCAGGAGACAGGGCCCCATAGCAGTCCCGGAAAATTCCAAGTACCATTTTCCATCAAAAATAAATGCATTGCGAGTAAGTACAAACCTAGGGCACTTGCAAACATAGTCAACATGTATTGTCATTTGTTCGAAGCAAAAAGGTCCTAACTACCTCCACCCCTAAGTCATGGGGGATATGGCTGTATAGGCTCATAACGTACCAATTAGAGATGTCCCGAACGGTTCCCGGCGAACTTTGGTGGTTCGCTTTCGCCTGCCAAAGGCGAACTTTCCCTGAAGTTCGATTCGCCCCATAATGCTCTATTGAGCAAACATCACAGTCAGCAGGCACATTGTTGCCAATCAGACTGCTCTCACTGCTGGAGGCCCCCCCCCCCCCTTATACAAGCAAGGTCCTTGTGCCATTTCACTCACTTGTCTGCCTACACGAATTAGTTAAGGGACAGCTTCCTCCCTCCTCCCCTTCTACCGGAGGGAGGAGGGTCTCATCTGCCAGGGAATTACAGTATTTCAAAAGCCAGCTTACATACCGTGGCTGGGAATTGAACCCAGGTCTCAGTGTATGGTAGGTAACTAACATATCCATTATACCACCAACACTACTAGCTGAAGCTAGCCTAGCATGTACCATTTATGCTCAATCCAAGAGAAAAATTAGACAAGACAAATAACATTTATATCACACTTTTCTCCTGGCAGACTCAAAGCACCAGCGCTGCAGCCACTAGGGCACACTCTATAGGCAGTAGCAGGAAGACTTGCCTAAGGTCTCCTACTGAATAGGTGCTGGCTTCCTGAACAGACAGATCTGAGATTCAAACCCTGGTCTCCTGTGTCAGAGGCAGAACCCTTAACCATTACACCATCCAGCCACTGCTTAAGGATGTGTAGCCAGGCATGGCCTTGCCTTTTGTGTTCAACAGTTGTCCAAAGAGAACCCCAGATAGCCAGGTAGATTCATCTCTCTCTCTCTCTCTAGTAGGGATGGTCACCGCTTTCCGCGGAATTGTATTTTTGAGCATAAATGGTACATGCTAGGCTGGCTTCAGCATGTAGTGTTGGTGGTACAGTGGCACTGTACCACCAACACTACATGCTGAAGCCAGCCTAGCATGTACCATTTATACTCAATCCATTTAAGCTCAAAATTACAATTCCGCGGAAAGCGGTGACCATCCCTACTAGAGAGAGAGAGAGAGAGAGAGAGAGAGAGAGAGATGAATCTACCTGGCTATCTGGGGTTCTCTTTGGACAACTGTTGAACACAAAAGGCAAGGCCATGCCTGGCTACACATCCTTAAGCAGTGGCTGGATGGTGTAATGGTTAAGGGTTCTGCCTCTGACACAGGAGACCAGGGTTTGAATCTCAGCTCTGTCTGTACAGTAAGCCAGCACCTATTCAGTAGGAGACCTTAGGCAAGTCTTCCTGCTACTGCCTATAGAGCGTGCCCTAGTGGCTGCAGCTCTGGTGCTTTGAGTACACCAGGAGAAAAGTGCGATATAAATGTTATTTGTCTTGTCTAATTTTTCTCTTGGATTGAGCATAAATGGTACATGCTAGGCCAGTTTCAGCTAGTAGTGTTGGTGGTATAATGGATATGTTAGTTACCTACCATACACTGAGACCTAGGTTCAATTCCCAGCCACGGTATGCAAGCTGGCTTTTGAAATACTATAATTCCCTGGCAGATGAGACCCTCCTCCCTGCGGTAGGAGGAAATAGATAGAAGGGTAGAATGGAGGAGAGGTGGTCCTCCAGGTATTAGAACCCTTGAAACATGTTTTCTATCATTTTTCTAGCCAGTAGAAATTTTTCTAAATTTTTAGGTTCGCCTCCCCATTGAAGTCTATTGCGTTTCGCGAACCAAACTTTCCGCGGAGGTTCGCAACATCACTAGTACCAATCCTGATATAGTGACCTTTAGCTATAGTAATATCAGTCCCCAGATCCTGGCCATGTTTCTATATGACTGTACAATATTTAGCCAATCCTGACATAGTAACCTATGGCTATAGTAACATCAGTCCCCAGGTCCCGCTATGTGCCTGTATGAATAAACAATGTATGACCAATCCTGATCTAGTAACTAGGGATGCTCGCTGGATTCCGTGGAATTGTTAATTCCGTGATTCCGGACGGAATTAGGTCAATTCCGATTCCGGCAGTCGGAACGGAATTGCTACACCTCTCAAATGGAATTCCGCGGAAATTTTTTTATTTCCACGGAATTTTCCGGAAAACTCTCCCTCTCTCATTTATCATCTTGTAGGGAATTGCAGTTTTTCAAAAGCCAGCTGACATACCATGGCTGGGAATTGAACCCAGGTCTCAGTGTGTAGTAGGTATCGGTCTTACTCCCTAGACCACCAACCACACTACATGCTAAAGCCAGCCTAGCATGTACCATTATGATTAATCCAATAGAAAAAGTAGCATGCTTAAAGCGGACCCAAACCAAACATTTTTTTAATTAAAAATATTTAGTTGCACCACTCTGACACATACAAAGATAAAGAAATACTCCTTCAAGCCTATGAGCATTTCAGTGCATGCTTTTTACCCTTCTCTTTTCATAACTAGGATTATACTGGGGGAAGCCATTAGCAATTCCTCCATTGCCGGACACCACCTACTTCACCAGTTTGCCGGATTTTGTCCCGGCAATTTGAAAGGAAGGGAGGAGTTCCTCCAATAAATGTAAAATATTTTATATTTGTCATCATGCAGCTGAAAAAAGGCTGCTATTTATTATAATTTAGAAAATAGATTTTATTTCTGAAATTTTGTATTTTTAATTTGGGTCCACTTTAAGGATTTGTACTTTTTCAAAAGCCAGCTTACATACCTTGGCAAGGAATTGAACCCAGAGCCTCAGTGTATCTGACTTACCCCCTAGACCACCAACCACACAACATGCTAAAGCCAGCCCAGCATGTACCATTATGATCAATCCAATAGAAAAAGTAGCATGCTTAAGGATTTGTACTTTTTCAAAAGCCAGCTTACATACCTTGGCCAGAAATTGAACCCAGGTCTCAGTGTGTAGTAGGTATCTGACTTATCCCCTAGACCACCAACCACACTACATGCTAAAGCCAGCCTAGCATGTACCATTATGATCAATCCAAGAGAAAAATGAGCTCTGTCTCTGTCTCTCTCTCTCTCTCTCTCTCTCTCTCTAGGACTTGATGCCATTGAACTGAATTTTCAGCTTAAAACCATCAACGGATACCGGAAGATTTTCACAGGCATTTTCGGAATTCCGCCAGAGTAAAAAAGCAATTCCGTTCCGACCAAATGGAACGGAATGACCAATTTCCGCCTAAAAATTACAGAAAATACAATTCCGCGGAAAGCGGTGACCATCCCTACTAGGGAGAGAGAGATGAATCTACCTGGCTATCTGGGGTTCTCTTTGGACAACTGTTGAACACAAAAGGCAAGGTCATGCCTGGCTACAAATCCTTAGAGAGAGCTCATTTTTCTCTTGGATTGATCATAATGGTACATGCTAGGCTGGCTTCAGCATGTAGTGTGGTTGGTGGTATAGTGGGTAAGTCAGATGCCTACTACACACTGAGACATGGGTTCAATTCCTGGCCAAGGTATGTAAGCTGGCTTTTGAAAAAGTACAAATCCTTAAGCATGCTACTTTTTCTATTGGATTGATCATAATGGTACATGCTAGGCTGGCTTTTGCATGTAGTGTGGTTGGTGGTCTAGGGGGTAAGTCAGATACCTACTACACACTGAGACCTGGGTTCAATTCCTGGCCAAGGTATGCAAGCTGGCTTTTAAAAAAGTACAAATCCTTAAAGTGAACCTCCAGACTAAAAATGGACTTAGCAGCACTGAAAAGCCCTGGTGTTTAACTGTTTCACTGCATCAGAACTTTTTTCTCTTATACAAGCCTCATTTTTAGCTGCACAGAAAAAAACTGCCCGGGCATTTTTCCCCTAATGCTGTGCAAAGCATGATGGGATTTCTGATGTTGTTGTTCTCGTTCTGCTGTTTTGGTGCAATTTTTTTTTTTTTACATTTTGAATTTGACATTTGAAGCCTAGCGCATGCAGCTGGGAGGGATGATCAGGACACAGGACAGTTGGAACTGTGTCTCCTGCTCCCTGTCACCTCCTTTCAACCAAAAAGATGGCTGACCCCATGACAAAGATGGCAGCCCCCATGAATCACAAACATTTGCCTGTTTTTTTTTAAAACGGCGTGGGTAAGAGATTATATTACCTATCTATTCGAATTAACACAACTAATGTAACTTAATGACAATATGTTTGTTTAGGCTGAAGTTCCCTTTTAAGCACGTTACTTTTTCTATTGGATTGATCATAATGGTACATGCTAGGTTGGCTTTAGCATGTAGTGTGGTTGGTGGTCTAGGGGGTAAGACAGATACCTAATACACACTGAGACCTGGGTTCAATTCCCAGCCATGGTATGTAAGCTGGCTTTTGAAAAACTGCAATTCCCTACAAGAGGATGGATGGATAGAGAGAGAGAGAGATTGAGAGAGATTTTTTAAAAATTTCCGACGGAATCCGGAATTCCGCGGAATTTCATATAAATCCGGCGGAATTTTCATAGCGACGGAATTTAACATTGACGGAATCCGTGAATTCCGGCGGGACGGAATTTGCTGGTTCCGATCATTTAAAGGGAAAAAAATTCCTTTCTGACTCCAGATGGCAATCAGATAAAATCCCTGGATCAACATCATTAGGCATTACCTAGTAATTGTAGCCATGGATGTCTTTCAACGCAAGGAAAGCATCTAAGCCCCCTTTAAATGCAGGTATAGAGTTTGCCATAACGACTTCCTCTGGCAATGCATTCCACATCTTAATCACTCTTACTGTAAAGAACCCTTTCCTAAATAAATGGCTAAAACGTTTTTCCTCCATGCGCAGATCATGTTCTCTGTCCTTTGAGAAGGCCTAGGAACAAAAAGCTCATCCGCCAAGCTATTTTATTGCCCTCTGATGTATTTAAACATGTTAATTAAATCCCCTCTAAGGCGTCTTTTCTCTAGACTAAATAAACCCAGTTTATCTAACCTTTCTTGGTAAGCGAGACCTTCCATCCCATGCATCAATTTTGTTGCTCGTCTCTGCACCTGCTCTAAAACTGCAATATCTTTCCTGTAATGTGGTGCCCAGAACTGAATTCCATATTCCAGATGTGGCCTTACTAGAGAGTTAAACAGGGGCAATATTATGCTAGCATCTCGAGTTTTTATATAATGCATCCCAAAACTTTGTTAGCTTTAGCTGCAGCGGCTTGGCATTGAGTACGATTATTTAACTTATTGTCGATGAGTACTCCTAAGTCCTTCTCCAAGTTTGATGTCCCCAACTGTATCCCATTTATTTTGTATGGTGCTAGACCATTAGTACGTCCAAAATGCATGACTTTACATTTTTCAACATTGAATTTCATCTGCCATGTATGTGCCCATATAGCCATCCTATCCAGATCCTGTTGCAATATGACACTATCTTCCTGAGAGTTGATGATTCTGCACAATTTTGTATCATCTGCAAAAATGGCAACATTGCTCACTACTGCATCTACTAGGTCATTAATAAATTGAAGAGCACTGGACCCAGTACAGACCCCTGTGGGACCCCACTGCTAACAGTCTCCCATTTTGAGTACGATCCATTGACCACAACTCTTTGTTTTCTGTCCATTAGCCAGTTCCCTATCCATGCACACAAACTCTTCCCCAGTCCTTGCATCCTCAACTTTTGCACCAGACTTTTGTGGGGAACAGTGTCGAAGGCCTTTGCAAAGTCCAAGTATATCACATCTACAGCATTCCCAATATCTATATTAGCATGTTAGCTCATACTCCTTGGCAATTAACTCATTAGTCAACAGTTGCCTACCTCCTGTACTCACTACTGTCAATGACGCCTGCGCTCTCTCACTTAGCATGTCAATGGGAATTGGTAATATAAAAAAACCTGAGTCTGCCAGGAGAAAAGCATGATATAAATGTTCTGCGTCTTGTCTTATACGGTACATACTGGTGGCAGCAGAGATCATCACACACTGCAGCTAGTTTACTATCAGTACAGGCACAGAGTAATAGCGTATACTGTACATACTGGAAGTAGCAAAGATCAGCACATGCTGCAGCTAGATTACTATCAGTACAGGCCCAGAGTAACAGTGTATACTGCACATACTGGAGGTAGCAAAGATCAGCACATGCTGCAGCTAGATTACTATCAGTACAGGCACAGAGTAACAGTGTATACTGCACATACTGGAGGTAGCAAAGATCAGCACATGCTGCAGCTAGATTACTATCAGTACGGGCCCAGAGTACCAGCTTATACTGTACATTCTGGAGGTAGCAGAGATCATCACACATTGCAGCTAGTTTACTATCAGTACAGGCACAGAGTAACAGCTTATACTGTACATACTGGGGTAGCAGAGATCAGCACACACTGCAGCTAGTTTACTATCAGTACAGGCACATAGTCACAGCTGGTACTGTACACATTAGAGGTATTAGCGATCGGCACACGCTGCAGCTAGATTACTATCAGTACAGGCACAGAGTAACAGCTTATACTGTATATAATTGAGGTAACAAAGATCAGCATAAATTGCAGCTAGTTCACCATCTACGGCGGTGAGTTGGGCACAGGGTGAGCCGAAAGACGGCTTACCCTGCTGCCGCTAAATATGATTCCCCCTCCAAGTCATAACAACTTGGAGGGAGAAGTAATTTGGGGTCCGCCGAGGGTCAGTACCCGAATCATCCTGTGCACATGCCGCGGACAGTGCCGAACTCATTAGCTACACTTGAGGTGCCGAGATCAACTGTTTATTGGTGTCACCCCTCTCTTCCCCACGTACCTCCACCCACACCAGACTGAACAAAACCATGTGCGACTATGGGATGGGGAGGGAGAAGTGGATTAAGGGGGGGGCACTTCTGTGATTATATCAACCACACTTTAATATTGAAGGGGGAGGGGGGTGAAAGAGGGGTGCAACATTGGACACAAGGGAGGAGGGAGGGGGAAACATTCTCTATATAAGTACATAATATATGCACATACATTTACACACAGACACACACACCATACATACTGTGCACAAATACTCCACACATACAGCACACAATGCATACATACAAGCAGCGATTTATACACAGATCCAGACATCTGCACACATAGCATACACACAAGCAGCCACCATTCATACACAGGTCCATACATATACACCCATTGCATGCATATAGCAGCACCTCCAACTCACAGCACACAATGCATACACACAAGCAGCCACCATTCATACACAGGTCCATACACATACACTCATACATACAGCAGCACCTCAAGCTCACAGCACTCTGACACGCTGTCTCCCCTCCTGTAGTGTTGTCCGGATCATGAACGATTCGGATCTTTGATCCGAATCTATTTTGTGAGTCGAATCATCCGAATCATCCAAATGAGTGATTCGGATCGCAAAAGGGGCGGGGCCAGGAGCGACACGCCCCCTCTCCGCGGGCAGCGGGGTCCTGGAAGCAGAGCAGAAATGGATCGCTCTGTTGGAAGGGACTCAGGGGAGCCAGCCTTGCAGGGACAGGGAGAGGGGACATGGGTGCCACTGCCAGATATGTGTAGAGCACACATACTGGCTGAAATGTGCTGCACATTATAGGCTGTCTGTTCCGTAGTTGTGCACAATGAACACATTGGAAACTTTTGGCTCAGCTCAGCACAGCTCAGTAACTTTGCAGGCACTGTGCAGCGCAATATGATCCTCCTGCACTCGCTCTAAACAGCTGCACGTCACTTCTGGGAATGCTTTGGGGAAGGCTTTCTTTCACTGTGCGACGTTTACATTCAAAGTACACAGATGAGCATATAGGTGAAATACATGTAAAGCATATGATTGCAGCATGTGGGTATTGTGTGCAAACAAACATTTCTGCTCTCTGCTCGTCCCTCCTCCCTTCTCTGTCCACTCCCTGCCCTCTGTCCATCTTCTCCCCTTCTCTGTGTGTCCACCACCCCTCCCCTTCTCCTGTCCTGCTAGTCATTTCACCCCCGAAATGCTTCCGTAGTAAAATGATCCGAGATTCGGATCAAAGATCCGGATCTTTTCAATGATCCGATTCGAATCATCCGGATCATTGAAAAGATCCAAACTTCCCATCTCTACCCTGCACGTGTGTGTCTGTGTGTATCTCTCCTCTCCTCTTCCTGGCGTCTTCACTTTCCCGGGGGAGGGGGGAGCTGAACGTGCTGACATTCCAGGACTCTCTCAGCTTATTAGTCTTCAGAGCTGGAGCTGTAAATGCCAAGCTGGAAGGAATGGAAAATGTAGATCAGGCTCCAGCCTGATCTAAGAGTCTATTTAATTTTACAGCTAGCAGCTTGTTGAAAACCCCCCTCTCTGCTGGTAAAAGTGGTTTGTCCCCCGCACACATTTCATACGGCCAGTGATGCTTCTCATGACGCTTCTGACAGGAAGGCAATAGAGATGGGAAGTTCGGATCTTTTCAATGATCCGATGATTCGAATCGGATCATTGAAAAGATCCGGATCTTTGATCCGAATCTCGGATCATTTTACTACGGAAGCATTTCGGGGGTGAAATGACTAGCAGGACAGGAGCAGTGTTGCCAACTCATCCCTTTAATTACTGACACATATGAATTATACAGGTTCCGTGGCTAGGTAGATGCAGTTAAGGCACTGATTATGTGTAAGAAGCCCCAGAACCTGTATAACTTAGATGTGTCAGTAATTAAAGGGATGAGTTGGCAACACTGGACAGGAGAAGGGGAGGGAGTGGACACACAGAGAAGGGAAGAAGATGGACAGAGGGCAGGGAGTGGACAGAGAAGGGAGGAGGGACGAGCAGAGAGCAGAAATGTTTGTTTGCACACAATACCCACATGCTGCAATCATTATGCTTTACATGTATTTCACCTATATGCTCCTCTGTGTACTTTGAATGCAAACGTCGCACAGTGAAAGAAAGCATTCCCAGAAGTGAAGTGCAGCTGTTTAGAGCTAGTGCAGGAGGATCATATTGCGCTGCAATCACAGTGCCTGCAAAGTTACTGAGCTGTGCTGAGCTGAGCCAAAAGCTTCCAATGTGATCACTGTGCACAACTACGGAACAGACAGCCTATAATGAGCAGCAAGTTCCAGCCAGTATATGTGCTCTACACATATCTGGCAGTGGCACCCATGTCCCCTCTACCTGTCCCTGCAAGGCTGGCTCCCCTGAGTCCCCTCCAACAGAGCGATCCATCTCTGCTCTGCTTCCAGGACCCCGCTGCCCGCTGAGAGGGGGCGTGTCACTCCTGGCCCCGCCCCTTTTGCGATCCGAATCACTCATTTTGATGATTCGGATGATTCGACTCACAAAATAGATTCGGATCAAAGATCCGAATCGTTCATGATCCGGACAACACTAGAAGGCAACGGGGACAGCGGGTAGCCTGGTCTGAGGCTGCAATGGGGAGGCAGCGGGGAAGGCGGGCAGCACAGCAAAAATATTACAGATGGAGGCTCACAGGGCCCTTTAGACCCTCAACGGGCCCTAAGCTGATGCTTGTAGTGCCTGGTGGATGATCCGGCCCTGCTTACAGGTCTATAATTTCCTGGATCTGATTTTTTGTCCTTCTTAAAGGGAACCAGAGAGGAACAGGGGGGGGGGGGAGCCTGAATCGCTCCCACGCCGCCGTCCTCAGCTTCCTGGATCCGCCGGTACCGGGCCCGTCACTTCCGGCGGACGCGGCCAATTGTCCGCATCACAGGGGCTCCCTCCATACATGTACGCATGCGGCAGCGCAGTAAGCAGCCACATGCGTATCTGTATGGAGAGAGCACCCTGTAATGCGGAGAATTGGCCGCGTCCGCCGGCCGACTTGCGGCAATGATGGGACCCGGTGGCGGCGGATCCAGGCAGCGGAGGACGGCGGCGTGGGAGCGATCCGTGCGTATGGGGCTGGAGGAAGCCCCAGGTATGTATATTGAATCCTCTCTGGTTCCCTTTAAATAATGGGAAAACGTGGGCTGTACGCCAATCCACTGGGACTCTGCTAGTTGCAAGAGAGTCACAAAAGATAAGATAAAGGGGTTTATCTATAACTGAACTTAATTCCCTTAGGACCAGAGGATGCATGCCTTGTCTATTTTTAATTTATTTAGTCTTGTCTTCACTTCTTCTTGCGTTAAGTATTTAATATTACAATTGGAAGATTGAGACTCTTCTGCATCTGTAATTTGCAACAGTGCTGTTTCATTTGTGAAGACAGAAGCAAAGAAAGCATTTAATAACTCTGCCTTCCCTTGGTCATCCACCATTGAGTTCCCACCCTCATCCTTTAGGAGTCCTATACAGTCAACCTTTCTTTTTTTAGAGTTGATGTACTTGAAAAACTTTTTTGGGTTAGATTTGATATCCCTAGCGATTTGATTTACAGCTTCAATCTTTGCCTGCCTAATTTCTTTTTTATTTTATTATTTTATTGCACTCCTTATAATTGCTTAGTGCAGCCTCGGACCCCTCCTGTTTTAAGACCTTATAGGCATTCTTTTTTCCTCTTCATTTTATCTTTAACCTTTCTATTCATCCATAGAGGCCTTTTTTTTATTCCTAGATATTTTGTTTCCATATGGGATATACATACTACAATATTGATTGAGTATAAGTTTAAAAGCTTGCTATTTCCCTTCAGTGTCTTCCCCTTGTAGTACATTATCCCAGTTCACCAAACTTAGTGCCTGCCTAAGTTGATTGAACTTTGCTTTTCTAAAATTCATAGTTTTAGTGGTCCCGCTGCCCCGTGGCCTATCAGTCACCAGATCAAACGTTATGTTGTGATCACTATTTCCCAAATGTTCTTGAACCTGCACATTTGATACATTATCTGGTCTATTAGAAATGATCAGATCCAGTAACACATTCCCCCTAGTTGGTTCCGTTACCATTTGAGTCAGTCCCCGGGTCCCGGCCATGTGCCTGTATGACTATACAATGTATGGCCAATCCTGATAGTAATTTCAGTCCCCGGGTCCCAGCCATGTGCCTGTATGACTATACAATGTATGGCCAATCCTGATATAGTAATCTCAATCCCCAGAGCCTGCCCATGCACCTGTATGAATACACAATGTATGGCCAATCCTGATATAGTAATCTCAGTCCCCGGGTCCTGGCCATGTGCCTATATGACTATACAATGTATGGCCAATCCTGATATAGTAATCTCAGCCCCCGAGTCCCGGCCATGTGCCTGTATGACTACACAATGTATGGCCAATCCTGATATAGTAATCTCAGTCCCCGGGTCCCGGCCATGTGCCTGTATGAATATACAATATATGGCCAATCCTGATATAGTAATCTCAGTCCCCGGGTCCCAGCCATGTGCCTGTATGACTATACAATGTATGGCCAATCCTGATATAGTAATCTCAGTCCCCGGGTCCCGACCATGTGCCTGTATGACTATACAATGTACAGTATTGCCAATCCTGATATAGTAATCTCAGTCCCCGGGTCTCGGCCATGTGCCTGTATGACTATACAATGTATGGCCAATCCTGACATAGTAATCTCAGTCCCCGGGTCCTGGCCATGTGCCTGTGTGACTATACAATGTATGGCCAATCCTGATATAGTAATCTCAGTCCCCGGGTCCTGGCCATGTGCCTATATGACTATACAATGTATGGCCAATCCTGATATAGTAATCTCAGTCCCCGGCCATGTGCCTGTATGAATATACAATGTATGGCCAATCCTAATATAGTAATCTCAGTCCCCGGGTCCCGGCCATGTGCCTGTGTGACTATACAATGTATGGCCAATCCTGATATAGTAATCTCAGTCCCCGGGTCCCGGCAATGTGCCTGTATGACTATACAATGTATGACCGATCCTGATATAGTCATCTCAGTCCCCAGAGCCTGGCCATGTGCCTGTATGACTATACAATGTATGGCCAATCCTGATATAGTAATCTCAGCCCCCGAGTCCTGGCCATGTGCCTGTATGACTATACATTGCATGGCCAATCCTGATATAGTAATCTCAGCCCCCGGGGCCCGGCCATGTGCCTGCATGACTATACAATGTACGACCTATCCTGATATAGTAATGTCAGTCCCCGGGTCCTGGCCATGTGCCTGCATGACTATACAATGTACGACCAATCCTGATATAGTAATCTCAGTCCCCTGGTCCTGACCATGTGCCTGTATGACTATACAATGTGTGGCCAATCCCGACAGGGCTGTGGAGTCGGAGTCGTGGAGTCGGGCAATTTTGGGTGCCTGGAGTCGGAGTCGGGAAAAAATACTTCGACTCCTAATGAATTTGTAACTGTAATTAAAATAGAAAATATGATAAAATGTTCTATTTCTCAGATAATAGTCATTAAAAATAATGTATATATACAGTAATAGCTGTGCTCAGTCCACAAAAATGAAATAAACTAATCAAAATTAGTCACTTTTGCTGCTTCAATAAAGCAGTCCCCGTATTTTTAAGGTCAGATATACACATCTGATTGTGACTGTATATATGATGTGTGCACAGGAATCTCATATATACTAAATAACATCTATGCTGTAAGAATAAAGCCTGATGTGTAGCTGTGTCACTAATAGAGATGGTCAACGAGATGGAAATAATTCTGCATTGATGCTGATTTATGCAAATGTATGCACTCCCTTTGCTGATGAAATCAAATAATTTGATGTTAAAATTTGGTTTGGTGACTACAAATTAAAGGGTAACTGAGACGGATGAAAAGTAAAGTTTTATACATACCTGGGGCTTCCTCCAGCCCGCTTCAGGCTAATCAGTCCCTCGCTGTCCACCACCCGGATCTTCTGCTATGAGTCCTGATAATTCAGCCAGTCAGCGCTGTCCGGCCGCATGCCGCTCCCACAGCCAGGAACATTCTGCACCTGCACAATAGTGCTGCACAGGTGTAGTATGCTCCTGGCGGCGGAGTACGCCCGACTGACTCAAGTACATGGACTCATAGCAGAAGATCCAGGTGGTGGAGGAGGACAACGAGGGACTGATTATTCTGAAGGCGGCTGGAGGAAGCCCCAGGTATGTATAAAACTTTAATTTCATCTGTCTCAGGTTTACTTTGTTACACAGTAGTACTATACTCTACATATGCACTCCCCACAGAGCTGCAGGGAATCCACTGAGAATGCTGTGCACATTGAACACAGAGGTGTTGTCTGTTCACAATATCCTCATTCCCCTGCAGAGTACCTGCACATCATTCTTACATGTACCCACACTTGCATTGCCTAGGGCCTGATAGATGTTCTTTGTTCTGGTCTGTACCTTTTACAAGTACTCTTACCAAGGACTAGTTTTAGTCTAAAGGGAATAAATATAGTAGTCTACATATCCTTCTCACTTCAGTTGTCTTGTAAAATTCCTAAGTGTTGGCATCTAAGAGACAAATTTCATGTTACATACTTTTAATCAACAAAATTGTAATATGCAAATTAGAGTGGAGTCGGAGGAATCCTAAACTGAGGAGTCGGAGTCGGTGGATTTTTGGACCGACTCCACAGCCCTGAATCCCGATATAGTAATCTCAGTGCCCGGATCTTGGCCATGTGCCTGTATGACTACACAATGTATGGCCAATCCTGATATAGTAATCTCAGTCCCCGGGTCCAGTCCATGTGCCTGTATGACCAATCCTGATATAGTAATCTCAGTACCCGGGTCCCGGCCATGTGCCTGTATGACTATACAATGTATGGCCAATCCTGATATAGTAATCTCAGTCCCGGGTCCCAGCCATGTGCCTGTATGACCAATCCTGATATAGTAATCTCAGTCCCCGGGTCCAGGCCATGTGCCTGTATGACTATACAATGTATGACCAATCCATATATAGTAATCTCAGTCCCCGGGTCCAGGCCATGTGCCTGTAGGACTATACAATGTATGGCCAATCCTGATATAGTAATCTCAGCCCCCGAGTCCCGGCCATGTGCCTGTATGACTATACAATGTATGACCAATCCTGATATAGTAATCTCAGTCCCCGGGTCCTGACCATGTGCCTGTATGACTATACTATGTATGGCCAATCCTGATCTAGTAATCTCAGCCCCCGAGTCCCGGCCATGTGCCTGTATGACTATACAATGTATGGCCAATCCTGATATAGTAATCTCAGTCCCCGGGTCCTGGCCATGTGCCTGTATGACTATACAATGTATGGCCAATCCTGATATAGTAATCTCAGTCCCCGGGTCCTGGCCATGTGCCTGCATGCCTATACAATGTACGACCTATCCTGATATAGTAATCTCAGTCCACGGGTGCAGCTGTATGAGTATACAGTGAATGGCCAATCCTGATATAGTAAACTTCTGACATAGAGAGCTACTTGGCCAGGTCCTTTGGACCTTACTGTAATTTATGATTGGCCCACTTCCCAGGTGCGTACAATTTGCGTCCAAGCTGCAGTTAATATCTGATGATCATGTCTGCATCAGTTCTGCTTGGCTGTGTGCTGCTGCCATCTAGAGGCCGAAATACATTAATGCAGCAAATGTGCTGTGCAACTTTCTAACCCTTTCCAATCTACTCTTGTTCCTCCATGAGCCTCTGATCTCCCACCACTCCATTCCATTCCTCGACTTGTAAGTCAAGGCCAGCGGAGCCCTGCCACGCGTATCTTTTCTTCGCGTTCCCCACTGCAATACCGCTATTGCAGACTGGAACGTGAAAAAAGGATACCTGTGGCCAGAGCCGCGCAGGCGCAGTGGTCCGGCGTCGAAATCGAAAGTAGCTGGAAGCAGGAGAGCGGAGGCTGGTGGGGGACCGGCGCGAGACAGGACAGCTGCTCGCTTCTGGGATATTTGCAACTTTAATGTTACAAGCCGCTGCACCTGCGTATTGTCCCGGCGCAGTCACAGGACATCTGCGGGGGGCTGAGTGAAGCCCCAGGTAAATTAATCTAACTTTTTTTTTATTACAATATCCCTTTAAAGGGAACCAGAGACGAAGCACCCTTGTGTATTTTACCATATATATCAGTGGGAACATTAGAGAAAACACTTCCCATGCTCTCTGTTTCATCCTCACTGCTAAAAGTGTCATCAGCTGTGATAAGAATCCCGGACTGAGCAGTCTGGCTTTGCAGGGAATAATTCTAGCTGAGTCATTATAGCAGAGCCACAAGGGGGCAGGCTTGGGCTTGAAAAGACACCAGAGAAGACAGACTCAGCTATAATCTTTCCGTAGCAAAGCTAGACTGAGTGCTCAGTCGGGGATTCTTATCAGAGGTGATAACAGTCAGATTAAACAGAGAACAATGAAACAAAGAGCAAATTAGGTGTTTACTGTCATGTTCCCACCGATTTATAAGGTAAAATACAATAAGGTGCTTCATCTCTGGTTCTGTTTAAAGTAAACCTGGAATGAATGACACAGTTTTATACATACCTGGGGCTTTCTCCAGCCTCCTTTCACCTGATTGCTCCCTCGCCGTCCTCCTCCGCCATGGCTTCTGGTAACTTTAGGGCTTACTACACATGCGCTCGCGATGCCAGTTCTACCGCGTAGGCGCAAAACACTACCAGTCGCACTGCGCTGACTGGCCGAAGTTACTGGGACCGTAGTGGAGGATCCAGGAGGTGGAGGACAGCGACGGAACAATCAGGCTGAAGGAAGCCCCGGGTGTGTATAAAACGTGTGCATTCCA
This sequence comes from Hyperolius riggenbachi, assembly GCF_040937935.1. NCBI lineage: Eukaryota > Metazoa > Chordata > Amphibia > Anura > Hyperoliidae > Hyperolius > Hyperolius riggenbachi. The sequence goes on along the minus strand of NC_090646.1, from coordinate 12,594,023 downwards.
TCATCTCAGATACACTTTAAAGCGAACGTAACCCCACCTAAAATAAAAAAAGTCAGATACTCACCTAAGGAGAGGGATTGCTCTGAGTCCTAATGAGCTTATCCTCTCCTCTCCCGGTGGATCCTCCGTTCAAATCCACCGCCGCGGGGACTTCGGAAGTCTTCGGGAGCACTCGGGCTCCCGAAGACCGGCGGCTTCATACTGCGTACGCGCGAGTGCGTCATAGAGGGCACTCGCGCATGCGCAGTATGCAGAGGCCCGTCTTCGGGAGCCTGAGTGCTCCTGAAGACTTCCGAAACCTCTCTTCGGCGGCGGAAGTGACCGAAACGGTCGAATACTGCCACGGAGGATCCTGGGCGGGACCGGGCACCGGGAGAGGAGAGGGAAGTCTCATTAGGACCGAGCCTTCCCTCTCCTTAGGTGAGTATCTGACTTTATTTTTTTAGGTCGGTTCCCATTAGCTTTAAGCAGCCACGCACGCACCTATTTCTCCCACCAGTTCAAATCAGTGCAGCATTCGGCCTGATCAATTGACTGATCAAGCGATTTCCAGCCAAAATCATTCTATTGGTTGGCAGCTGATCAGGAGTGCGTCACTAACTGCTCTCAATTCAGCGACCAACAAAAGTGTCGCACGGCCAGTCACTTCTTCTCACCTGCATCTTCTTCACTTCCTGTCCCCGGGTGCCTCTGTGACGTAATGCAGGGGACAGACACTAGAGGCCTCTAGTGGTCACAGCACCCCTAGTGTCTGTCCCATGTATTACATCACACAGGTGCCTTGGGACAGGAAGTGAAGAAGGAGCAGTTAGCGGGAAGAAGCAGCGACCAGGACCACGCGTTGGACAGGTGAGAACCACATGACCTGGAAGGGGAGTGGGACCCGACCAGAACACACTGGTTATCAAAGATTTAATGCAGAAATTGATTGAAAATCTGTCTAGTGTGTGTGTGTGTGAAGGGAATCTACAAGATAGATCTGTGATTAGATAACGATCTATCTGCTGGCCATATCAGAGCTGAAAAGCAATGGTCATCGGTCCCCGACGTTTTGTGTTGCGAGCTCCCCTGGAAGACACGAAAGCACCGAACGTAGCGGATACCGGATGATACATATAGTGTCCGGGACGAGACTGTGGGATTGAGCACATCCTTACACAGAAAAAGCCAGCACCATTGTTTAAAAAGCGCTTCAATTCATTTGTATGGAAAGCACTAGAGTGACTAACGCCAGCGTGAGCAGATCCTCCCTCCAGACACTCCCCTTGGCGGCAGCCATATTTTCATGTGTTGGACTGCAAGTGCATGCCATACACATTCAATTTTGACTGGCCAATCACTGACCGGTTTTACCACCTCCATGTATTATGAGGGCCAACAGATTTTGAACACTAATAACAGATTGTGTAGGTAAACACAATCTAACTAACTACATGGCGGTGGTAAAATTGACCAATGAATGGCCAACTAAAACTGAATATATGTACCAGGCTTTACTCAGATGTAATGATTAGGTGGTTATATCCAGCTTGGGTGCACCCGTGCCACCTAATACTGCAGTACTGGTAGAAAAGCTGTGTTCTTTCACCTTCACAACTTAAGCCCTTCTAAAAGGCAAACGTAAACAGTTATTGGGACTGGTGCTGAGAGTCCAGCACTGCCCTGCCTGTTTGCATTTCCCAGAACAGCTATTTAATGTAGTGTCAGGGGCGCAACTAGTGGGGAGAAGCCTCAGCAATTGCAGGGAGCCCCAACTACCAACCTTCCATTCCTCTGATACAGGGGACTAGGATTCACATCAGGTGTTTTGTGGTTACACTTGTTATGGGTGGGAAAATCATTCTGGCCACCCTTGTTTTATGACTCGTGAGATGGGCCGCAAGGCCATGAAGGGCACCAATGGGAAGCAAAGGAAGGGGTGTGACCATTTTAGGGCCCCATGAATTGTAGTTATACCACTGTATAGCGCACTGGGGGTGTGGCCTCGTCCTGTTCCCCAGCCAACCCATCAGAACTCTGAACACAGCTCCTATCACAAATCCGGATAATCGAGCAAACACTAGGTGGCGGTTGTGTGTGCCTAGAGACAACGCCTAGCATAAGTGGGTGGAGCTCTGACCGGCTGAACGTGGGAGGATGGCTATGATCAGCACAGACAGGTCAGTCGGGGAGGAGACCACACATCCATTACACTCTACAATGTAGCTATTCTAGGGGGTAAAACAAGCAGGGGTGGGCTGGACTCACAGCACTAACTTTTTTGCATTTTGCTTTTTTAAATCTCATTTGTCTTAAAGAAAACTACAACACACAAAACTGAAAAACAACAACTTTACTCTAAAAAATAGAAAATAAACTTATCTTAACATTGGACTGTACATAGTAAAACAACAATGACGTCACATTTTGTATGAACAGACAGAAGCATTCAGCCAAACTACACAAAAGAGGGAAGGATGCCTTCCTGGTGGCGGCTCGGCTGCCGGGCCCCCCAGCACGGCTGGGCAGGGGCAGAAATGTGCAGATGAGGAACAGGCGTAACTGACGGAATTGGGAAATTAATAACTCCTTCCTACGAAGAAAATTCATGGTCCGGGCATAGAGATCCTTCCAGCTGTGTCACAGCAAGTGATGTCACTTCCTTGGACCAACCAGGAGGCAGAACTTCCTGACCAGGGCTTATATAACTGGAGGCATGCCTTCTGACAGTTGCAAGGGTGGGGCTTCCAACTCCAGACCGCCAATATATTTATAAAGGTGGATAATGATCTCAAAATCTGACAGATATGCCAATGTAGGTGCGCCAGGAACCAGAATTAAAATGGGGCCGAAATAAAAAACTTTGAAGAAGGCTAATCAGATTTCAAAGCTGATTATTAACTAACTAGCAGTTTGATAAATTGATGAGCCATCAGCCAATTTTAAGGGCTAAAATTGATCAAGATGCCAGTTGGTTAACTGGGAGCTCCTAAACCTGATTACCCAAGTCAAGATTTTGGTCCAGTCATGCAATTTCTGGTTTCTGCAGAAGCTGAATCTGAAACCGTTTGACTAATACACAAAGCCCAGTAACAGACTAGGAAGGTCCGCCTCCTGAGCAACCCATCAGACAGGAAATGACATCACTGATCACAACAGTCAGGGCGTAGTTGTGAGCAGGGAGTGCACTAGCCAGGTCTCTCTATCCTGTTTTTCTAAGGAACTGTAAGATGGCTATAGGGTGATAGTGTTTATGTGCCCCAAAACCATTACATGTAAAATTATTTGTAAATTTGGTTAAATGAGACTCTTCCCATTAATGCAATATACCCAATCACTGGTTCTGTTGATACTGGCATGCTAGCTCTATTAATACTAATCAAAGTCTGGTCTCATACTCCAAGTCTGCACCCAAACTGATAAAAGCTGCACAGGGATGATAAACTGCACTGACTCAACTGCATAAAAAAAGAGAAGGAAGGGAACGAGAAAAAGTTAGCTCACCATTGGTAAAGGCACTGTACATATTTGGAGGGGGGGGGGGGGGGGGGGGGGGGAGAGAAATAAGTACACACTGCAGCTAGTTTACTAATCGTATAGGCACAGAGTAACGGCTAATACTGACCATACTGGGGGTGACATGCCAGTATTATAAGATGGAGTTACAATCAGAATTGCCAGTATTTTGCATTATTGATCAGAGAAACATTTCCAGCAAATGAAATCACTAAACACAAACGTTTTCAGAAACCCAGGAAGCAGGACTGGGCCGACACACCCGTTGTCACACTTCAAGCTGATAACGGCAGGCGTAGGCTGCAAATTGTAACTCCGACGAAACAGGGATATTCGTATTGGTAACCAGTACTGCCTCTCACTGCAACATTTTAGCTTCTTCACATGACAAACTCAGATTTGCAACACTTAAATTGGGCAAAATATTTCTCCCCTAGTTGATAGTTCATTAATACTCTAAGTAGATTGGTTCTTCTATTTAATCTGTCAGCAATCATTTGACCACCGCAACCAGATTGATAAACTTACACTCAATTGATGACATTCTTGAATGTGGCGGTAATTTTACACGATAGTGAAGGGGGAGGAGCAGCGAGAGATCACAGCTGCGGCACTGAACGATACAAAACAATTGTGGGTGTAATTTTAGAGATTTGTTCCAATTTCTTCCACAATCAGATTGACGGAGGGGTCTGAGATAACAAAATGATGGTTTCTGGTTAAGGATCGATTAAAGGATTAACCAGTTATTGCGTAGAGGGGGCGGGAGTCTCATCCTCCCTATAGTTTTCCCAGAGTAAAATGCTATGCAGAAGTGGGTGTACCCGAGCGGCACATATTCTATCATTAATGTTCTGCTGGCGGTAATAAAAGCTTGCAGCCTTCAGCTGCTGTGTTTTGCTGCCGTCCAACAGCTAAAAACAGCAATGCAGAAAAAGAAAAATGTGATTGTTTTCAAGCTAACCTGAACTAGCCAGGGAACAAAAAAAATAGTTACTTACCAAGGCTTCATACATCCTCCTCGACCTCTACGCATAGATCAGAGAAGAGCTTCTCAGATATGTTCGAGGCCGCGCCCCCCACCATGTACTCGTGCAGTCGTCGTGTCCCTGTGGGAATATGGCCGCACCAGCACAATGAACCGCAAATTGTCCACAAGCAGCTCCGTCCTACTGCGAAGGTGTGACCAGACTCACGCAGGCGCATTACGGCCCTGCTCGTTTATTAAGGGGAGCGTGGCCGCTGTCAGGAGGTCCCGGCCAGCAGCGGTGACGTCAAGGAGGACATGGGAAGCCTCTTATGCTGGGAACACACGATTCAATTTCCCATCTGATCGGACTGAAGGTTGTACCGTGTGTACATGTCCACACTGCTCCTGATCGATAAAGGGATAGATTTTCCCATGATAACTTAGCAAAATCGATTCCCTTCTCGATCAGCAACAGATCGAACATGTCAGAAATAATTGCCCAAATCCAGTCGATCGGGCAGGAAATGACATTGTGTGTTCCCAGCACTGAGTATCCAGAGACTTCCTCTACCTAGGCAAACATCTAATCTATTTGTTCCCCGGCCTGCACAGGTTTAATTTAAAACCGCCCTTAATTTGCCTTCATCAAAAGTGAAAAAGAATGGAAGTCCAGGATCTGCTGGCAGTAGAGTAGATCAGCTCAAATTACAGAATAGTGTAAAACAGTAAAAAGAAATTCTTTTTAGATCTGGGATGGTCTGTGAGAGGCTGACAGTTCCATTTGCATGTGAATTTAATGCTAACTGCATGTGACTTGGAACTTGACTAGGGATGGTCAATGGCATGCAAATACAAGTTGATGCGAATTTGATGGTAATGTATGCAGTTTGATGCTGCAGCGGCTACATTCGATTGGTCCATTCTTGGTCTCCATAAGTTTATGCTAATTTTATGTAAACTGGACCAATCAGTGCAGATCCTGCTGATTTGGGCTGGCCCAATTCCAATTCCAAGTGGTGTATTCATGCAAACCAAATTTATTAGCATCCGGTTGACCATCTGTGACCGCCAATGCTAGTGCCAGCTGTTGTGCTCTTTCCTGGCCATGCAAGGAGACCTCGAGGGCAGGAGGATAGAGGCTTGGGCGTCGGACACTAAACTCCTTCCTGCTCTGAGCGATCATGACTGGTAGGCATTGTGGTGACCAGCAGGAAGTCGTAGAAGTCCAGGAGAACTTCCTGAAGCCAAGGAATGACTAATATTGCAGTGGAAGTAGCTCTGGTTACCATTCAAGAGGGAGATTCAAAATTAGTTCTTAATCCAGTTCTTCCATTAGGAACTCAAGAGGGGACAAAATAGCCTTTGCCAACCACCGAAAAAAAAAAAAACCTTTAGCTTCACAAAAATATATATATATATATATATAAAAGTGCTTAATAACAAAAATATATCTTTCAATAACACTTCAATGTAACGAAATAAATGTCCCCTAAAACAGAGGTACCTTCACAAGTTAGCAGCAGGTTCAACAAGAGACTTGACAAAAAGTCCCATCACTACAAGTCTCCAGATGGCCTCCTCGGCCTAAACAGGACCAGGGTTCCACCGCGGTGGACTCGCCTTAACCATGGTGGATTTGCCTTGGGTAAATTCCCGATTCGCGTTCAGTTTTTATAACAGCATTTCCAAATGTAATGCAGTGGCTTTCCTGTAAGGCAGCAGGGAGGGGTGGTGGCTGCAGCACATTGACTCCCCTCCCCACAAAGTGGACCATACCACTGCAATTCCAAATAACCTGTGGGGCTTGAGACATTTAGGAGAGGGAGGTGGGTAAGTAACAGGAGGTTGGAGCTTTCGGGCTTCAGCCATCAGAGTTTATACGTTCTCGCAGTAGAATGATGGAAATATCCGTTTCACCTTTCTTTTTGTTCCCCCCACCGAGTGTTATCTGAGATGGGGTGGGATTAAAGTTACTTAGCTGGAGCTTCTTGAAGCCCTTAGCAGTATATGAGGTCCCTCACTGTAATTCCGTTGCTCTCCAGGGTGCCGCTGTCCACTCCGAAATATCGACTGCTAATCCCTCTCTCTATTGCGCTATTGTAGCCAGAAGATGCTTCAATGCTTGCACAGTTTGTTTTTGTGAGCTGCGCAAATTGCTACCAGCAACGAAAGCGTGATCCAGAGAGGCGCTCGTGCATGAACAGAAGTCTGTGATCACAACTGTGCTTGGGGATCTTTCGGAGGGAACATCAACAGAGGAACCACAGCAAGGAACCTGACAAGACTGGGAGGGGCTGGAAAAAGCCTCAGGTAGGTAAATCTAATCTCCCCCCAACACACACACCTCAGATATCCTTTAAGGCAGGGTGAGGAAAGGGGAAAAGAACTTCAAACGCTGATAACTTATTCTGTAACTGCCCGTCTGTAGAATGCGTTTACAAAAAGTAACAGGGAAGGGATTTAAGGCCTCTGGTCCAGAATACTCGTGAGGAGACTGGAGTGCTTCAACGAACAAATAACGTTCAAAAACCAACAAGAATAACCACAAAAAAGTGCAAAAACATTTCAAAAAGCCCAAACTGGCCTGACACAGAAAAATAAACAATAGTGGTCATCACGGGAGGGGTGGGCCCCTGCAGTTGTTCTAAGGAGGGAACAGGAGGTAGGTTGAGGTAAGGCACAATCTATTTTCCGCCAGGACTGCTCAGACGGAGTTAGATCCGGTTCAGAAACGCTGGGGGCACAAAATAGGGGGGTGCCCGATAATGAGGTGGACGCCTCGACCCTCTCATGATAAAGCGATGTGGATGGCGGGAGACCGGAGGATAATGGCCGCCATGTAAAAAGGGTGGTGGTGGTGGGTGAGGTTGTGGTCTGATTGGCATGTGTGGGCGGAAGGTCATCCCGGCGAAGGGGTGGTCACCAAGACTCGGACCTGGAAGGAGAACACAAGAAGTCAACTTAATGCTCTTGAAAAAATAACTCTTATTCTTAATAAACAGAGGGGATGGGTAGAACCTCTTTTTTTAAGCTCCTTAGCGGTAATCACAAGTACAGCTCGGGGTGGAAAAAACATGCCAGGAGTGGTAACCCCGAGCTGAACTGGTGGTAGCCGCCGGAGGTCCATGCAGAGCAATATGCGTTTATCACTCACCTCCCGGGGATCCCAACGTCAGCCGCCATTCTTCTTCCTCTCCTCCAAGGCTCTGCTTTCCCCTGGTGAGATCGCCGTCTGTCGTCATGACGACAGCCAGCAATCTCACTATAGGGTTACAGCTCCACCCGGAGGACGGAGGGAAAACTGCAGCACTGGATCCCAGAGAGGTGAGTGACTGCTGAGCTGCTGCAGACCTCCTTAGCAGCAGGATTTTTCCCAGGTTTTAGGATCTGAATGGGTGCAAAAAAATTGTATCGCTTTTAGACCCTAAAATCTGGAAAGATTCATACCGCCAAGGGGGTTGAGCTGACATCTGACCTCTAAAGAGGCAAATTCCTTTAAAGAGGCCCTGTAGTGACATAGTAGAATGCAGTAAACGATACTTCCTATAGCTGTATATTAGTATGAAGCTCCGCCGTCCAACTGAGGCTTGTTTATTGTGCAGAAACATCCTTCCACACCCCGCCCACCAAGCACAATAACAGACAAAAAATAAACACCGGAATTAAAAAAAAAACAAAAAAAAAAAACCCTTTTCAGTTTGTTTTTCTGGACAGTGTACGGAGCTCACTATGGCTGGAGACATAACAGAAAGCAGTTTTTGGATCGTTTATGTTTTAAAAAAAATAATAATTCTTCCATTGACTTGCATTAAAATCACGGCAAAATTGTGGCAAGATTGCTCCGATTGAGATTTTTTTGAAAAATTACGACTGCGGCTCTTTTGTTGTGATTTTATTATGGAAGAGATTTAAAAAAAAAAATTAAAACTTCCTGAAAAATGCTCTCCGGTGTGATAGAGCCTTGCCTATCCTTCCTGGTGACACCCAAAGTTCACTGAGCCATTGGGTGTCACCGACACAGGAAGAAGGAAATCGCCAGCCAGGATGTTGGCTACAGTAACAACTGCTCAGCGCACGCCATGTGGCAGTAGTGCGAGCTCAGGCGCACGCCATGTGGCAGTAGTGCGAGCTCAGGCGCACGCCATGTGGCAGTAGTGCGAGCTCAGGCGCACGCCATGTGGCAGTAGTGCGAGCTCAGGCGCACGCCATGTGGCAGTAGTGCGAGCTCAGGCGCACGCCATGTGGCAGTAGTGCGAGCTCAGGCGCACGCCATGTGGCAGTAGTGCGAGCTCAGGCGCACGCCATGTGGCAGTAGTGCGAGCTCAGGCGCACGCCATGTGGCAGTAGTGCGAGCTCAGGCGCACGCCATGTGGCAGTAGTGCGAGCTCAGGCGCACGCCATGTGGCAGTAGTGCGAGCTCAGGCGCACGCCATGTGGCAGTAGTGCGAGCTCAGGCGCACGCCATGTGGCAGTAGTGCGAGCTCAGGCGCACGCCATGTGGCAGTAGTGCGAGCTCAGGCGCACGCCATGTGGCAGTAGTGCGAGCTCAGCGCACGCCATGTGGCAGTAGTGCGAGCTCAGCGCACGCCATGTGGCAGTAGTGCGAGCTCAGCGCACGCCATGTGGCAGTAGTGCGAGCTCAGCGCACGCCATGTGGCAGTAGTGCGAGCTCAGCGCACGCCATGTGGCAGTAGTGCGAGCTCAGCGCACGCCATGTGGCAGTAGTGCGAGCTCAGCGCACGCCATGTGGCAGTAGTGCGAGCTCAGCGCACGCTATGTGGCAGTAGTGCGAGCTCAGCGCACGCTATGTGGCAGTAGTGCGAGCTCAGCGCACGCTATGTGGCAGTAGTGCGAGCTCAGCGCACGCTATGTGGCAGTAGTGCGAGCTCAGCGCACGCTATGTGGCAGTAGTGCGAGCTCAGCGCACGCTATGTGGCAGTAGTGCGAGCTCAGCGCACGCTATGTGGCAGTAGTGCGAGCTCAGCGCACGCTATGTGGCAGTAGCGCAGCTAGTGTGAGCTAGAACTTATGCACACTCCTTGTAACTAACGGCCGCTCCACTCATCCCACCCTGAGCCCCGGCGGGTCCATTGGCTTTATTGGACCTGATCCCGACGCTTTGATTGGCCCAATAGGCTGCCCGTCAAGTGACAGTGCGGGGATCAAGTTCATTAAAGCCAATTGACCCGCCGGGGCTGAGGGCGGGAAGAGTGAAGCTACCGACAGTTACAAGGAGCGCGCTGCTCTCCCCAGAACTTTTTTTCCAGCCGGGTGGCATGAAAAAGTAGCCGGGCGGGGCACGAAGGGGGAATGCAGGGCCACTGTAGCTCTGCTTACAGGATTGGAGGACAATAAGGAGGCGAGCCAATGACAGCCGGGTGCTCCCGAAAATTAGCCGGGTGGAGCACCCGGCTAAGAGAGCCTGGGGAGAACACTGCGCTTAAAGAGACACTGAAGCGGAAAAAAAAAAATATGATATAGTGAATTGGTTGTGTACTATGAATAATTACTAGAAGATTAGCAGCAAAGAAAATATTCTCATACTTTTATTTTCAGATATATAGTGTTTTTTCTAACATTGCATCATTCTATAATATGTGCAGATTACACAACACTCAGCATTCAAAATGAGTCTTTTAGGGCCCTTTTCCACTAGCAATCGCTAGCGTTCACGCTGAACGCTAGCGATTGCTGAATCGCAATTAGCGGCGATTCCCCGACGTTCGCGGCCGCGATTTTGCTATGCTATGCACTACATAGCAAAATCGCGGCAAAAGTCGCTCCGCGGCGCGATCGCGATCAAGTAAAAAACGAATCGCGGTAGTGGAAATGACCTACCGCGATTCCTATGTTAAAAAGCAAACCGTAGCGATTGTAAAATCGCTAGCGGTTTGCGTTTTTGCGATTCAGCCAGCGCAAACGCGCTGGTGGAAAAGGGCCCTTAGAGCAGTCTGTGAAGTAATGACCTCACCTCTGGCAGAGGAAAAGTAAACAGTTCAATTACAGTTGAGATAATAAAAGTCAGATAACAGCCCTCTCCACGACTAAGTTAGTCGGAGAGCTTAATAGCTTTTTTGCATAGAGATAACAACTGGAGTTTCTCAACTCTTCCTGTACTGGAAACAATTAGACTGATGTATCTGATCTTAATGTTTTATTTCTTAGCTGTGCTACACATACAAATCATAATATTTTCTCTTTAAGTTACCAGTGCATGCCACGCTGCACTACCGCAGCATAGTGTGCGCTCCTGTCATTAAGCTTAAAGGACCACTGTCGCCAAAATCTTACAATTTTAAATATATGTAAACATATACAGATTAGAAGTACATTTATTCCAGAGTAAAATGAGCCATAAATGACTTTTCTCCTATGTTGCTGTCACTTACAGTAGGTAGTAGAAATCTGACAGAAGCGACAGGTTTTGGACTAGCTCAGGCTTTCTCAGCCAGGGTTCCTTGAGTACTCTGCAGAGGTTCCCTGGCATTTTCCCCCATCGTGGGGGAAGTATAATAGAGCACATTATAATAGGTGGTACTGTAACAAGAAGCACTAAATTGGGGGTCAGAATAATAATCGGCAGATTAATAAAAAGCACTAGAATAAGGGGCAGTGTAGTAGGGGGCAGTAAAATAAATGGCCACAACTACTTTTGAAGTCCATGCCTCTTGCAAAATCAATGCAGGGGTTCCTTGAGATTCCAAAAATATTTGCAGGGGTTTCTCCAGGGAAAAAAGGCTGAGAAAGGCTGGGCTAAACCATCTCTCCATAGGGGGATTCTCAGTTTAGCCTTTATTATTTATAAAGACACTGCAAGAAAAAGATTTATAAAAAGATGCTGGGCCAGCCTCCCTGCACACTTTTTTGGTAGTTCAAACGGAGCAACTGCCATTCATAAAAGAGACATTGAAGCGAAAAAAAAAATTATGATATGATTTGTATGTGTAGTACAGCTAAGAAATAAAACATTAAGATCAGATACATCAGTCTAATTGTTTCCAGTACAGGAAGAGTTGAGAAACTCCAGTTGTTATCTCTATGCAAACAAGCCATTAAGCTCTCCGACTAAGTTAGTGGTGGAGAGGGCTGTTATCTGACTTTTATTATCTCAACTGTTCCTGGACTATTTACTTTTCCTCTGCCAGGTGAGAGGTCATTAGTTCACAGACTGCTCTGAAAGAATCATTTTGAATGCTGAGTGTTGTGTAATCTGCAAATATTATAGAATGATGCAATGTTAGAAAAAACACTATATACCTGAAAATAAAAGTATGAGAATATTTTCTTTGCTGCTAATCTTCTAGTAATTATTCATAGTACACAACCAATTCATTATATCATATTTTTTTCGCTTCAGTGTCTCTTTAAGTGCTTTTGAAAAAGAAAACCCTGAGAATCCCCCATAAGGAGATGGGCTAGTCCAAAACCTGTCGGTTCAGTCAGATTTCTTCTACTTACTGTAAGTGACAGCAACATAGGAGAAAAGTCATTTTTGGCTCATTTTACTCAGGAAGAAACGCCCTCCTTATATGTATAGGTTCACATGTATTTTACATTTTAAGATTTTCACAACAGTGGCCCTTCAGTGAATCAAGCCCTTAAAGTACTACTGTTTCAAACACACTTGAAGCAACAAAGGGATGATTTGCATATTCATCAGTGTTGCATTGTGGGAGACATCACATGCTCACTCCAACCTGAATAAGAGGGCTAAATTCTGGTCTGCAAGGACACCTGAAGGGATAGAGAGAGATATGGAGGCTGCCAATAGTTATTTCCTGTTAAACAATACCAGTTCCCTGGCTGCCCTGCTGATCTATTTGGCTGCAGCAGTGTCTGAATCACACATGAAACAAGCATGCAGCTAATCCAGCCACACTTCAGTCAGAAACACCTGATCTGCTGCATGCTTGTTCAGGGGCTAGGGCTAAACATATCAGAGGCAGATGATCAGCAGGGCTGCCAGGCAATGTGCATTATTTAAAGGGAAACACATAGGTCAGCCTCCATATCACTCTCGCCTCAGGTGTGCTTTAAGAATAAACCACATTAAAATAAATAAAAACAAACAAACACTCAAAGTATTGCAAAACTCTTGCACAGCACACAATGAGAAGTCTTCATGCCACATATAGAAGAAATTCATGGCTCTGTGTTTATGTGCTTGTTTAGCCAAATAAAAGTGTCTAATTACTGCACGTTTGGCTGTTACACACGCAGAGCAGCCGCCAACGACGGGTCTGTCTGCTCCTCCCACTGGGCGGATCGTTCAGGAACAGCCTTATCAGTCCGCCGACAGGGCGTACACATGCACTACAGTCTGCTGAAAGTCCGCCCAGCGGGAGGAGCCGATGGACCCGTCGTTGGCTGCTGTCGTGCGCGTGTACGCACCTTAAGACTCACTTATTCTCCCCCAAAAGTGGGGGAAAAGTCGCTGTGTCTTATAGTCCAAATGCAGGGAGTTCCTGACTTGTGAGCGGCTGCCAATACAAACCTCCAACCTGCCGCAATGTCGGGGCTCCCTGTACTGTGCCCATGCAGAGGAGGACACAGGGGGAACAAAAGAGTCATAGAGGAGGACACATGGGGACAGAGGAGGACACATGGGGACAGAGGAGGACACATGGGGGACAGAGGAGGACACATAGGGGACAGAGGAGGACACATGGGGGACAGAGGAGGACACATGGGGGACAGAGGAGGACACATGGGGGACAGAGGAGGACACATGGGGACAGAGGAGGACACATGGGGACAGAGGAGGACACATGGGGACAGAGGAGGACACATGGGGACAGAGGAGGACACATGGGGACAGAGGAGGACACATGGGGACAGAGGAGGACACATGGGGACAGAGGAGGACACATGGGGACAGAGGAGGACACATGGGGACAGAGGAGGACACATGGGGACAGAGGAGGACACATGGGGACAGAGGAGGACACATGGGGACAGTGGAGGACACATGGGGACAGTGGAGGACACATGGGGACAGAGGAGGACACATGGGGACAGAGGAGGACACATGGGGACAGAGGAGGACACATGGGGACAGAGGAGGACACATGGGGACAGAGGAGGACACATGGGGACAGAGGAGGACACATGGGGACAAAAAAGGTACAAGTACAAAGGGGGCATAATCCACAAGGTGCCCCATCACCATGGATGCACCAGGTTTAATATATATATATTGACCTCTAAACCTGGGTGTGTCTTATGGTCAGGAGCATCTTATAGCCCGAAAACTACAGTAGATTGTAGCAGCAACTGAATAGACTGCAGGAGCTCTGCCGTATAGTAAACACTTAACCCCCTTCAATGTTCCTGCCAGTTGAAACCAAGTCCAAATTTCTGGGTTTTATTTTATTTTTTTTATCTTTTTCAAGGCTTTCCATAAACTGTAATGATTTTTTTTCTTTTCAATAAAGGTTATCATGCTGTGGCTGATCTTTTACAGCAGAGAGGACGCTCCCAGTTTCGTTCCACTTTAAAGAGAACCTGAACTCTTGCACAGGACAGAAGGAAAACAGACAGAAATGCACCCTGTATGTATTTAGAGAGTTTAGCCTGTCTAATCCCCCCTCATCTTAATCACAAGTTGTAATTTGATCTCTCAGCTGTGTCAGTTTAGGAATCTCTTCTGGCAGAGCAGCTAATGTGTAATGTCTGCTACCATGAAAGCAGGAAGTAGACACACTGCGGATTTATTGTTGGATTTGTATCAGCTGTAACAAAGAAATTCTTTTTCTCTAAAGGTTGTTATGCTGGTGCGTATCTTTTAGAGCAGAGAGGAAGTTCTGAGTTCAGGTCCGCTTTAATGGAGTGGAGAAGCAGGTGCTGAGGGGAGTGGTCAATTTACATACAATAATTAACCCTCTCTACTCCAAACACCCGAATACAATTTTACAACCTAGTTTTTATTGCTATAAATGTCTTCTGTGCACACAATGCAATTTTCCTGTCAGATTGAAGGGTCGATCGATAAATTTCCAGCATGCCTGATCTGCTTTCCATCGAGAAAGTAAATGTTTTTGTGCCGTACTGATCTGAAAATCCATCTTTTTCTCGTTCGGGAGCAGATCGGACATGCTGAAAATTATCAATCGACCAGACAATCTGATGGGAAGATTGCATGGTGTGTATAAGCCTTTAGAGTTCCAACTTGACATGGGTGTGTTATGAGTGCAGAGGGTTAATGATTATTTGTAGTATTTTAACCTGCAGGCCCACTTAAAGGACAACTGAAGAGAGAGGTATATGGAGGCTGCCATATGTATTTCCTTTTACACAATACCAGTTGCCTGGCAGCCCTGCTGATCCTTTGCCTCTAATACTATTAGCCATAGCTCCTGAACAAGCATGCAGCACATCAGGTGTTTCTAACATTGTCAGATTTGACAGATTAGCTGCATGCTTATTTCTGGTGTGATTCAGCCAAATAAACCAGCAGGGCTGCCAGGCAACTGGTATTGTTTAGAAAATATGGCAGCTTCTATATTCTTCTCACTTCAGTTGTCCTTTAAAGTAACTGAAGGGAGTACAAAATCATTAAACTGAAAGGTGGAAATGTGCGGAGGATATGAAGGAGCATTCTGTGCAGCCAGGTCACCGGTTGTGTTCTATGGAAGGGGGGGGGGGGGGGGGGGGGCAATGAACCGCTTAGCAGTGCTGAAGTCTGATTGGTACACACAGATGTGGATAACATTAGCAGCCTGACTATAGTGTAGGCGAGCCTTGCTGTAGTGTCGGAATATTGGGCTGCATTATCTGTGGAGCGCATGCCTCGGTGAAGGTCGAGTCTGCCTTATCTCGTGGGAACACTGGAGGCTGCCGAGGCCACGCTGGAGTAACCCAGACAGGAGGGTGCTTCTACGTGTCCGACCGCTGCTGCTGCAAGCACGCCAGAAATCTAGAGACACAATTCAGGATCCAGCAGGCCAACTAATGTGGCCAGTGTAGGAAGACCTACATTCTTCTGGTGTTATGGCGCACTTTGGCCGGCTAGAATGCAATGGGCTCAATTCACCAAGACCTGTCCGGTAGAATAGAATAGGTTGGTAAAATGCCGCATTCAGTATTTTAGACTTTGTACCTTCACTAAGATTGTCACACATGCGGTAGTAGTTCGGTAAGTAACCGATAAACAGGACTTCAGTTCACTAACACTTGTTGGGTAGAACAAGTAGAAGACTTGGCAGCTGTGGAGCTGGTCTCGGCAGCATGTTGTGTTTTCCCACTTCTGTTTAGTGACAGCATTACGATAGTAAGAGGTATCCCTTCAGATCGGGGGTGTCGAGCTCAAATACAAAATGGGCCGAAATTGGGACACTGGTGCCAAGTCATGGGCCAACCTCAATGTCTACTGGCCAACTTCCTCACTTATAAATCCCCCCCACCCAACCCATATACATTTCCCCAGTGTCTAGCGGTCCTCCTCCCTCCCCTATATACTTAACAGGTGTCAAGTGGTCCTTTCTCCTCCATATGGCTTCTATGGTGATCTAGGGCTTCATCTCCAATATAACTTCCCTGGTGGTCTACAGTGGGCCAAACCTAATGCAAAGTGGGGAAACCACGTGGAGGCCAAATTTAATGGCTCTGAGGGCCAGATTTAGCCCACAGGCCGGAGTTTGACATGTATGCTTCAGATCTTGCATGCCCCCTTTCAGCATCTATGACTTTCAGTCAATTTTTTTTCCCTTATAGTCCGAGTTTGGATGAACGTTTAACAAACAGACACACCACGCTTGGATGATCTCAGCAGTTCCTCCTCGGCATCTTGGAGCAGGAGCCTAAAAGGTTACTCTCAGGGGTGAGCTCTGGATGACATCTAAATGAGTTTCATTCAGATTTCACCCAGATAATTAGTGCAGCTGATGGGGCTGGTGAGCGGGGGGGTTAAACTTCCTCAGTAGCAGTCTTCTTTAATCTGTCCCACGCTGTGTTCTAATGCCGTGTTCACTTGACTACTACGCTTCCTCCTTCCGGGTTGAGTCCTCCAACTTTTTTGAGACTGTTCAATAAATGTTAAATCTTATTAAATGATTTAGCCTGCGACTAAGACTAGGTTTTAGATTTTGGCCCCTTACGTGATTGAGTTTGACACCCCTGCTCTACAAGGCTGACTCCTCCTATTGGCTGTCTCCTTTGCCTGTAACATTTTACCAAGATGCTGATTGTTTGGTTACTGACAGCTACAGGCTGGAGACAAATACCAAACATCTCGCTTGGTTTTACCACATGATCTAATCTTTGTGAATTGAAGTTTAGGTGGTATTTTCCGTTCAAGTTGGTAATCTACCTCACTGGTCGGTAACTGCAGCTTGCCATGCGGTGACAGCCTTAGTAAATTGACAATAGAATCAGCCGTTTCTGCAATACCAAATGCGGCAATGCTTTGTGAATTGAGCCCAATAGGACAGGACCCGGCCGACCAAGTCCCGAAGCTGCAGTTTACTTACGTTGCCTTGTTGTGCTGTGCCCAGGTGAGCTGAGGAGTCCGTCTGCCCGACTGCCCGAAGAAGATGCCTGAAGCAACGCCACGTTTGTGTCAAGTGCCGTGAGCGGCTGCAGAGCCCGTGTCTGCCCGACTGAGCCGTGCCTACGTACTCGATGTAGAGTGGATCCTGAAGAGCTCGGCAACTGTGCCTTCCAACTGTCCCGTAACAGAGCGACGAAGGCGCGTGCAGAGGCGGAGGCTGAGTGGATGAAGAGGGACAGGTGAGCGGGGGATCAGTGGTGCAGGGACACACAGGGAGGGCAGAGGTGAACAATTCAGAGGGTGGACATGGGAAGTGGCGGCGGCGGGGGGGGGGGGGGGGTTTAGGGAATTCACCCTCTGTTGGCTGGCTGCTGCTCTGCAAAAGGCTTCAGGACGTGGCCGGCCGGATGCGGCCATTTCGCGATCTGGCCAGCCAGAGTCCAAAAATGTAAGTTATACACAGGCTACTTCGCTGATTGGCCACATCAGCCGGTCACTGCTCACAATGGCCAGCTAGATCCTGAAGGGACTAACTTCGGGTTCAGGCCGTAACATACGTGGATGCAGGAAGCTGAGGGAGGTCCATGATTTATCGAGAAGCTCCGGGCCCTAACTCCCATTTGAACCATGCAAGTTTTGAGTTGAATTTGGACGAAAAGACGACAATAGTGCACGAAAACGTACAGCTTTCAAAAACCAGCACAGGGAGAAAAAATGGTTAAAAATAAAATATCTTTCAAGAATATGGTAATCTTACCATCTTCTTCAAAACTGAAGTATGCCTGATTGGCCATGACTGGGTTATCATTTATAAAAGAAGATGCATCTGCATACACAAAAGTGAGAAATGATTAACAAATATTTACTCGTGCACAGCAGAAGGAAAATGGAACAGATCCCAAAGCAAGCAATGAGGTGTAGGGATCACAGAATGAGGTGCGGGGATCACAGGAGACACAGAATGGGGTGCAGGGATCACAGGAGACACAGAATGAGGTGTAAGGATCACAGGAGACACAGAATGAGGTGTAGGGATCACAGGAGACACAGAATAGGGTGCAGGGATCACAGGAGACACAGAATGGGGTGTAGGGATCACAGGAGACACAGAATGAGGTGTAAGGATCACAGGAGACACAGAATGAGGTGTAGGGATCACAGGAGACACAGAATAGGGTGCAGGGATCACAGGAGACACAGAATGAGATGTAGGGATCACAGGAGACACAGAATGGGGTGTAGGGATCACAGGAGACAAAGAATGAGGTGTAGGGATCATAGGAGACACAGAATGGGGTGCAGGGATCACAGGAGACACAGAATGGGGTGCAGGGATCACAGGAGACACAGAATGGGGTGCAGGGATCACAGGAGACACAGAATGGGGTGCAGGGATCACAGGAGACACAGAATGGGGTGTAGGGATCACAGGAGACACAGAATGGGGTGCAGGGATCACAGGAGACACAGAATGAGGTGTAGGGATCACAGGAGACACAGAATAGGGTGCAGGGATCACAGGAGACACAGAATGAGATGTAGGGATCACAGGAGACACAGAATGGGGTGTAGGGATCACAGGAGACAAAGAATGAGGTGTAGGGATCACAGGAGACACAGAATAGGGTGCAGGGATCACAGGAGACATCACAGGAGACACAATAAGGTGCAGGGATCACAGGAGACACAGAATTAGGTGCGGGGATCACAGGAGACACAGAATGGGGTGCGGGGATCACAGGAGACACAGAATGGGGTGCAGGGATCATAGGAGATACAGAATGAGGGGCAGGGATCACAGGAGACACAGAATGAGGTGTAAGGATCACAGGAGACACAGAATGAGGTGCAGGGATCACAGGAGACACAGAATGAGGTGTAGGGATCACAGGAGACACAGAATAGGGTGCAGGGATCACAGGAGACACAGAATGAGATGTAGGGATCACAGGAGACACAGAATGGGGTGTAGGGATCACAGGAGACAAAGAATGAGGTGTAGGGATCACAGGAGACACAGAATGAGGTGTAGGGATCACAGGAGAAACAGAATGGGGTGCAGGGATCACAGGAGACACAGAATGGGGTGTAGGGATCACAGGAGACATAGAATGAGGTGCAGGGATCACAAGAGACACAGAATGAGGTGCAGGGATCACAGGAGACACAGAATGAGGTGTAAGGATCACAGGAGACACAGAATGGGGTGTAGGGATCACAGGAGACACAGAATGGGGTGCAGGGATCACAGGAGACACAGAATGAGGTGCAGGGATCACAGGAGACACAGAATGAGGTGTAAGGATCACAGGAGACACAGAATGGGGTGTAGGGATCACAGGAGACACAGAATGAGGTGTAAGGATCACAGGAGACACAGAATGGGGTGTAGGGATCACAGGAGACAAAGAATGAGGTGTAGGGATCACAGGAGACACAGAATGAGGTGCAGGGATCACAGGAGACACAGAATGAGGTGTAAGGATCACAGGAGACACAGAATGGGGTGTAGGGATCACAGGAGACAAAGAATGAGGTGTAAGGATCACAGGAGACACAGAATGAGGTGTAGGGATCATAGGAGACACAGAATGAGGTGTAGGGAGCACAGAATGAGGTGTAGGGATCACAGGAGACACAGAATAGGGTGCAGGGATCACAGGAGACATCACAGGAGACACAATAAGGTGCAGGGATCACAGGAGACACAGAATTAGGTGCGGGGATCACAGGAGACACAGAATGGGGTGCGGGGATCACAGGAGACACAGAATGGGGTGCAGGGATCACAGGAGACACAGAATGAGGTGCAGGGATCACAGGAGACACAGAATGAGGTGTAAGGATCACAGGAGACACAGAATGAGGTGCAGGGATCACAGGAGACACAGAATGAGGTGTAAGGATCACAGGAGACACAGAATGGGGTGTAGGGATCACAGGAGACACAGAATGAGATGTAGGGATCACAGGAGACACAGAATGGGGTGCAGGGATCACAGGAGACACAGAATGGGGTGTAGGGATCACAGGAGACACAGAATGAGGTGTAAGGATCACAGGAGACACAGAATGAGGTGTAGGGATCACAGGAGACACAGAATAGGGTGCAGGGATCACAGGAGACACAGAATGGGGTGTAGGGATCACAGGAGACACAGAATGAGGTGTAGGGATCACAGGAGACAGAATGGGGTGTAGGGATCACAGGAGACACAGAATGAGGTGTAAGGATCACAGGAGACACAGAATGAGGTGCAGGGATCACAGGAGACACAGAATGAGGTGTAGGGAGCACAGGAGACACAGAATGAGGTACAGGGATCACAGGAGACACAGAATGGGGTGCGGGGATCACAGGAGACACAGAATGAGGTGTAGGGATCACAGGAGACACAGAATGGGGTGTAGGGATCACAGGAGACACAGAATGAGGTGTAGGGAGCACAGAATGAGGTGTGGGGATCACAGGAGACACAGAATGGGGTGTGGGGATCACAGGAGACACAGAATGGGGTGTAGGGATCACAGGAAACAGAATGAGGTGTAGGGAGCACAGAATGAGGTGCAAGGATCACAGGAGACACAATGAGGTGTAGGGATCACAGGAGACACAGAATGGGGTGTGGGGATCACAGGAGACACAGAATGAGGTGTAGGGAGCACAGAATGAGGTGTAGGGATCACAGGAGACACAGAATGAGGTGTAGGGATCACAGGAGACACAGAATGAGGTGTAGGGATCACAGGGGACACTGAATGAGGTGTGGGGATCGCAGGAGACACAGAATGAGGTGTAGGGATCACAGGAGACACAGAATGAGGTGTAGGGATCACAGGAGACACAGAATGAGGTGTAGGGATCACAGGAAACAGAATGAGGTGTAGGGATCACAGGGGACACAGAATGAGGTGTAGGGATCACAGGAGACACAGAATGGGGTGCGGGGATCACAGGAGACACAGAATGAGGTGTAGGGATCACAGGAGACACAGAATGGGGTGTGGGGATCACAGGAGACACAGAATGGGGTGTGGGGATCACAGGAGACACAGAATGAGGTGCGGGGATCACAGGAGACACAGAATGAGGTGTAGGGATCACAGGAGACACAATAAGGTGCAGGGATCACAGGAGACACAGAATGAGGTGCGGGGATCACAGGAGACACAGAATGAGGTGCAGGGATCACAGGAGACACAGAATAGGGTGCAGGGATCACAGGAGACATCACAGGAGACACAATAAGGTGCAGGGATCACAGGAGACACAGAATGAGGTGCGGGGATCACAGGAGACACAGAATGGGGTGCGGGGATCACAGGAGACACAGAATGGGGTGCGGGGATCACAGGAGACACAGAATGAGGTGCGGGGATCACAGGAGACACAGAATGGGGTGCGGGGATCACAGGAGACAGAATGAGGTGCGGGGATCACAGGAGACACTGAATGAGGTGTAGGGATCACAGGAGACACAGAATGAGGTGCAGGGATCGCAGGAGACACAGAATGGGGTGTAGGGATCGCAGGAGACACAGAATGAGGTGCAGGGATCACAGGAGACACAGAATGGGGTGTAGAGATCACAGGAGACACAGAATGAGGTGTAGGGATCACAGGAGACACAGAATGAGGTGCAGGGATCACAGGAGACACAGAATGAGGTGCAGGGATCACAGGAGACACAGAATGAGGTGCGGGGATCACAGGAGACACAGAATGAGGTGTGGGGATCACATGAGACACAGAATGAGGTGTGGGGATCACATGAGACACAGAATGAGGTGTAGGGATCACAGGAGACACAGAATGAGGTGTAGGGATCACAGAATGAGGTGCGGGGATCACAGGAGACAGAATGAGGTGCGGGGATCACAGGAGACACTGAATGAGGTGTAGGGATCACAGGAGACACAGAATGAGGTGCAGGGATCGCAGGAGACACAGAATGGGGTGTAGGGATCGCAGGAGACACAGAATGAGGTGTAGGGATCACAGGAGACACAGAATGAGGTGCAGGGATCACAGGAGACACAGAATGAGGTGCAGGGATCACAGGAGACACAGAATGAGGTGCAGGGATCACAGGAGACACAGAATGAGGTGCAGGGATCACAGGAGACACAGAATGAGGTGCAGGGATCACAGGAGACATAGAATGAGGTGCAGGGATCACAGGAGACACAGAATGAGGTGTAGGGATCACAGGAAACAGAATGAGGTGTAGGGATCACAGGAGACACAGAATGAGGTGCAGGGATCACAGGAGACACAGAATGAGGTGCAGGGATCACAGGAGACACAGAATGAGGTGCAGGGATCACAGGAGACACAGAATGAGGTGCAGGGATCACAGGAGACACAGAATGAGGTGCAGGGATCACAGGAGACACAGAATGAGGTGCAGGGATCACAGGAGACACAGAATGAGGTGCAGGGATCACAGGAGACACAGAATGAGGTGCAGGGATCACAGGAGACACAGAATGAGGTGCAGGGATCACAGGAGACACAGAATGAGGTGCAGGGATCACAGGAGACACAGAATGAGGTGCAGGGATCACAGGAGACAGAATGAGGTGCAGGGATCACAGGAGACACAGAATGAGGTGCAGGGATCACAGGAGACATAGAATGAGGTGCGGGGATCACAGGGGACACAGAATGAGGTGTACGGATCACAGGAAACAGAATGAGGTGTAGGGATCACAGGAGACACAGAATGAGGTGTAGGGATCACAGGAAACAGAATGAGGTGTAGGGATCACAGGAGACACAGAATGAGGTGCAGGGATCACAGGAGACACAGAATGAGGTGCGGGGATCACAGGAGACACAGAATGAGGTGCGGGGATCACAGGAGACACTGAATGAGGTGTAGGGATCACAGGAGACACAGAATGAGGTGCAGGGATCGCAGGAGACACAGAATGAGGTGCAGGGATCGCAGGAGACACAGAATGGGGTGTAGGGATCGCAGGAGACACAGAATGAGGTGCAGGGATCGCAGGAGACACAGAATGAGGTGCAGGGATCACAGGAGACACAGAATGAGGTGCGGGGATCACAGGAGACACAGAATGAGGTGCGGGGATCACAGGAGACAGAATGAGGTGCGGGGATCACAGGGGACACAGAATGAGGTGTAGGGATCACAGGAAACAGAATGAGGTGTAGGGATCACAGGAGACACAGAATGAGGTGCAGGGATCACAGGAGACACAGAATGAGGTGCAGGGATCACAGGAGACACAGAATGAGGTGCAGGGATCACAGGAGACACAGAATGAGGTGCAGGGATCACAGGAGACACAGAATGAGGTGCAGGGATCACAGGGGACACAGAATGAGGTGTAGGGATCACAGGAAACAGAATGAGGTGTAGGGATCACAGGAGACACAGAATGAGGTGCAGGGATCACAGGAGACACAGAATGAGGTGCAGGGATCACAGGAGACACAGAATGAGGTGCAGGGATCACAGGAGACACAGAATGAGGTGCAGGGATCACAGGAGACAGAATGAGGTGCGGGGATCACAGGGGACACAGAATGAGGTGCAGGGATCACAGGAAACAGAATGAGGTGTAGGGATCACAGGAGACACAGAATGAGGTGCAGGGATCACAGGAGACACAGAATGAGGTGCAGGGATCACAGGAGACACAGAATGAGGTGCAGGGATCACAGGAGACACAGAATGAGGTGCAGGGATCACAGGAGACACAGAATGAGGTGCAGGGATCACAGGAGACACAGAATGAGGTGCAGGGATCACAGGAGACACAGAATGAGGTGCAGGGATCACAGGAGACACAGAATGAGGTGTAGGGATCACAGGAAACAGAATGAGGTGTAGGGATCACAGGAGACACAGAATGAGGTGCAGGGATCACAGGAGACACAGAATGAGGTGCAGGGATCACAGGAGACACAGAATGAGGTGCAGGGATCACAGGAGACACAGAATGAGGTGCAGGGATCACAGGAGACACAGAATGAGGTGCAGGGATCACAGGAGACACAGAATGAGGTGCAGGGATCACAGGAGACACAGAATGAGGTGCAGGGATCACAGGAGACACAGAATGAGGTGCAGGGATCACAGGAGACACAGAATGAGGTGCAGGGATCACAGGAGACACAGAATGAGGTGCAGGGATCACAGGAGACATAGAATGAGGTGCGGGGATCACAGGGGACACAGAATGAGGTGTACGGATCACAGGAAACAGAATGAGGTGTAGGGATCACAGGAGACACAGAATGAGGTGCAGGGATCACAGGAGACACAGAATGAGGTGCAGGGATCACAGGAGACACAGAATGAGGTGCAGGGATCACAGGAGACACAGAATGAGGTGCAGGGATCACAGGAGACACAGAATGAGGTGCAGGGATCACAGGAGACACAGAATGAGGTGCAGGGATCACAGGAGACACAGAATGAGGTGCAGGGATCACAGGAGACATAGAATGAGGTGCAGGGATCACAGGAGACACAGAATGAGGTGTAGGGATCACAGGAAACAGAATGAGGTGTAGGGATCACAGGAGACACAGAATGAGGTGCAGGGATCACAGGAGACACAGAATGAGGTGCAGGGATCACAGGAGACACAGAATGAGGTGCGGGGATCACAGGAGACAGAATGAGGTGCGGGGATCACAGGAGACACTGAATGAGGTGTAGGGATCACAGGAGACACAGAATGAGGTGCAGGGATCGCAGGAGACACAGAATGGGGTGTAGGGATCGCAGGAGACACAGAATGAGGTGCAGGGATCGCAGGAGACACAGAATGAGGTGTAGGGATCACAGGAGACACAGAATGAGGTGCAGGGATCACAGGAGACACAGAATGAGGTGCAGGGATCACAGGAGACATAGAATGAGGTGCGGGGATCACAGGGGACACAGAATGAGGTGTAGGGATCACAGGAAACAGAATGAGGTGTAGGGATCACAGGAGACACAGAATGAGGTGCAGGGATCACAGGAGACACAGAATGAGGTGCAGGGATCACAGGAGACACAGAATGAGGTGCAGGGATCACAGGAGACACAGAATGAGGTGCAGGGATCACAGGAGACATAGAATGAGGTGCAGGGATCACAGGAGACACAGAATGAGGTGTAGGGATCACAGGAAACAGAATGAGGTGTAGGGATCACAGGAGACACAGAATGAGGTGCAGGGATCACAGGAGACACAGAATGAGGTGCAGGGATCACAGGAGACACAGAATGAGGTGCAGGGATCACAGGAGACACAGAATGAGGTGCAGGGATCACAGGAGACACAGAATGAGGTGCAGGGATCACAGGAGACACAGAATGAGGTGCAGGGATCACAGGAGACACAGAATGAGGTGCAGGGATCACAGGAGACACAGAATGAGGTGCAGGGATCACAGGAGACACAGAATGAGGTGCAGGGATCACAGGAGACACTGGATTAGGTGCAGGGATCACAGGAGACACAGAATGAGGTGCAGGGATCACAGGAGACACAGAATGAGGTGCAGGGATCACAGGAGACACAGAATGAGGTGCAGGGATCACAGGAGACACAGAATGAGGTGCAGGGATCACAGGAGACACTGAATTAGGTGCGGGGATCACAGGAGACATAGAATGAGGTGCGGGGATCACAGGGGACACAGAATGAGGTGCAGGGATCACAGGAGACACAGAATGAGGTGCAGGGATCACAGGAGACACAGAATGAGGTGCAGGGATCACAGGAGACACAGAATTAGGTGCGGGGATCACAGGAGACATAGAATGAGGTGCAGGGATCACAGGGGACACAGAATGAGGTGTAGGGATCACAGGAGACACAGAATGAGGTGCAGGGATCACAGGAGACACAGAATGAGGTGCAGGGATCACAGGAGACACAGAATGAGGTGCAGGGATCACAGGAGACACAGAATGAGGTGCAGGGATCACAGGAGACACTGAATTAGGTGCGGGGATCACAGGAGACATAGAATGAGGTGCGGGGATCACAGGGGACACAGAATGAGGTGCGGGGATCACAGGAGACATAGAATGAGGTGCAGGGTTCACAGGAGACACAGAATGAGGTGCAGGGTTCACAGGAGACACAGAATGAGGTGCAGGGTTCACAGGAGACACAGAATGAGGTGCGGGGATCACAGAATGAGGTGTATGGATCACAGGAGACAGATAATGAGGTTTAGGGATCTCAGGAGACACAGAATGCGGTGCAGGGATCACAGGAGACACAGAATGGGGTGTAGGGATCACAGGAGACACAGAATGAGGTGTAGGGATCACAGGAGACACAGAATGAGGTGCAGGGATCACAGGAGACACAGAATGAGGTGCAGGGATCACAGGAGACACAGAATTAGGCGCAGGGATCACAGGAGACACAGAATTAGGCGCAGGGATCACAGGAGACAGAATGGGGTGTAGGGATCGCAGGAGACAGAATGTGGTGCAAGGATCACAGGAGACACAATGAGGTGTAGGGATCACAGGAGACACAGAATGGGGTGTGGGGATCACAGGAGACACAGAATGAGGTGTAGGGAGCACAGAATGAGGTGTAGGGATCACAGGAGACACAGAATGAGGTGTAGGGATCACAGGAGACACAGAATGAGGTGCAAGGATCACAGGAGACACAATGAGGTGTAGGGATCACAGGAGACACAGAATGGGGTGTGGGGATCACAGGAGACACAGAATGAGGTGTAGGGAGCACAGAATGAGGTGTAGGGATCACAGGAGACACAGAATGAGGTGTAGGGATCACAGGGGACACTGAATGAGGTGTAGGGATCACAGGGGACACTGAATGAGGTGTGGGGATCGCAGGAGACACAGAATGAGGTGTAGGGATCACAGGAGACACAGAATGAGGTGTAGGGATCACAGGAGACACAGAATGAGGTGTAGGGATCACAGGAAACAGAATGAGGTGTAGGGATCACAGGGGACACACAATGAGGTGTAGGGATCACAGGAGACACAAAATGAGGTGCGGGGATCACAGGAAACACAGAATGAGGTGCGGGGATCACAGGAAACACAGAATGAGGTGCGGGGATCACAGGAGACACAGAATGAGGTGCGGGGATCACAGGAAACACAGAATGAGGTGCGGGGATCACAGGAAACACAGAATGGGGTGCAGGGATCACAGGAGACACAGAATTAGGTGCAGGGATCACAGGAGACACAGAATGAGGTGTAGGCATCACAGGAGACACAGAATGAGATGTAGGCATCACAGGAGACACAGAATGAGGTGTAGGGATCACGGGAGACACAGAATGAGGTGTAGGGATCACATGACACACAGAATGAGGTGTGGGGATCACATGAGACACAGAATGAGGTGTAGGGATCACAGGAGACACAGAATGAGGTGTAGGGATCACAGGAGACACAGAATGAGGTGTAGGGATCACAGGAGACACAGAATGAGGTGTAGGGATCACAGGAGACACAGAATGAGGTGTAGGGATCACAGGAAACAGAATGAGGTGTAGGGATCACAGGTGACACAGAATGAGGTGTAGGGATCACAGGAGACACACAATGAGGTGTAGGGATCACAGGAGACACAAAATGAGGTGCGGGGATCACAGGAAACACAGAATGAGGTGCGGGGATCACAGGAAACACAGAATGAGGTGCGGGGATCACAGGAGACACAGAATGAGGTGCGGGGATCACAGGAAACACAGAATGAGGTGCGGGGATCACAGGAAACACAGAATGGGGTGCAGGGATCACAGGAGACACAGAATTAGGTGCAGGGATCACAGGAGACACAGAATGAGGTGTAGGCATCACAGGAGACACAGAATGAGGTGTAGGCATCACAGGAGACACAGAATGAGGTGTAGGGATCACGGGAGACACAGAATGAGGTGTAGGGATCACAGGAGACACAGAATGAGGTGTGGGGATCACAGGAGACACAGAATGAGGTGTAGGGATCACAGGAGACACAGAATGAGGTGTAGGGATCACAGGAGACACAGAATGAGGTGTAGGGATCACGGGAGACACATGAGGTGCGGGGATCACAGGAATGGAGACAGCGATCAGAGGGGAGCAGAGGACACACATAAGGAGATCACAGAGAGGGGTACAGAAGTTGCACTCACCATCTGGCACTGCTGGGCCTCTTTGAACATTTAAGGCAGCAGGATGGAAAGCTCCTAATGGAAAAACAAAAACATAATGAACTTCTTAAAAAGCTACTTGAGGGAAAACCAACAACTAGTAATACTAATAAAATGTTGATGCTAACCAGGTCCAGGGTTAATGTCTGGCTCACCAAAAGGACTATGTCCAGGAAGGTAGGGACCCACTGAGAAGCGAGTGGAAATATCATTGTGCAAGTCAAACAGGCGCAATGTACCAACTCACCAGAGACACCCGTACTCCAAGACCAACTCACCAGAGACACCCGTACTCCAAGACCAACTCACCAGAGACACCCGTACTCCAAGACCAACTCACCAGAGACACCCGTACTCCAAGACCAACTCACCAGAGACACCCGTACTCCAAGACCAACTCACCAGAGACACCCGTACTCCAAGACCAACTCACCAGAGACACCCGTACTCCAAGACCAACTCAAAGTCAGTGGCTTCCAACCATCACAATGGCCTCAAATTCACTAAGCAGTTTAGACTAGTCTACAGATGGTTTTTAGTCTACTGATGGTTTGGTGTAATGTTATGCTGGGAATACACCATACAATTTTCTGTAAGATTCTCTGTAAGATTTACCTGCCAGATAGATAAATTTCCAACATGTTCAACTTTATCTATCTTACCATCTATCTGCTGAGCAATTAGGCATTGTTCTACTCAGCAGGCGATAACCAGAAGACAATGCACCAGAGATAATGACCATTCCCTACAGAAAATAATCTAATTATGCATTCTAACAGAAAATCTAACAGAAAATTGTATGGTGTATTCCCAGCATTATGCTGGGAATACACGGTACGTTTCTGTACCTTGTAATCGAGCCGCTGATGGCTCGATTGATAATTTACGTGTCCGATACCCCGCCGGATCGATTCCCCGCTCGATACCGCGGGCAGGACAATGCACAAAAACGGAAAAGATGGAAAGAAGCGCCCGCGGGGACGAGAGGGAATCGATCTGGGCGCCCGCGGGGATGCACCGGAATCAAGCCAGCGGCTCGATTACATGGCCAAAAACGTACCGTGTATGCCCTGCATTAGACCTGTTTTTAGACCTGTTCTAACGTTCAGTAATTACACAATTCACAAATGTAAACAAAGAGTAACCACGCCCACTTTTTCTGAGAGATTACACCAGCTGATTTCTGTCAGTAAAGTAATTCTGTGAGGTATTTTCGATGAGAGGATGAAACCTTTTGAATTAATTTTGCAGGAGTTTAATTGTATGCAGAGGAGAGCTCATCAGAGGAGAATGATGTCAGTCATAGCCGCTTATTTGTGAATTGCATCTTTTGATCATTTCCCCTGCTTTACCCACCTAATTACCAAATGGTTTAGACCAGGTCTAAAACATTTGGTAATAGTGAATTCCCCTTCGATGCAACTGACCAAACCATCAGTAGACTAAACCATCTGTAGACTACTCTAAACTGCTTAGTGAATTGAGGCCATTGTAATCACCAGCCACAAGCTCAGAAACCACCACCAGCAAAGCATGACAACACACTGCCACCAACTCAGAAACCACCACCAGCAAGGCATGACAACACACTGCCACCAGCCACAAGCTCAGAAACCACCACCAGCAAGGCATGACAAAACACTGCCACCAACTCAGAAACCACCACCAGCAAGGCATGACAACACACTGCCACCAGCCACAAGCTCAGAAACCACCACCAGCAAGGCATGAGAACACACTGCCACCAGCCACAAGCTCAGAAACCACCACCAGCAAGGCATGAGAACACACTGCCACCAGCCACAAGCTCAGAAACCACCACCAGCAAGGCATGACAACACACTGCCACCAGCCACAAGCTCAGAAACCACCACCAGCAAGGCATGACAACACACTTCCACCAGCTCACAAATTACCACCAGCAAGGCATGAGAACACACTGCCACCAGCCACAAGCTCAGAAACCACCACCAGCAAGGCATGACAACACACTGCCACCAGCCACAAGCTCAGAAACCACCACCAGCAAGGCATGACAACACACTGTCACCAACTCAGAAACCACCACCAGCAAGGCATGACAACACACTGTCACCAGCCACAAGCTCAGAAACCACCACCAGCAAGGCATGACAACACACTGTCACCAGCCACAAGCTCAGAAACCACCACCAGCAAGGCATGACAACACACCACCACCACCACCAGCAAGGCATGACAACACACCACTATCAGACACATCTACCTGCCATGAGCTCAGAAACCACCACCACCAGCAAGGCGTGACAACACAAAACTATCAGACACATCTATTAGCCACCAGCAAAGCATGGCAGCACAGCTATTAGACATCTATTAGCCACTAGTTTAGAAGTCACCAACACACTGCCACCAGCCACGAGTGACATCAGCCAAACTATCTGAAAAACATCGACAAGCACTTGCAGTGTGAACCTGCCCCTCCTCCCTGCTAGAAATGTAGACAGCAATTAAAGCTGGTACTATAGATAACTACTCTCCGCACCAGTACTATGCAACAGCTTTGTTAGGTAGTACAGTATTGTACAGTGTTGGCCATAAATAAAAGCAAGTTTTGAATCAGGATGATACTAAATTAAATGCTAAAAGTGATAAATAAGAGTAAGCTTTTGGCTATTCCACCTTCATCAGACTCAAATCCTGTGTGCTGACAAGATGATGACGGACACAGCTATATTTAACCACTTTACCCCCCACGGTACGAATTTCTCCGTCCCTCCCCCCCCCCCCCCCCCCCTAAAAAACCAAGGGACGGAGAAATCCGTACCTCCCGCCGCTCGTGCGTGCGCTCCCGCCGCTCGTGCACTCCACCGCCCGCCCGGAGATCAATGAACGGGAAAATCCATTCCCGTTCGTTGATCTAAGCCCCCGCAATGATCTGCTGCTTCTATGAGAAACAGCGCGATCATTGTGATTTTCCCAGCCTCGTAGTGCTTCCGCATGACAACAAACTCACTGTAGTAAAGTAATAGTAAAACTACACCCTAAAGCATTTTACATATACAAATACATTACTTTTACACAATAAATTAACTCATTACCTCCCACACTCCCCAATTTTTTTTTTTGTAATAAAAAAAAAAAAAATACAATAAAAAAAAAAAACAGTTACCTTAGGGACTGAACTTTTTAAAAATATTTATGTCAAGAGGGTATAACACTGTTACTTTATAAACTACGGGCTTGTAATTAGGGATGGATGCAAAACTGAAAAAAATGCACCTTTAATTCCAAATAAAATATTGGCGCCAAACATTGTGATAGGGACATAATTTAAACGGTTTTATAACCGGGACAAATGGGCCAATACATTTCATGGGTTTTGTCACGGACGGTTGCGGGGCCACAGACGCGTCCTGGAACCGCCCGTGAAGAAAAGTGATCGCACTCTATTCTCTGCATCGATTGCGCTTCAGATCCATAGAATCTGGATTGGTTGTGTAGGGGCTACCTGTAGCAACCTGGAGTACCTGTAGCAACCTGGAGTTTCTCTTCCTCCTAGCTGTCACGGAACAGCCGTGAAAAACGTGGGCGAATTGGAAGGATCCGCGCAGTCCAATTTCTGATAGCTTTCTAGCTAAATGTGTGCAGTCGTGCAAGCGATCAGAAAACTACACTTTTGTGTTTTTAATCCAGAGATGTGTTCCCCTGTGACCAAAGAATTTCCCTCACCCCTCAGGAATTTCGCACGTGGCCAGATTCCCTGCAGGGCCTAGCTCATTCCCCCTACAGCAGATGTCCCCATGAAAAGGACCAGGAAGCTGGCTCCACAGGGGGGGGGCATAGAAAGCCAGCCGATCCGGCACCGAGCACGGGCCATAAGAAAAGCATTTCCTGTCGGTATACGAAAACCGTATGTCGCACAGCTATAAAATTCATATCGTCTTGTTCGGTAAAATCTGGCCATCGAGCTGATATGAAATTCAATGGGATAGACCGTCCGGTTATTGAGATATGAATCTTCTCAGGAGCCTGACCTGCTGGCTTAGCCATGTCTGATGTCATATTAATCTGTATTTTCCAACAAGTATGAATCTGTTACCCCCCTAAATATAACGTGTATGGTTCAGGAGTTACAGCATTTCATAAGTTTAGCCATAAAATCTCTCAGAGGGAATGAACTGTTCTTTGTTGGTAACTTAGAGGGGGCCGGCATTGCCACACCCCCAAACCAGCTTCATCAACAGCACATGGCCAGCAGGCGGGCATGATTTCTCCATTTTTCCACCTTCATGAACACACGGCCACCGTGAGGAACAAGTGGTGGCCATTTTGATTGAACTTAGCTGAAACAAAGAACTCTGCGGAACTTGAAATCAAGGACTTGATGATTTTCCCACAAAAGGACATCTTTCCAGGAACTAAGTATTTTCTCTCCCTTCTTTTATTTTTCATACTGGCTATTACTGTTTTAATAATTGTCTGTATATATTAATTATTTATATTGCTTTCAATAAACCGACGCTATCGTCAGTTGTTGTTCTAGCTACCCTATTATTCAGCACACACAGAACTGATCCCAGGTCTCTGAAGAGACGCTACTATTGTTTGTTGTTGGCTAGACAGAATACAGCGTGTTTTAACCGTTTTTATTCGCATGACTAGGCAGTCAGACGGGTCCACTGGCCCATACCAGTGGTGGTGGCAGATACCCTGAAATAGTGTGTAAAGTTGTAATTACTATACCCCACAGGCTCCCTTCTGGTCGGGCTGCTGCCCAAATTTCTGTCGGTTTCTGCGCAAAGATCGCGACCAAAGCTTGCATGGTCTGTGTGCTGAAACCGATTGGAAGGCAATTTGCGGTCCGACCACTAGGGCTCCTGTGACAGGTTTTAATTACAGTAGCATGCATTATTTAAAAACTATAATGGCCGAAAACTGAAAAATAATTTTTTCCCACATTTTTTCCTATTTTCCCATGAAAACAAATTTAAAGCCTAATTGGTGGCGAAAAAAACAAGATATAGTTCATTTCATTGCGATAAGTAATAATAAAGTTATAGACGAATGAATGGAAGGAGAGCTGAAAGGTGAAAATTGCTCTGGTGTTCAAGGGGTAAAACCCCTCAGTGGTGAAGTGGTGGAGGCCGCAATAGCAGCATAGGGGGCGATGTTATGGCTGGGAACGCGAAGAATCACTCGCGTTCCCATGACTGTCGGCTCCTGACGGCGAAACCGGAAGTGGTCGCCGGCGAGGTCGGGAGGATCTCCGAGACACGGCGAGGGCACCGATCGGCTGCAGGGGGCTGAGGCAAGCCCCAGGTGAGTAAATGTCATTTTTTTTAATCAGACTTAAGGTTACCTTTAACCACTTCACCCCAAAGGGGTTTTCACTGTAACGGACAAGAGCAATTTTCACCTTTCAGTGCTCGCCCCTTTCATTTGCCAATAGCTTAATCACTACTAATCACAATGAAATGATCTACATCTTGTTTTTTTCACCACCAATTGGGCTTTTTGGGGTTGATATTTGCTTTCAGTAATTACTTTATTTTCAATGCATTAAAGGGAAAAAACAAGGAAAAAATATGAAAAAAACCCACACTATGTCTCCAATTTCATCCCCTATAGTTTTAATATAAACACTGCTACTGTACATAGTGGGAGGAGAGTTAAGCAGACAGGAGGAGCCAAACTATTTTTTTTTTAAATGTTAATTGGGATAGAGATGTTAGATGGACACCACAACCACCACCAGCGCTCCTGTTATGGTAAAGCCAAAAACCGCCACCAGCTATTCTCAAGAGCGCAGAAACAAGCAGCCGCATTTGCTGACATTTCACGCCACAGAAGCACGATGAAGCTCTTACCAAAATTATAGTGGCCTACGTCCGGGCCGTTATATGCTGGGTGCAGATATGGATTGTTCCTCAAGGCAACTGCCGGAGGGGGACCATTTTGTGCCTCTTCATCTGAGAGGAGAATGCGGGACACACCAGCTGGTTACATCAGGATATAAACAATCTTTTATCTACACTGGCGGCCATTTTGTTCTGGCCCAGTCATGCGCTGAGGCCTTCTGTGTGTTAGCAGGGTTACTATCTAAAATAAAATGGGCCGACCAGGCCATATAGGTATAGGTTTTTCTATAAAGTGTCCTGGAGTAAGGTTATACAGGTTTATAAATGAAAACACTAAATACAAAAACCCAAGCAGAACCTCGGGTCAAAAATCAAATACTTGCCTTCGGGGAGAGATGCCTCTGGACGAAGCTGGCTGTTTCGGCGCATATCGCTCAAGGCCGAGCACAGAATCTAGATCTAGGTGCCGCTATAGCAGCAATGCTATAGTGCGCGGGGCGAGTAAGGGTTATTTGAGATTCCGGAACCAGAGTCAGAGGGGGAATACTTGAGGCTGCCAGGGATCTGAGCAGCAGCAGGATGAGCCGTCATTTGGCTCACACTGCACCCAGCTCACAGCGGCGTACTAATAAGTACACCCTCTGGACTCTAAGGCGGCTTGACATACTGTCCTATGGACCTCCGCTGCTGCCCTCGCGTGTGAACGGCTCCAGTTTACAGAATGGACACGCCCATGCCTGAAGAGGCACGTAGTCAAGAGCTTGGAATCCAACAAGAGCTGGTCGGATTCCTTTGGGAGGGGTCCGTGCTCAACAGTTGGACTGGAGGACGGCGTGGGAAGACACTACAGGATCCAGAGGCTTCCCTCTTAGGTGGTCCCTACAAACTGCTGGAGTTACAATTTTTAAAGGCTACCCGAGGTAAAAAAAAAACTAATTAAAACTCTACTTTAAGTTTTTACTGATTTAGCTCAATGACACATTCATTGAAGTATGCCAGAACTAAAATGTGAACTATTGAACCTTTTATCACTTTCCTGCTCTCACAAGCCATTTTCTGCCAGGAAAGTGTTTTATAGTTGTAACTTCTTATCAGTGAGTCAGTCCAGACTCAGACAGGAACTGCCACTTACATACCTGATAACTCTTTCAGGCAGAGAAAGAAAAAAAGGAACACAGCCTAGTTATTTGTAAGATAGGCACTGTACATACACATGCCTATCTCATCATGTCACCTCAAGTATCCTTTAATGTAAAAAACCTACATTACTGATTTCTATGACATTTTTGTTGTTACATGTTACAGACTAGTACTAACTTAAGTAGTTGAAAGTAGTTTAAAACACAAAAGCACGTTGAAAACAACCCAAAAACATTGTTTTTACTATACGTCCAAAGAGAAGGGGGAGGATAGTTAAGCAGACAGAAGGAGACAATTTTTTTTAAAATGCTAATTAAGATAGAGCTGTTAGATGGACACCACAACCACCACCAGCGCTTGTTACGGTGAAGCCAAAAACCACCAACAATTCTCAAGATCGCAGCAACAAGCAGCCGCATTTGCCGACACAGAAGCACAATGAAGCTCTTACCAAAGCTATAGTGGCCTACGTCCGGCCCGTTATATGCTGGGTGCGGATATGGAATGTTCCTCAAGGCAACTGCCGGAGGGGGACCATTTTGTGCCTCTTCATCTGAGAGGAGAATGCGGGACACACCAGCTGGTTACATCAGGATATAAACAATCTTTTATCTACACTGGCGGCCATTTTGTTCTGGCCCAGTCATGCGCTGAGGCCTTCTGTGTGTTAGCAGGGTTACTATCTAAAATAAATGGTCTGGCAAGGCCATATAGGTATCTATTTTAAAAAACATTTTTGTTAAAGCTCCTTATTGTGGTGCTGCTAGGTGCGCGGCAATCATACATATTCTATTTTAAAAAACTGTCCTGGAGTAAGGTTATACAGGTTTAGAACTGAAAACACTAAACATGAGAACTCAAGGGGAAAATCGGGTCAAAAATCAAATACTTACCTAAGGAGAGGGACAGAGCTGTGGAGTTGGTACAAAAATCATCCGACTCCAAAGTTTATGAAACCAACTCCGACTCCAGCTATGGATTTGGTTCAAAAACCCTCCGACTCAGACTCCTTGGTTTATTGAAACCACCAGCTCAGTCTCCGGGTACCCAAAATTGCTCCGACTCCTCGACTCCACAGCCCTGGAGAGGGAAGCCTCTGGATGAAGCAGATTGTTTAGGCGCACATAACTCAAGTCCGAGCACCAAAACTAGGTGCCGCGATAGCAGCAATGCTATAGTGCGCGGGGCGTGTAAGGGTAATTTGGGATTCCGGACCCAGAGTTGCGACAACTTGGAGGGGGAATTTAGCGGCAGCAAGATGAGCCGTCATTTGGCTCACCCTGCACCCAGCTCACTGGTGGCGTACTAATAAGTATGCTCTCTGGATCCTAAGGCGGCTTGACATACTGTCCTACGGACTTCCGTTGCTGCCCGGAACCCTCCTCCGGGAAGGGGAGCTCGACAGCACATGTGCAGTAGTATGGAGCCACTCGCGCACAAATGGTTCTGGTTTACAGTACGCCCACGCCTGTGAATGAAGAGAAGCTCGGTCACAAGCTTGGAATCCAACAAGAGCTGGTCGGATTCCCTTGGGAAGGGGGGGGGGGGTAGGGGGTCTGTGCTTGGCAACGGTGGACTGGAGGACGGCGTGGGAAGACTCTATAGGGTCCAGAGCAGGTTTTCTCAACCAGGGTTCCCTGGAACCTCAGGGTTCCTTGGCATTGGGAGAGTATGATAGAGGGCACATTATAATGGGGGTACTGTGAAAATTGGGGGCCAGAATAATGAGCGCATAATAAAAAGCACTAGAATAAGGAGACATGGTAATGATGGCACTGTAATAGCGGGTAGTGACAAAAAGCCACACCAGCTTTTGAAGGCCATGCCAGGGGTTCCTGGAGATACAAAAATTACTTGCTGGGGTTCCTTGAGATCCAAAAAGTATTTGTAGGGTTCCTCCAGGGTAAAAAGGTTGAGAAAGGCTGGTCCAGAGGCTTCCCTCTCGGGTAAGTACAGGTGGACCCCTACTTACAAACGGCTCGAGTTACAATATTTCATGTAAAAAAAACAAAAACATACATTACTGATTTCTATGACATTTTAGTTGTTACATGTTACAGAATTGCTTAAAGAGACACTGAAGCGAAAAAAATATTATGATATAATGAATTGGTTGTGTACTATGAATAATTACTAGAAGATTAACAGCAAAGAAAATATTCTCATATTTTTATTTTCAGGTATATAGTGTTTTTTCTAACATTGCATCATTCTATAATATGTGCAGATTACACAACACTCAGCATTCAAAATGATACTTTCAGAACAGTCTGAACTAATGACCTCTCCTCTGGCAGAGAAAAAGTAAATAGCTCAATAACAGTTATGATAATAAAAGTCAGAAAACAGCCCTCTCCACGTAGAGCTTAATGGCTTTTTTGCATAGAGATAACAACTGGAGTTGCTTAACTCTTCCTGTACTGGAAACAATATTAGACTTGTGTCTTTGCTGTTAATGTTTAATTTCTTAGCTGTACTACACACACAAATCATAATATCATGATTTTTTTTTCGCTTCAGTGTCTCTTTGTAGTTTAAAACAAATATTAAAGCACATTGAAAACAACCGACAAACATGGTTTATACTATACGTCCAAAGAGAAGGGGGAGGAGAGTTAAGCAGATAGGAGGAGCCAAAGTATTTTTTTAAAATGTTAATTGGGATAGAGCTGTTAGCTGGACACCACAACCACCACCAGCGCTTGTTACGGTGAAGCAAAAAACCACCACCAACTATTCTCAAGAGCGCAGAAACAAGCAGCCGCATTTGCTGACATTTCACGCCACAGAAGCACAATGAAGCGCTTACCAAAGTAATAGTGGCCTACGTCCGGCCCGTTATATGCTGGGTGCAGATATGGATTGTTCCTCAAGGCAACTGCCGGAGGGGGACCGTTTTGTGCCTCTTCATCTGAGAGGAGAATGTGCGACACGCCAGATGGTTACATCAGAATATAAACAAGAGCTTTTATCTACACTGGCGGCCATTTTGTTCTGACCCAGTCATGTGCTTATTTACTATATAGGAGAAGGGGGAGGAGGGTTAAGCCGGCAGGAGAAGCTAACTTTTTTTTTTTAATTGGGATAGAGCTGTTACCTACAGGGCTGTGGAGTTGGAGTCTGAGTGCTGGAGTTAGAGCAATTTAGGGTACCTGGAGTCAGAGTCGTGGTTTCAATAAACTAAGTAGTCGGAGTCAGGACAATTTTGCAGGGCTGTGGAGTCTGAGTTGGAGTCGAGGAGTCGGAGCAATTTTAGGTACCCGGAGTCAGTGATTTCATAAACTGAGGAGTCGGAGTCAGGTGATTTTTTGTACAAAATCCACAGCCCTGGTAAGTATTAGACTAAGGAGACGGAGCAATTTTGGGTACCCGGAGTCGGAGTTTTCATAAACTGAGGCGTCGGAGTTGGAAGATTTTTGTACCGACTCCACAGCCCTGGAATTTTGCACCAACTTCATAGCTCAGGTAAGAATTAGACTAGGGAGTCGCAGGCGAGAAGTTGGAGCAATTTTGGGTACCTGGAGTCAGTGGTTTTGTAAAGATGAGATTCAAGGATTTCACAAAATGTTATCATGGACTCCGACGTTCCCTTTTATTTTATCTGTTTTTGCTAGTCAAAAAACTATGGAGAGGCTTTTGAGACCTTGATCATGTATCCTATCATTGTGTTAATTTTTGCTTACTGGGGAGTACTGGTATCCTTTACTAATGTGTAAACATATTACTTATATGCTTCGCCACCTATAATTAATCAAAACTGTCAAGTACTAACGTCCGAGTATCAACAGAGAATTTTTGTCTAGAACCTAGGTTCTCAACGTGTGGTACGTGTACCCCAGGAGGTACTCGGGCTTGATCTACTTAACCAAGAATAACAAATTTAGAGTTTTAGAAAATTATAAATCTTATTTAAACAAAACCAAAGTAGTGTTTTAGCTAATTAAAAGCAATAGTAAATGCTTGGAAATCGTTTAGAACCAATTATCATGTACTATGTTTAAATATATATTTGTCAAGGGGTACTTGTAATAAAGTTTACTTTGCTAGGGGGTACTTGGCGAGTACAGGGTTTTAAATACGAATAAAATGTTGAGAAACACTGGTCTAGAGGAAGTATTAAAAATAGTATTTTTGCAGCTGTGCTTGGATTGTAGCCACAATTTCATGAGATGCTATGTTAGCTTTTGTCCCTTGGCAGAAGCGAGTCTGATGCTATATGATCTCGATATATCGATTCTTCAATAATATACGTAGACTTTGGTTAGTTGGTCTGCTCATCATTCCAATATTCAACTTAACAGTTTCATAAACTGAGAAGTCAGAGTTGGATGATGTTTCTACTGACTCCACAGCCCTGGCAAGAATTAGGAGCAATTTTGGGTGCCTGGAGTCTGAGGTTTCATAAACCGAGGAGTCGGACGATTTTTGTGCTGACTCCACAGCCCTGTTTAGCTGGACACCACAACCACCACCAGCGCCTCCAGTTATGGTGAAGCCAAAATCACCACCAACTAATCTCAACATTGCAGAAACAAGCAGCCACATTTGCCGACATTTCACACCACAAAAGCACAAGCTCTTACCAAAGTTATAGTGGCCTACGTCCGGGCTGTTATATGCTGGGTGCAGATATGGAATGTTCCTCAAGGCAACTGCCGGAGGGGGAACGTTTTGTGCCTCTTCATCTGAGAGGAGAATGCGGGACACATCAGCTGGTTACATCAGGATATAAACAAGAGCTTTTATCTACACTGGTGGCCATTTTGTTCTGGCCCAGTCATGCGCTGAGGGCTTCTGTGCAGGAGCAGGGTTACTATCTA
Source organism: Hyperolius riggenbachi (assembly GCF_040937935.1). Taxonomy (NCBI): domain Eukaryota; kingdom Metazoa; phylum Chordata; class Amphibia; order Anura; family Hyperoliidae; genus Hyperolius; species Hyperolius riggenbachi. Next base: position 12,554,095 of record NC_090646.1, on the reverse strand, counting down.
CAATAAATCGGATGCCGAGGCCATATAGGTCTTTTTATGATGTGTCCAGGAGGAAGGTTATACAGGTTTATAACTAAAAAACGAAGCAAACGCTTGTAGAGAACCCCAAGGGGAAACCTCGGGTCAAAAATCAAATACTTACCCAAGGAGAGTTAAGCCTCTGGACCCTGTAGAGTTCCCCAACCCTATCCTAAAGGCCCTCCAACAGTGCATGTTTTGCAGGAAACCACAAACATGCAAAGGTGAGGTAATCAGGGGCTAAGCAGAGCTGATTAACTATTTCTGTGGCTTTCCACAAAACATGCAGTGTTGGTGGGCCTGGAGGACAGGGTTGGGGAACACTGCTAGAGGATTCCCTGTCATTCACTGGAACTCCGCCGCTGCCTGGGACCACTATCCTGATTTACCAGGAAGTGGGTTTTTTTTTTTGTTACTTAGTCTTTATGAATGGACATGGCCCCTGATCGGCGTCATGTCCATTCAATCCGGGCATTGCGATTGGTTCGGGGAACCCTCAGTTCCCTTCCCCAATCATCGCTAATACACTATTGGGGGCTTTCGATTGTTTTTTCTTTTTGTCTTTCTACATCGCTACGGAAAAGCCACCGGGTAAGAGCAGGGGTGCACGTGCCCATGTGCACGCACACCCCCAGCTAGAGGCCTGCGCGGGTCTAATTTTTCAGATCCGCAGCCCTACTACCCGCACCCTGCTTTTTTGGTGAATCTGGTACCCGCACCCGCAGACCCACGAACTGAACCCTGATAAAAATCAAAACAGGTACCCGAACCTGACCCGCAATTCGGGTAACCCGCGGGTACCTGACCTAATGCAGGCCTCTACCACCCAGCTATAAACACTGGACATGTATACCCGGCCAGAGGTGAAGTGGTTAAAACAAATTAAAACATGTTGAACACAACCCAAAAACAGTGTTTATACTATATGTCCAAATCCTGAGTTGTGTGACAGTAAATCATTTATCCACGTTTTCTCTATGTATAACACAGGACTCAACTTACACACACATACTACTTACAAACCCCCTGAAATGTAACCGGTTTGTAAGTAGGGGAGCGCCTGTATTCGACTTTGACCTGAGGTTTTAAGGCAATCCTGAAGTGAGAAACATCCTTTCAGGTTAGATACCCCCCTATGTAGAGGGAAGGGTCAGAATACCATAGAGCCCTCCTGGTCCTTCCCGTACTTATTGTGCCGCCCCCACACACACTTCCTGTGCCGCCCCCACTCCCCATACTTCCTGTGCCACCCCCCGTACTTCCTGTGCCACCCCGTGGAAGATATTCCAGAGACACTGGCTGTGTCTTCAGTACTCCCTGGGAAGCCTTCAGAAGTACTTAGATCCCCAAGGGCTTCAGAAGATGGGCGTATTCGTACCGCACATGCGTAAGCCCGGACTTAGAGACTCTGAAGCCTCTTAAAATTCCGCTTATTATTTCAAAATCCTGTGTAACATCATTCCCCTAACTAAAACGCTGCATCCCCGTGGCTGGACACTAACTAAATCCCCCCAAACGGCCCCTGCAAAATCCATGACTTTCTTGGTCGTGGATTTTGCTACCCTGTGCACTTCCGTGTGAGGCAGAGCTGTGAGCCGTAGCTCTGCCTCTACACGTGTCTGTCAGTGCGCAACTCCGCCTCTCCCCCGCCCCTCTCAGTGAAGGAAGACTGACTGAGAGGGGTGGGGGAGAGGCGGCGATCCGGGCTGACAGACGCGCTGAGAGGCAGAGCTATGGCTCAAAGCTCTGCCTCACACGGAGGCGCTGCCCGGATTGCACCCCGGGGAGTTAGTTAGATTCCAGCCGCTGGGATGCAGTATGTTTTAGTTAGGGGAAGGATGTTACACAGGATTTTGAAATAAAAAGGGGAATTTTAAGAGACTTCAGAGTCTCTTTAAAGAGACTCAGAGATGAAGTAACATAATAGATTTATATATACCTGGGGCTTCCACCAGCCCCATCCGCATGGATCGCTCCCACGTCGCCATCCTCCACTGCCTCTATCTGCCGGTACCGGGTCTCATAACAGACCAGTCAGGGCCAGTCGACCCAAGCGCAGTGCGTTCCCTCCGTACTGCGCAGGCGTAAGGCAGGCGCTGGAGAGACAGAGGGAGTCACTGCGCATGCGTAAATCTGGCGGAAGTTACAAATCCTGGTAACGGCGATAGAGAAGGCCGAGGACGGCGGCGTGGGAGCGATCTATGCGGATGGGGCTGGAGGAAGCCCCAGGTATGTTTAAATCTATTATGTTACTTCATCTCTGAGTCTCTTTAAAGTGAACCTCCAGACTAAAAATCGACTCAGCAGCACTGGAAAGGCTTGGTGTTTCTTTAACAGCTTATCAGCATCAGAACTTTGTTTCTCTTATACAAGCCTCATTTTTAGCTGCACAGAAGGAAAACTGCCCGGGCATTTTTCCCCTGATGCTGTGCAAAGCATGATGGGATTTCTGATGTTGTTGCTCTCGTTCTGCTGTTTTGGTGCAAAACATTTTTTCTTACATTTTGAATTTGACATTTGAAGCCTAGCGTGTGCAGCTGGGAGGGGTAATCAGGACACAGGACAGTGGGAACTGTGTCTCCTGCTCCCTGTCACCTCCTTTCAACCAAAAAGATGGCTGCCCCCATGACAAAGATGGCTGCCCCCATGAATCACAAACATTTGCCTGTTCTTTTAAAACAGGGTGGGTAAGAGATTATATTACCTATCTATTCTAATTAACATAACTAATGTAACTTAATGACAGTATGTTTGTTTAGGCTGAAGTTCCCCTTTAAGTGTGCTGTATGGAAGTACTCGGGACGCAAGTACTTCTGAAGGATTCCTGAAGAGGTCAACACGGAACATTCCTGGAACAAAACGGCGGACGGAGGACCAGGAAGTCTTATGGGATGCAGAGCCTCCCCTCAACTTGAGTATATATCCAACCTGATGCGAGTTTGCTTCAGATTGCCTTTTTTAGATTTTACGGTCTAAAAACGGTACAATTTTTTTTGTCCCCTTTCAGACCCTAAAACCTGGAAAAAAATCATGCTGCCAGAGAGATCTGCAATCAGTCACCTCCCTGGCTCCAGCGCTGCAGTTATGCCTCCATCCTCCAGGTGGCGCTGCAACTCTAAAGTGAGATTGCCTGACAGTCGGCGATCTCACCAGGAGGAAGCGGAGCCCCGGAGGAGATGAAGAAGAATGACGTCCGACGTCAGGATCCCCCGGGAGGTATGTAGAAACGCTCCCGCTGTGCGCACTGCTCTGCATACAGGCTCCGGCTGCTACCCCGGGCAGAGGTCGGGGTAACCGCTCTGAGCTGCGGTTTTCCGCTCCTACCCTAGCTCGGGGTTACCGCCAAGAAGTAACCCAGAAAAATGTGTGCACAGGATAAAGAGCGTCTATTTAGAAATATTTAAAAAAATTAAGACGTGTGAAGGTTCAAACAAGCAACGTCTCTTCTACATAACTTTGAGGAGAATACCATATTTCTCTATCCTAAACTAGAATGTAAAATCACACTATGAAAGACATAAAATAATAATAATATTATTATAAGATAATAAATATCTCCAAAATTTCCCGTTCTATTTATGTAGTCTGATAACTGGCATGAGATGGGTGTCATCAAAATATGAAAAAAAAATAAATAAAACAACATGAAAACCAAAAACCACAACAGCCACCAGCACTCCTGTTACGCCAAAGCCAAAAACCACCAATGACAACTCCCAAGGCCACAAAGGCCACCAGCTGCATTCAGTGACATTTCACGCCACAAAAACACGAGAAATTTCTTACCAAAGTCATACAGGCCTCCGTCCAGGCGGACATATTGTGGGTGCAGAAGTAAACCGTTCCTCAAGGCACCTGCAGGAGGGGGAACGTTTTGGGTCTCTTCACCTGGGAGGGGAATGGGGGACACTGGCTGGTTATTACAGGATATAAATAAAGGGACTTCCAATGCCACTGGAAGCCATTTTGTTCATGACCGAAGTCATTTTATAGAGTGTTTAGTTAGAAGGATTACAAGATCAGCTAAAATAAACTGGAGGCAGAAGCTTTATAATGAGTGTTTATCAGGTCTCCTTGAGGAAGGTTAGAGGTGTATAAGTGAAACCACCAGACACCTAAGAAAGGTCCCGAAAATGAGGGTGCACGAAAGTACTGTGAAATAAAAAAAAAAATTAGTGAGAGGAAAAGGTGAGGATAACCGAAGAATCTTCCAACCCAACCCCCCAAGAGATGCCTAAACCACCGACGGAGCTGGCTACAGCTCGCTTCCTTAATCCCGCTCTCATCCACATGATACATTCTGAATACATGATTAAAGGGACTCAGAGCTGGAAAATTAAAAAGATTTGATACATACCTGGAGCTTCCTCCAGCCCCATACGCACGGATCACTCCCACGCCGCCGTCCTCCGCTGCCTGCATCTACAAGAACCGGCTCCCGTCACTGACGTCATCGGAGCCGGGCTACGCAGGAGAAGTGCGCCCTCTACGCATCTCTCCAGTGGCTGCTGCAGAGATACGCAAACAGCGCACTTCCCTTACGCTTAGACTGGCTCCGACTGACAGAAGTGACGGGACCCGGTTCTTGTAGCTGCGGGCAGCGCTGGATGGCGGCGTGGGATCGATCAGAGCAGATGGGGCTGGAGGAAGCCCAAGGTATGTATCAAATCTTTTTAAATTTTCAGCTTAATGTGTAAAAAAACCTGTGCTTGTGATGAACTATTAGGGCTCAGACACACTATAAGTGCTTTTCTGAGCGCTTTTTAGCCATCAGCGCTACCTAAGAGCTTTTTAAAAAACGCTCCCATTGACTTACATTAAAATAGCGGTATAATCCCAGTAAAATTGTGATCACTGTTAAATTGTGCGATTTTACCGTGGTGTTAATGAAGGTAGCCATACATCTAGCGATTTGGTTGTGCGATCGACTATTCGATTCAATCATTTTACAGAATCGAGAGGGAATCAAGTGTGGTACAGAATTCCCAATCGATGAAGAGTGGCCGATAAGTCCAATCAACCAGCTTACTCGATCGAGCAGGGTGCAAGATGTCGGTCGATCGCACAGGAATCCGCTACTGTTCACATATCGTTCCATCGATTTTTACATTAAGAGAATGGAGACACTACATTGGTCAGACCGATTAGTGAAGGTTAATCGCTTGTAGTGTGCGGGTCACTAATTGATCGACTTTCAATCAACTATACTGAAGTCGATTCCCCAATAAAGTTGATCGCTTTGTTGATGGAATCTGAATTGCTAGAATCTAGTTGTATGGCTACCTTAAGTCAATGGGTGCATTTTTTTAAAAAAAGCTCTCAGAAAGAGCTGATGGCTAAAAAGCACTCAGAAAAGCGCTTGTAATGTGTTTGAGCCGATCAGGTGCCTGTCCATCTAGCGATGTACGGGCAGACCGACCATGAGACCGATATCTCTCTGATGCAATCTGATTGGAGAGAGTTCTGTTGCCTGCCCGTACACCACGAGCAGATTCCTGATAGATTTCAGCATAAAACTGGGCTAGCGCCGCCGCCTGCCCCAAGTGTAAAAGGCTGTCCCCGTCCCCCTGGAACCCACGCTCCGAAAATTCACACCTGTCCGCCAGCACAACTTCCAGTGTCCACCGCTGTCACCGTACCGCTGCTGTACAGGTACTTGCCGCAACAGTGGTGACAGCGGGTGATGCCGGGAGTCGCGCCAGCGGGAATGGAGACTTTTTAGAGCAGCAGCACCGTGGCGGGCGGGGGATAGCCATCAGTCGCCTGTATGCCGGTTGTTGCGATATCGAACACTGATACCACCACGTATCTGATCAAGCACTTTCGACTGAAATTTTACAGCGTGTACAATCTGCTTGAAATCAATCAAATCATCAATCGGGGGGACATGTTAGGGCACAGATTTTCATCTGATACAATATAATTATGTAATCAGATGGCATATTGAGCCAGAAAATCGCTAGATGTATGGGCAACTTTACTTCGGTGGAGGACATCAAACATCCAGAATCTATAAAACACAACTCCAGCCAGGCACCAGCGACTAGGCTTCTGGGAGCCGTCTAGCCTGTATCTCATCTATAATTGTGGGAGTAAACCAAGCATGCAAAAAAAAGGCAAAACTCACTTTTCAGTGTTATGGGTGCCTTTGGTGGCTCCACCCCCCAGGCCTGAGCGATGTGATTCAGCAAGATGTGGGAATACTTCCGGTGGGCCACCGGGTTCCAGTGGACGAAGTCCTTGCATCGGGTGTTGAGCTCGAGCCGGAAGTGATAGTGCATGTCCAGCACGTCCACCTTGTAAAAGTCGGCCAGGCTGGCGCTGTAGAAGTTGCCTTTGATGATGTCCCAGCGCATGTTGAGGCCTGAGCACTGGCGTGTGTACTGTTTCATGGGAAGAAAATATACCGATGTATCAACAATAAATAAAATATCTCTCTGCCATCCCGGACAAACCCCCAAACAACCCAAATTAGAGTAGGTTCACACTTGCTTTAAAAACGTACCCGTGGCTCTTTTTTTTGGCCTGATCAAAAACGGAGCCACGGATACCAGGGCATACATTTCCACGGACTGGAAACGTATGCTGCAAATACATTATAGAGGAAAAGCGGAGGGAAAACAACAAATCGAATGTTTGAAACGGATCCGATCTGGACATGTGTGGACCTGGCCTTAAAGCCAAATGTGTGAGATTTAGGAATAGAAAAAAAAATGACATACTTACCTCCGGAGGGGGAAGCCTCTCTCTGGATCCCCCACCAAGCCATTAGAGAGCAGGGGACTCCTGAAGCGAGGTCACATTGTTCCTGTGCAGTAGCATGGACTCACTGGGGTTTTGTCAGAGTTCAATCTACTGCGCAGTCTCAGATGGTTTGCCCAGCAGCACGGACCCGATCAGGCTGAGCTGACACTAGGATCCCCCTCTTCACTGTCTCTTCTGCCTGACTAAGGCCCGGTTCACATTAGCGGTTGTTTGCCAAACGGACCGGATGACCTGACCGGATCCGGACCGGATCCGGATCGGAACCGTACGGTTCTGATCCGGATCCGATCCGGATCCGGTCAGGTTGCATCAGGTGGTAATCAGGATGCGATCCGGATCCGTTTGGCAAAATATACGTAAAAAAAAAAAAAAAAATGTTGGGGTCTGGGAGGTCAGCAGAAGGGGGACCTGTGGAATCAGGCCCTCTGCTGTTTAGCACTCACCTCCACCTCCGACATGCTGCCAACATCCTGCCAACACCTCCAGCTCGTGCTGCTCCACTCCAAAATGCTTTGCCCATGTGTCCCCAGCCAATATCGCCGCAAAAATCCGCATAGGAAGTGGGGTAGAAGATCCGGATTTCTCAGCCAGTGTGTTGTGCGGCCTCCGGTTCCCATTTGTTTGTATTGGCCGGATGGTGCAGTCTGGCTCTGCCCCGGATACGGCTGCCGGAGGGGCCGGATGAAAAAATAGCGCATGTTGGAACGGAGGCCGGAGTCCGGATCCGGCCCGGATCCGGTCCGGTTCTGCAGAACGGACCCATGTGAACGGACGCATAGGCTTTAATTGCTATGCCGTGCGTCCGTTCCGTCCGTTCTGCAGGCGGTGCGGCTCCGGCACGGCGATTCCGGAGGGCCACCGCAAGTGTGAACCGGGCCTAATACTGTCCACACACTAGCAGACTGTTCTAGCAGATACAAGTCGGATCCGTGTAATGAACCAGCGATCATCAGAGAAACTTCACTGTGTTTCACTAGATTTAAAAACATTCTGCCATGTGCAGCAAATTGATATTGTGATTTTTAATATTGACAGCATGAAGGTCACCTGAACTGATGTTTAAAAAATTACAGTGGAGCATCTTTGCACATATACTTATGTAAAAAAAAAAAAATTGCGCTGTTGAGAGACATTCAGTTCATGTAATAAAAATCTGCCCGTGTGTGACCAGCATATGATGTAACGGAGAGGTCAGCAGCTGTGCACAAAGGCATACTGGCTGTTAGAAGTCATGTAGCAGAGACCAAGTGAATGGGGGTGTGGGGGATGAATATCCCATCAGCACCAGCCGGCTGATACCGTCTTTCCCCTAAAATAAAACATCCTCCAAAAATAAGACCTAGCTGTAACTATCTGTCCTACTGCTGCAGTCTGCTTCTTCCTGTTTACACATGCCCACCAATTAAGACGGACTCTTCCGTATTTCATTCATGCATGGATTGCCTCCTCCTCCTCAACTCTTTCATCTAATCAGCAGCGGCTCAGTGGGGTGCCTTTCACTGCTACTGTCTGACCAGGACTGATCAAGATGAGCGCAAAGATGGACAAATGCCTTTAAGGTGGCCATACACTGGTCGATTTGCGATCAGATCGACCAACAGACAGATCCCTCTCTGATCGAATCTGATCAGAGAGGGATCGTATGGCTGCCTTTACTGCAAACAGATTGTGAATCGATTTCAGCCTGAAACCGATTAACAATCTGCTGAGCTGCTGCTGCCGCCTGTCCCCTCCCCCCCCAGCATACATTACCTGAGGCTGGCTCCTGGGCGTGATGTCCCCGTCATGTGGCACCTCCGGCATCCGCATATAACTTACGCTATCACACCAGTGACAGCGGAAGTTCAAATAGAGCGCCCTCTAGTTGTACTTCCGCTGTCACTGGCATGACAGCGGAAGTTATACGAGGATGCCGGAGGTGCCATGACGGGAGCAGTGACGGACGGGATGCCCGGGAGCCAGCCTCAGGTAATGTATACATGCGTCGAAATGTCCCGAATTGTACGCCGCAAGCGACGCGATCCCAACCCGCGGGCGATCAACGGTAATTTCCCGCACGGCGCGATCGACGGGCCGATTGATATCAGGAGGAAATCAAATGGTCCAGTGCGTTTAGCGCAAACTATTTGACAGCAGATTCTATTCCAGTGATCGAATCTGCTGTCGATCGGCGGGAAATCGGGCCAGTGTATGGCCAACTTTACAGTGACAGACCTCTATTGGCTAGTCAGCAACTGTCAGAGGTGAGATAATTCCCTGGCAGACTTGCCAGGGATTACAAACACACACTGAGTATCTTTTTCGCTCTCCCCGTTCCCCTATGCAGATTCAACATGCCACTGAATAGTGGCATTACTTTAACCTAACCTACATCCCTGGTTACCAATCCAAATCACTCCTCCCGCTTCCCCACAGGAGTAACATATACCTGCCCCTCTCTATCACTCCCTATCTTCCAGTACAGTAGTGACAGTGCAGAACGAGCAATCCAAGGGACTTCCTTTTCTCTGTTTGTTGTAGATGGTATAGTGTATGCCCATACACTACAGTAGCGTCCCCACACACCTCATACACTAACATACAAAAACATACCCCTTCAAATATAAGACATCCCCAAAAATAAGCCCTAGCACATCTTTTGGAGGAAACATTATTATACAGTAAGACAGTGTCTTATTTTTGGAGAAACACGGTAGTGGCATTTCTCAGCACTTGTTTTAGTTTAATTTAAAAAAAACCTGAGCTGAGGGGGCGGAGCTGACTTTCTTACCTGGGGCTTCTTTCAGCATCCCCAACCTGCTGAGGTCCATCAGTGGAGAGTTAGAGAAAGTTGGAAGTCAGAAGTGGCTCTCTGGAGCCCATTGGCTGTTTTATACTAGCCTCTAAAGAGTTCAATGTGACATCATCCAGCAGGGATGAATCCATACCCCATCGCCTGCTATTGGCTGATAATAACACGTGATAGCGTGGCAAGCACAGCCTTTACTGCGCATGCCCTGGAAAATTCCATTTCAAGTCTGTACATCTTGAGCATGATCTCTATTCTACGGCCTTGGGGAGTCACAGCACAATGTTCTACAGTGCTTCTAGAAATATCTCTATTATTCTCTAAGAGAAATTCTCCTTAAAGAGACTCTGCCAAGCAAGTCCTTTCACTAAACCAGTTAGGTAAAGTAACTGAGGCCTCCAAAGCATATCATACTTAAATTCTAACAGTCACCATTACATGAATTACTAAGGGGACTGCAGAATGCCACTGCTACACACTATAGGGTCTTTACTGAATGCAAATAATGGATAAAAATGGCTTATATTTTGCAATATACATTTATAAAATGAGTCAGTGTTTGCCCAATGTAAAAAGCTTTCCTCACCCCAATTTACTTTAACGTTTATCACAGTCCTTGTTCCAAAATGGATTAAATGGGTTTTTCCCCTTATATAGACAGGTGTGTGCCTTTCCAAACCATGTCCAATAAACTGAATTTACCATAGGAGGACTCCAGTTCAGCTAACATTTCATGATGATCAGGATGCGCCTGAGCTCAATTTTGAGCTTCATGGCAAAGGCCGTGAATACTTATGCACATGTGATTTCTGAAGAATTCTGAAGAGTTGAACTTTGAGTTTCATCCCACTTTTTAAGGGGAACTTCAGCCTAAACAAACATACTGTCATTAAGTTACATTAGTTAGGTTATTTAACCTCCCTGGCGGTTAATTTATTTTTGAAAATGGGCAAAAAACGTGTTTTTTTTTATTTATTTTTACCAGAGTGGTAGCTACATGAAACACCACTAGAGGGCGCATGTGGCCCTCTAGTGCGATCGTCGCCGGCATCAATAGCAAACAGGGGAACGCGTATATAACGCGTTCCCCTGTTTGGCTTCTCCTGTCGCCATGGCGACGATCGGCATGACGTCATGGACGTCAGTCGACGTCCTGCGCACTCGATCCAGCACATAGCGCTGCCCGGAACTCATTGATCCGGGCAGCGCAGGGCTCTGGCGGGGGGGGGGGGCCCTCTTCAGCCGCTGCGTGCGGGCGATCGCCGCAGAGCGGCGGCGATCGAGCTGTGCGCGCGGCTAGCAAAGTGCTGGCTGCGCGCACAGCACTTTGAATGGGGCGAATTGCCCCAGCAGACCCTGAGAAATCCTCCTGCGCGGCATAGCCCGAGCTCAGCTCGGGCTTACCGCCAGGGAGGTTAAAATAGATAGGTAATACAATGTCTTACCCACCCTGTTTTAAAAGAACAGGCAAATGTTTGTGATTTCATGAGGGCAGCTAGCTTTTTGGTTGGAAGGTGACAGGGGGCATGGGACACACTTCCAACTGTCCTGTGTCCTGATCCCCCTCACAGCTGCACGCGCTAGGCAATGATGACGACAACAACATCAGAAATCCGATCATGCTTTGCACAGCATCAGGGGAAAAATGCCCGGGCAGTTTTCTTCTGTGCAGCTAAAAATGAGGCTTGGGTAAGAAAAACAAAGTTCTGATGCTGTGAAACTGTTAACACTGAGCCTTTTCAGTGCTGCCGAGTAGATTTTTAGCCTGGAGGTTCACTTTAACCTACCTGGCGTTCTATTAAGATCGCCAGGGCGGCTGCGGGAGGTTTTTTTTTTTATTAAAAAAAAACAAAACTATTACATGCAGCCAACTGAACTGCATGAAAGCCCACTAGAGGGCGCTCCGTATGCGTACTTCAGTAACAAGGAAGCCCGCAATGAGCGGCCTTCCTTGTTTCGCTTTCCTCGTCGCCAAGGCGACGAGCGGAGTGACGTCATGGACGTCAGCCGACGTCCTGATGTCAGCCGCCTCCGATCCAGCCCTTAGCGCTGGCCGGAACTATTTGTTCCGGCTGCGCTGGGGGGACCCTCTTTCGCCGCTGCACGCGGCGGATCGCCGCACTGCGGCGGTGATCAGGTAGCACACGCGGCTGAATAAAATCGGCCCAGCGGGGCCTGAGAAATCCTCCTGCGCAGGTTACCCCGAGCTGAGCTCGGGATAACCGGCAAGGAGGTTAAGGTACTAAAAGACAAAAGCTCCCATCAGGCTGCAACAGAAGGGTTGTGGATGCAGACAACTTTACCCAGACCTCCACTGCAAGTAATAATAATAATCCTAACATTTGTATAGCGCTTTTCTCCTGTTGGATTCCAAGCGCTCAAAAACTGCAGCCACTAAAGGCGCGCTCAAGGGACCTCCCTGTAGTTTTAGGAAGTCTTGCCCAAGCACTTCTTACTGAATAGGTACTGACCCTAGCCTCCCATGTCAAAGGCAGAGCCCTTAACCCGTACACAATTCCGCCACTCTAACGTAACCAAGACACACACACGTAACGGACAGGGAAAACTTGCATTAGTAACATCATGATGTCTGGATGTGGACAGGTCCCCTTGAAGGTAGGGTGCAGGGGAACCAGTGGAGAGATGGCATTGATAGCAGTACAACGCTCACCTCTTGGTAGGAGAGTTCAGAGGTTAAGGTCCCCACCAGATCCTCGTCAGGCTTAAAGCCGGTCGGCATAGTCATGTTCCAAATCACCAGGCACTCTGGACTCAGGACCTGGGGGAGCCGCTGGAAAAGGCAGTCCAGGTTTCTCTTGTACGCCGACAGGTCATAGTCGTTGTACCTGCAGGAGAGACATGGCTCTGAGCATTGTTGTTGTGGAATACAGAGGACTGTCTTGTCTAGTCACATAACCGAGAGCCCTCACCCTGGATGTGATTTCTCATACAAGTTGTGTCTACCCATAGACTGCAAGCTCACATGGATTTCCTGGCCTAGCCCTATTACATATATTAGATGTATGTACACAGCTCTCCCAATTGATAGACGTTCCAGTCAGAATGACCACATTGGCCATTGATTGGGACAGAATTACTTCACCAGCTGGGTAGGACGATGGTTCCTGTGGTCTTTATAACCCAAGAATATCGAGGAGTGAAAAGGAGGGACCAGAAGCCCAATTGTGCAATATGCGTTGTGGTGGGGTGTAGATGTAATTGCTGAAAATATATATATATACTCACAAGGGTAGGTTACAAATACTTGCAACAACCACTGTTTCCTTCAGGGAATTGCCCGTCCCCGCCCCACTCTCCCTGTCTGTTCACAGGAACTGGACGGTCGCTCGCCAAGGAAGGTCTAAGCTGACAATACTGACAGGTAGTGATGGACATGTCTAGGAGAACTCCTGGAGAAGCATGGGATTTGTTTGATCAGCTGATAGATTTGCAAAGCTCTGATTGGCTGTGATCACATCCCGCTATATCACATGCTTATGACTAGCAAATCGGAGACTTGCATATCAATCACCTGACCAAATTGATCACATGCTTCTCCCTGCGTTCCCTTAACCACTTGCCGACCAGTAAATTTCTGTCTGATCTGTGCTGCGTGGGCTCTCCAGCCCGCAGCACAGATCAGGAATGAGGCAGGGCGATCAGACTTAACCCCTTTTTTCCCCACTAGGGGGATGTCCTGCTGGGGGGGGGGGGGGTCTGATCGCCGCCGGCTCTCTGCGCTTTGCGGGGGGGGGGGCTCTTCAAAGCCCCCCTCCGCAGCGTTTTCGGCGCTCCGTCCCTCTCCCTTCCCATCTGAGCTGCGCAGGACGGATATCCGTCCTGCGCATTGAAGGATAGGCTTCAGCCTATCATATGCCGGCGATCCCCGGCCAATCAGAGGCCGGGGATCGCCGATCTGCCTTACGGCGCTGCTGCGCAGCAGCGCCGTATGATGTAAACAGCGGGGATTTCTTCCCCGCGAAATCCCCGCGTGTTTACATTTTGCCGGCGAGCCGCGGTCGGCGGCTCTCCGGCTGTTCACGGAGACAGCCTCCGTGAATGGAAACCCGCAGACGACCAGTTTACGCCAATCTGCGTTAGCTGGTCGTCAAGAGGTTAAAAATGACCACCACCATTGAATAGTGGAGGTGCCCAGTATTTAAATGAGCAAACTATAGAATTCATACAATGAAGGCGAGGCGACCCTCACCTCAAGAATCAAGCCAGTTTACTGGAATCGTCATTCTGTCTTGCTAATGTGCTCGAATGAAATCTATTCCCGTAGTACTGGTTTGATTCTTCTGGAGAGGTAAGGATTGCCTCTGATTGGGAACGGCTGAGGTTTCCCAGCACATAACACACACATTTGTGTAAACGACCAATCAGCCAGCCGAAAGCAACGGATGGGACAGGAGAGACAACGTACACAAGTGTATGACGGCTCGCTATCCCCGTCCTGTCATTTTCCTTTATCAGGACAAGACAATGTATTCCACACAGCGCTGCGCAATATAAATACTTAAAGTGGATCCGAGATAAACTTTTACTCATTGCATAATTGTGTTCCTTTCATATAGTTTATAGGGCATTTCTCAAGCCAAATACTTCTAATTCCCTATAAACTAAACCAGCCTCACCCACAGCTTTTCACAGTGCCTTGGCACTGTAGCAAGGGCTTATGGGAGCTCAGTCTGGACAGGAAGAGCAGGAGGAGGTTACTAGCCAGAGATTTCAGGGGAGGAGGAGAGAGGATTGAATTTACACACAGGCAAGCTGATGGCATCACCAGCCCTCAGCCTGTGACAATGTGACAAACAGAACATGGCTGCCCTCATTGTATCACGGGAATAATCATATACTGTTGAAGCTGTTTGCAGCTAGATTTGTTGTGTAAACTATCTAAACTTTAGATAAGATAGACAAGTTACTTGTTATAGTTAGTTTTTCATCTCGGATCCGCTTTAAAATAAATAAATCAGGACACCGACTGGAAGGATCAATCACCTGACGGGTTGGCCACAGATTCCCTCGTGGCCAAGCCCAGAGCGTGAACAGGTTATGTATACTTTACAATGGTCACCGGAGGGACATATATCATTAGGGGACAGAGTCGGGGCGGCCGATCCCTGATCAATTTCACCGGGAAATGGACTGCGGTGAATGGGCAGCTGACAGATCTCCTTTATCAGATTTAATTAGAGAGAGATCTGTCTCTTGGTCGTATCTGTCCATCATCGTAAGATATATGGCCACCTTTAGTGTTTGTTGGTAGAGATGGTCCTTGAGATAATCGATGACCAAGCAATCCGTTATTTAGGTAACTGGTGATTGTCGCAATAGTCAGGATCGCTTTAGCAGCCCAGTGAAGTGCTGGCGGACGTGCTGGTGCACTGAGAGACCGATAACGCTATACACATTCCCCTTTACCTGAGCAGGTCCCAGATGCAAGAGCTGATGAGCAGGACGTCGGGTTGGGGCCCCTTCTTGAAGTCGGCCAGCACGCTCTCTACGTAGTCCGAGTAGACCCGGGTCAGAAAGTAGAAGCGCACCAGGTGGTGGTTGGTGCAGTACTGCCGCACTTCACGGTATGTCACCCCATTGTGCATTACATCCAACGACCCGCCTTCAATCAGCTCATCATTCAGGAACGACTCCTCCCCCTAACAGGAAAAAAATAATACATCAAAATAATAATAACACACCCACACAGACAGAGAGACAGACAGACACAAGAAATAAAGTTAAAGTGGATCCGAGATGAACTTTTACTCATTGCATAATTGTGTTCCTCAAGCCAAATACTTTGTTTTAATGCTCTAATTCCCTATAAATTACACAAGCCACGCCCACAGTTTTTCAGAGAGCCTTGGCATTTTCAGAAAATAGCAAGGGCTCATGGGAGCTCAGTCTGGGCCGGAGGAGGGGGAGGTATTACTAGCCAGAGATTTCAGAAGCAGAGGGGAGGAGGGGGGATTAGGTGCAGAAGGTGAAGAAGATACAGATATGCCTGCCTTTGTGTAATGTTTACAACATGGCTGCTGTCATTGTATCACAGGAAGAAATAATCATATTCTATTGAAGCTGTTTGCAGCTAGATTTGCTGTGTAAACTATCTAAACTTTAGATAAGTTATATAGAAAAGTTACTTGTTATAGTTAGTTTTTCATCTCGGATCTGCTTTAAGTAACTGTACACTGAAAATCACAATGGCCGTGCGCTGCGATCACATTTTTCAGTTAGCACCACATGCAGTTTTGTGGGGCACGTTTTGTGTGCACAATTGCGTTTCCCAATGTGAAAAGAAAAAAAGCCACAGGAACAATTTGGAAATGGGAAATAGCAATGCAAATTGCTTGGCACTATGTTTGTCATGTGACTTGCACGCACTCCCAATGACTTGACACGAACGCAAATAGAACAATGGCAGCAGGCACTGCCATCGCATTTCAATGAAAGTCGCAAAACATTGCACCGCATCACTGAAAAGGGTACATTTATAAATATATATTTATTGTTAATATAGTATGCCTG
Organism: Hyperolius riggenbachi; assembly: GCF_040937935.1. Taxonomy (NCBI): domain Eukaryota; kingdom Metazoa; phylum Chordata; class Amphibia; order Anura; family Hyperoliidae; genus Hyperolius; species Hyperolius riggenbachi. The sequence continues at coordinate 12,537,993 of NC_090646.1, read as the reverse complement.
CTCCCTGGTGTGCCTATATACACATACGCACATTAAAACTACACTGATGTTTTGGACTAGTCCATCTCCTCATGGGGGACTCCTGGCTTTTTCTTAAATCTGATTATTATTATTATTATTTAGTATTTATATAGCGCCGACATCTTCCGCAGTGCTGCGTACAGAATATATAGTCTTGTCACTAACTGTTACTCAGAAGAGCTCACAATCTAATCCTACTATAGTCACATATCTATGTATGTATCATGTAGTGTACGCATTGTAGTCTAGGGCCAATTTAGAGGGAAGCCAATTCATTTCCCTGTATGTTTTTGGGATGTGGGAGGAAACCGGAGTGCCCAGAGGAAACCCACGCAGACACGGGGAGAACATACAAACTACATGCAGATAGTGCCCTGGCTGGGATTCGAACCCGGGATCCAGCGCTGCAAGGCGAGAGCGCTAACCACTACGCCACCGTGCTGCCCAAATCTTGTACAAACATGCCAGCTTCCTACTCATTGTGCATTATTCTGCCAACTGGACTATAAGTAAAGCCAGAGAATCCCCCATGAGGAGATGCACCAGTTCCAAATCTGGCAGTAAAATTATTCAGAGCTGTCTGCTTATAATACCAACTATAACTGTTCACGCGCCCCTCTTCCCCTGTGCATTGAATGGTGTTTCATATTGGGGGCAATGGTAGGGGCGGAGTCACAAGAGATTTCAGGCTGAAATTGATGGGTAATCGGCCTGCAGTGTGCGGGCAGCCAACATATCTCCCTCCAATCAGAAAGAGTTCTGTCTCTTGGTTGATCTGCCCATATACCGCTAGCTGTATAGCTACCTTTATGCCTGGTACTCACCATGCAATTTTCCATCAGGTAGAGGAGTCAAATCGATTTCCAACAAGTCAGATCGTTTTAATGATCGATTTTCTGATCACTTCTATACAAGTTTGAGCAGAAAAATGATTGGAAATCAGATAAGGCCTGTTGGAAATAATCCTCTTGCCCAGTCTATCTGATGGGAAATTGCATGGTGTGTACTGGGCATTAAAGTCAGAGGATCAGCAGGACAGCCAGGCAACCGGTATTGTTCAAAATTAAATATATCAGCCTTCATATCCCTCTTACTTCAGATTCCTTTTAAGGGTTAAAACCAGTTACCCATAAATTGCTGCCAGCAGCGTCCCAAAGAAGAATCTGCTGATAGGCCTGATCTTCTCTATATGACCTGTATATCCTTCCTCACAGAAAAGCAGCAACATTTCTCTGACCAGTGCGTTAAGAACGTGCTATAAAACATTACTGAAGGGGTGAGGACACAGACATGTAACTCAAGAGGAACTGTAACCAAGGATTAAACTTCATCCCAATCAGTAGCTGATACCCCCTGTCCAATGAGAAATCTATTCTTATTTACAAACAGCTCATCAGGGGCTGTGACATCTTAAACCCCTCCTACACTGTGATGTCATGACCCTGGTCCTGACAGTTTGCTGTCTGTGAACCTTGTTGCATTGTGGGAAATAACAGCGGTCAAGAAAGCAATATCTCCCTCTGTGCATAGAACTCTGAGTAGCAAATATTCCGTGCAGATCACCTGGCAGGGCTAAAGAGATCACCACCAGTGATACATTTGAGAATGTAAATCAGGGAGAGGAAAGATATTACAATGGGTGAACACTGACTAAATCAACTATAAATTAATATTGCAAACAAGCAATTGTATTCATTATGTTATTTTTGCTACAGGTCCTCATTAAATTGTCGTGGTGGTCAGTTGGAGGTTTGTAGCAGGCTGTCACAAGGTCACTAGCAAATTATTAAACAAAGTGACCCTGGAGACATTACTACAGGCAATCCAGTCACAGAATGATTCACTTCAGTCAACAAAACCGTGCGAGCGTGTCTACATGACCTGCGCAGCACCACTGCCATATGGGAGCGCAGGAATACACGCCCCTTACTGGTGCCAAATAACGGGACAATTAGCAGTGAAACATCGTATTTTGAATTGATTATACAGATCTTATTGCATGAAAACCAACAGGGGTTTGGTTTAACCTGAACAATTTTTTTCTTAACCTGCTGAGCGGTCTGGACGAGCTCAGCTCGTCCATCACCGCCGGAGGCTGCCGCTCAGGCCCTGCTGGGCCGATTTGGCTCAAATAAAATGCAGCACACGCAGCCGGCACTTTGCCAGCCGCGTGTGCTGCCTGATCGCCGCCGCTCTGCGGCGATCCGCCGCGAGCAGCGGCGAAAGAGGGTCCCCCCAGCCGCCTGAGCCCAGCGTAGCCGGAACAAAAAGTTCCGGCCAGCGCTAAGGGCTGGATCGGAGGCGGCTGACGTCAGGACATCGGCTGACGTCCATGACGTCACTCCGCTCGTCGCTATGGCGACGATGTAAGCAAAACAAGGAAGGCTGCTCATTGCGGCCTTCCTTGTTTATTCTGGGCGCCGGAGGCGATCGGAAGAACGCCTCCGGAGCGCCCTCTAGTGGGCTTTCATGCAGCCAACTTTCAGTTGGCTGCATGAAATAGTTTTTTTTTTATTAAAAAAAAAACCCCTCCCGCAGCCTCCCTGGCGATCTTATTAGAACGCCAGGGTGGTTAAAGGGACTCCGAGCTCTAGCAAACAGATTTATACATACCTGGGGCTTCCTCCAGCCCCATACGCTGCAATCGCTCCCACCCTGCCCTCCTCAGTCTTCTGCAGCACCGGGTCCCCGCATTTCTGTCAGTCTGAGCCAGTCTGGCATAAAAAAAATTGCGCCCTCTACGTATCTCTCCAGCAGCTGCTGCAGAGATACGCAAAGAGCACACTTCTCTTATGCTGGAGCACCGGTACACTTTAAAGAACCAGTCGATCGACAAGGTAGATTTTTGTTCATAGATACTATCACAACTGGTTTCAGTATCAGTAGTTGATTAAAGTTGAACTGTAGTGAAAATAATGTATTACGTGCAATTGCTTATTTTTTTAGAACATTAATTTATCAAATTATTTAGTCAGCAGCCGGTCACCACTGGAAAAAAAATCTTCTCTCTCCCAGATTTACATTCTGAAATGTATCACTGGTGGCAATATCTTTAGTCCTGTCAGGTGCACCTCTGCTGAATGTTTGGTAACTGTGTCTTCCGAAGCCAGTAGAAAAAATACCTGGACTTCCAGAATACTCTAGGAAAAGAATTCTGCATAGCTAAACAGCCAAGGCTATGACATCACATAATACATAGCGCTATATAGATATAAAAGTGGGTATCCTCAATCATTTACTACATCTTACTATATGTCCCTACAGTGCCTCTTTAAAGAGAACCAGAGACAAACTAATTAAAAGCTTTTATACATACCTGGGGCTTCCTCCAGCCCCATAAGCACGGATCGCTCCCACGCCGCCGTCCTCCGCTGCCTGGATCCGCTGGTACCGGGTCCCGTCATTACCGCCAGTCGGCCAGCGGACGCGGGCAATTGTCCGCATCACAGGGGCTCCCTCCATATGCTTACGCGTGTGGGTGCACACTGCGCAGCCGCATGCGTACGGGTATGGAGGGAGCCCCTGTGCATGCGGAAAATCGGTCGCATCCGCCGGAAGTGACGGGACCCGGTACCGCCGATCCAGGAAGCGGAGGATGGCGACGTGGGAGCGATCCGTGCTTATGGGGTTGGAAGAAGCCCCAGGTATGTATAAAGGCTTTTAAATTTTTTCAGTATTGTTCATCTCTGGTTCCCTTTAAATACAATTTTCTCTTCACATCTGTATGAGCTTATTTAGTGAGAATTAAAAGGCCTGTCTTAATGATAAACCTGATTACATGATCAGCTGAAAGTCATCCAGGCAGGCGATTGCTCCGCCCCATTGGAATCACTGCAGTTGCAATTTTTTTTCCAATATTTCTGCCAAGGCTCTGGCCACGCCCACATGCGTTGCCAGAAGGGGGCGGGCCACAGCTATGCAGGCGGAGGTTTCCAAAGATCTGTGGCAGATGTCGGAAACAGAGCCGCGACCGTTGTGTATGTGAGGGGGCGGAGCATCACCTGTGACCTGACGACATCGGAACCAGTAAGTGTTTAACCCTTAGACCTCCCCCAGTCTTGCAGCATGAAGACCGAGCCTGACATGACGGGCCCTATCTTTTTATACCGGAGGTACTCTTTAATGATATGCCAGTAATTTAATGTAGATTGTATGTGTTATATGTTGGTCCTCAGTATTACTACAAACCCGCCTTCTGATTGGACGGCAATATTGCTATGATGTAACTTAAGTTCTTCAACTACATATGGTTAATATCATGAACAAAGCATCCTTTCCTGGCTCAGAATAACCTAGGGTTGTGTCACCTCACACAACAACCAGCTGTTGACTATGAAGCCAAGATACAATTTCTGCAACCAGTAGCCTAGCTTGACAGAGATCTATTTCCTACACTTCTAATGATGGTTGGTCTTGACATCTGTGACCTTAAATTCCACAAGGAAAGGAATACAACCTCAGCAGACCTCTAAATGTTCATTCTAAACCTTAGCATTATATACTGTACATCTATTAATCAACATTGTATAAGTAGCACTCAGGGCCGGATTTGCACTTTTTACTGCCCAAGGCCAACAATCCCCAGCCGCCCCCCTGACCAACAGCATCCCCCCCCCCCCCCCCCCCCAATGGCCTATCTTCACCCCTGACCTTCTGAACCCCTCCAGAGTGCCACTGGCACCTCTAAGAGATTTGATAGCCACCCAGTGTAGGCCGATACGACACAAGCATGGGCTTATCTGGGTCCATTCTCATTTGCACTCTCTTAGCCAGAAGTATTTGCAGTTCACAAAGACTAAAACTGCGCAAGCGCAGAACACTCCAGAGCCCATGGGAGCACCCCCCCCCCCCCCCCATGGCCTATCTCCACCCCTGACCCTCTTTGAAGTGAAACTGAACTCCTCAGTGTTATTACAGTGGACTGCTGAACAAACTCCCGTTCCTCCTTCCTGTGACGCATCAGCCGAATAAATGCACCTGATCTGTACAATTTTTCATTGGTCTGAACACTGTCAGTCACTGTGACTTTAGCATGTTCAGGCCAATAGAAAGCTGCACAGATCAGGTCCATTTATGTGTGGCAAGTCAGACGCATGACTAGGAAGGAGGCGCGGGAGTGTGCTCAGCTGTAATCAGAGGAGTTAGCCAGGTAGTTATTAGTTTATATTGCAGCAGACATCTCACTTTAAATGTTCCCCCTTGATGCAGCCTACACACACATATCTCTAGTGCAGTACCACTGCATGGCCTATGTCCACTCCAGCCCCACACTTAAGGCCCATACACACGTCAGATTTTTTTAAACGACGGGTCGTTTCGACGTCCCATCGTTCAGTCGTTCGGACGCCAAATCGGGCGTGTGTACAGTCCATCATTCAGCTGATAAAAATGGTTTTGAGCGATCCGCCTGGCGGATCGCTCAAGACCAGTCTTATCAGCTGAACGACGGACTGTACACATGCCCGATTTGGCGTCCGAACGACTGAACGTCCAAACGACCCATCGTTTTAAAAAAATCCGACGTGTGTATGGGCCTTTACAAAGGAATATCATGGGAGATGGGAAGGTCAGATTTACCTACCTGGGGCTTCTTCCAGCCACCAGCAATCTCTTATGCTGGGCATAGACGGTACGTTTATGCGTCGGATCCTTTGCTTTAGATCCGATTCTCTCCATAGGGCCACTATCCCCTCCACACAGTGCATGCGCCAGCCTGTCTGCACTCCTCTTCGATGGCACTCCCATGGGCCTGGAGCGTTCAGCACATGTGCAGTTTAAGTCTTTGTGAACTCCAAATACTTCTGGCTAAGGGAGTGCAAATAAGAAAGGACCCAGATAGGCCCATGCTTGTGCTGTAGTGTCGTACACTGGGTGGCTATCAGATCTCTTAGAGGGGCCAGTGGCATACTGGAGGGGATGAGAATTATAACAAGGAAGGGACTTGATAGACTTGGGGGCTGGAAGAAGACCCAGGTAGGTAAATCTGAACACTCTAACCCCTGAGGCAGAGATCGGACAGCACAACACAGCTATAACAGAACTTGTAAAAAAAACAGACAGGCCTCTGCCCCTAGTCCTGGACAACTGCTCCCCCTCCTCCTTCCCTCACGTCTCCCACAGCATTCCAAAACAGACAGGCTGCAAATACATACACACATGCTTACCCACATGCACACAGAAGCAGCCAGGATCTTTTCTATTGAAGTTCCGTCTGCAGTCAGAGCGTCCTTCACATTAGGAGCTGTGGTGATGCCTGAAGCTATATCTCCGGTCTCCTCCACATGAATCTTCAGGGGGCGGGCGGTGAGGGTAACAAGCAGTGCTACACAATCAGCCAGCGTGGAGGCAGCCGCAACAAGCATGGATGCTGCTCAGCACGTCTGCATGCACTTTTCCTTGCTGACTCTCTGCCTGCCTGTGTCCATGACCACCTTAATTAGCAGTTGGTGTTGAAGTACGGTAATCCCGAACTGTGAGGCACACACACTGAGCCTCTCTGCATGCATGGATCGATACCTGGTCTTCTCGGCATCCCCACACTGTTTCCACAGTCTGCCTCTCATATCAGCTTCCCTGCCTCGCTGCCACTGGGGTCCTTCTTCCCTTTGCCAGCCACGTGTGCCCCTCCCTCCCCTGTCCGCATGAGTCACATGACTGCCTGCGGCTGCCGCTGCTGTGTGTGAACCAATGCAGGGCGACCGCAGAAGGACCAGGTCTGGCTGACTCATGCCTGCTTCACTGTGCAGAATCAGGACTGAGAGCGGCATAAATTATTAAAGGGGTTGTGCGCTTTGAACCGGCTCTCTGTATAGAAAGGTTTCCTGCCCTTGGCCGCCCTAAACAAGGCTGATTTTTGTGCCGCCCTAGGCAGTGGCCTAGGCGGCCTTGCCAGAAATCCGGGCCTGGTAGCACTACTGTATATTAAACAATAGCATAGAAATCTATCTCATGACATCGTACAGACATAATTTCTCATCCGGCAGGGCCCTTAGCCACATGTAGAAATCAAAATCCGTCAAGGATATATCATTTGACTAAAATCTCAAAACATTCAACATATAACAGTATGCCCCCCTGGATTGGCACAAAAACCGATTGGCCAGCATGCAGGGAGACATTCGCACTGAACCCACCTTGCGCTTGAGCTGCATCTCCGACAGATATTTGTCATCTTGCAGAAGCTTCACCAGATCTTTGTAGACTGACCTCTGAACTGGGGGGACAAGGAGGACAGGAATGAGCATGCGTTATATATACAGCCGGACATGTAGAATGTTTACTACTACACACAGCACAATCCGAGATCTCTACACAATCCGAGCACACTTCCTCTGCAAGCTGTGATCGCAATCATGCTGCCATTCTGATCGCCACCTACAGAGATCTAAAAATGCGATTCGACGTGTGTTAGTCATGATTTTTCATGTAATTTTTGGAATGGGGCATTGCGTCAGAATTTTTTTTTTCCAATAGTGCTGCATTTGCTACGTTTCATGCGCCTCCATTGACTACCAGAGAAGCAGGCGGTTGTGCTTCGGGAAAAATCGCAATGCACGCGATTGCAGCAGTGGAAAAATAACAGTGTAATTCAGTGTTAATTGCGGCTTCCCTGCGATTTCTCGAACATCAGAAAAGCAGTTGCCATCTGATTTCCGGATTGTAATGCAGCTGGTGGAAACAGGATGTTCCCGTGAAGGAAGAAGCTGCAGAAACCAACTTAATTCCCCCACTTTAAACCGCGTACGGGTTGCGTCCGGCAGGGAAGGGGTGTACGGCGTCCGGCAGGGAAGGGGTGTACGGCGTCCGGCAGGGAAGGGGTGTACGGCGTCCGGCAGGGAAGGGGTGTACGGCGTCCGGCAGGGAAGGGGTGTACGGCGTCCGGCAGGGAAGGGGTGTACGGCGTCCGGCAGGGAAGGGGTGTACGGCGTCCGGCAGGGAAGGGGTGTACGGCGTCCGGCAGGGAAGGGGTGTACTGCGTCCGCCAGGGAAGGGGTGTACTGCGTCCGCCAGGGAAGGGGTGTACGGCGTCTGGCAGGGAAGGGGTGTACGGCGTCCGGCAGGGAAGGGGTGTACGGCGTCCGGCAGGGAAGGGGTGTACAGCGTCCGGCAGGGAAGGGGTGTACAGCGTCCGGCAGGGAAGGGGTGTACAGCGTCCGGCAGGGAAGGGGTGTACAGCGTCCGGCAGGGAAGGGGTGTACAGCGTCCGGCAGGGAAGGGGTGTACAGCGTCCGGCAGGGAAGGGGTGTACAGCGTCCGGCAGGGAAGGGGTGTACAGCGTCCGGCAGGGAAGGGGTGTACAGCGTCCGGCAGGGAAGGGGTGTACAGCGTCCGGCAGGGAAGGGGTGTACAGCGTCCGGCAGGGAAGGGGTGTACAGCGTCCGGCAGGGAAGGGGTGTACAGCGTCCGGCAGGGAAGGGGTGTACGGTGTCTGGCAGGGAACGTCCGGCAGGGAAGGGGTGTACAGCGTCCGGCAGGGAAGGGGTGTACAGCGTCCGGCAGGGAAGGGGTGTACAGCGTCCGGCAGGGAAGGGGTGTACAGCGTCCGGCAGGGAAGGGGTGTACAGCGTCCGGCAGGGAAGGGGTGTACAGCGTCCGGCAGGGAAGGGGTGTACAGCGTCCGGCAGGGAAGGGGTGTACAGCGTCCGGCAGGGAAGGGGTGTACAGCGTCCGGCAGGGAAGGGGTGTACAGCGTCCGGCAGGGAAGGGGTGTACAGCGTCCGGCAGGGAAGGGGTGTACAGCGTCCGGCAGGGAAGGGGTGTACAGCGTCCGGCAGGGAAGGGGTGTACAGCGTCCGGCAGGGAAGGGGTGTACAGCGTCCGGCAGGGAAGGGGTGTACAGCGTCCGGCAGGGAAGGGGTGTACAGCGTCCGGCAGGGAAGGGGTGTACAGCGTCCGGCAGGGAAGGGTGTACAGCGTCCGGCAGGGAAGGGGTGTACGGTGTCTGGCAGGGAACGTCCGGCAGGGAAGGGGTGTTCAGCGTCCGGCAGGGAAGGGGTGTACTGTGTCTGGCAGGGAAGGGGTGTACCGTGTCTGGCAGGGAAGGGGTGTACCGTGTCTGGCAGGGAAGGGGTGTACCGTGTCTGGCAGGGAAGGGGTGTACCGTGTCTGGCAGGGAAGGGGTGTACAGCGTCCGGCAGGGAAGGGGTGTACCGTGTCTGGCAGGGAAGGGGTGTACCGTGTCTGGCACGGAAGGTGTGTACAGTGTCCAGCAGGGAAGGGGTGTACCGTGTCTGGCAGGGAAGGGGTGTACCGTGTCTGGCACGGAAGGTGTGTACAGTGTCCAGCAGGGAAGGGGTGTACCGTGTCTGGCAGGGAAGGGGTGTACTGTGTGTTGTGTCGGGGAGGTCAGGTGATTGGTTTCTTGAGAAATAAAACCACAAGTGTGCAGTTTCGGTTTCCTTCTCTCGCTGTGTACTCTGAGTACTCGCTCTGATCTCAGAAGGAATCTCAGCAGCTCTGCTGACAGAACTCTCATACTGCTGATGTACTGAAGCATGACAGACCTCAGCCAAGCACGCCACCCCATCTATACAGCAACAATCATCACTCCAGTGTGTGGGGCGGGGGTCCCTGTGCATTCAATATGTGTGTATATGGAGGGGGGTAGCCCCCCCAATATACATGTGGCTGGATAAGGGACGGCCAATAATAAGGGCTGTGTCCCCAGTAAAGCTGGGAATGGACTGTTTTCTCCGCTCATTGCTGAGAGGAGAGTGAATGGTTCTCATGTTATACACAAGAGCCGTCACACTTGTCACGCTGCGATGGATCCGTTGAGGTAAGCAGGCCGCACCTCTGTGCTGTCAGCGACAATCCTGGGTCAGGCGATGGGTTCCTCATGTAGCCGGGGGGGGGGGGGGGGGTGTACACCATCAGGGCCTGATGAGTGCTAGGATGAAATGGCCCCTCCTCCACAAGGTACAAGCAATAGGGCCCCTCCTCCACAAGGTACAAGCAATAGGGCCCCTCCTCCACAAGGTACAAGCAATAGGGCCCCTCCTCCACAAGGTACAAGCAATAGGGCCCCTCCTCCACAAGGTACAAGCAATAGGGCCCCTCCTCCACAAGGTACAAGCAATAGGGCCCCTCCTCCACAAGGTACAAGCAATAGGGCCCCTCCTCCACAAGGTACAAGCAATAGGGCCCCTCCTCCACAAGGTACAAGCAATAGAGCCCCTCCTCCACTAGGGACAGGCAATAGTACCCACCACTCCACAGGGGCCGGCCGGAGCTCCACAAAGCTGACCCCCAACAATCAGCACAAATGTAATTCCACCAGGCTTGGTTAGTGCCACGTTTGTGCCCATTTGTGCTGCAAAAATTAAGATTTGTGCTGCTTTCATTTTGAAGATAATCGCACTTATTGTTTCCAGATCAATCCCATCCCCCATCCCCCGTACAGCAAGGGGAAAAGTTCACCCGGGCTCACTCAGCCTTTGCGATGTTGTAGGGGGGGGGGGGGCTGAGGGAACTTTTGACCGTTATAAAAACATGAATATCTCAAAAACTGTAAGGCCCCATACACACTTGAGCACGAAACGTGATTCCCACTATCGCTAAAGCCCTAGCCGTTTTTAAAAACGCTAATGCTATTCTAGCCTATGGCAGCGTACTCACTGCCGCGATTGGCGATGATTGCGGGCGTTTCACGATTAGTGCTAATCGCAAACGCGTTAACCTTCAGCATTTTTCCGGCGGTTCTGGAGCGATCGACATTAGCATATATAGAACCGCTAATCGCAATTCCTCTAAAACCGCTAATTTGTCTAGTGATTTTTCCTGCGTTACATTTCGAAAAAAAATCACCCACGGAAAATGCTAACGTAAATTGCTAGCGTTTAGCGATTTTAGGTGTGAATGGGCCCTCACAGATAGAAAGAGGATTTCTGCAGCACAGTTAAGCACACGCACAGCGATAGCCACCCACACCAGTTTCATGTCTGTAGGTTGTTGTACGGCGGATTTATTGTGTTGGAAATAATACGTGCGATTATCTTCAAAATGAAAGCAGCTCAAACCTTAAATTCTGCAGCACGAGCGGGCACTAACCAATTTTTGGAATTTGTATTTGTGCTGATATTAAGGGGGCCAGCTTCACGGAGCTCCGGCAGTAGACCCCGCCTCCACAAGGGACATGTGGCCCCGCCTCCATAGGGGACAAGCAATAGAGCCCCTCCTCCACAAGTGACATGTGGCCCCGCCTCCATAGGGGACAAGCAATAGAGCCCCTCCTCCACAAGTGACATGTGGCCCCGCCTCCATAGGGGACAAGCAATAGAGCCCCTCCTCCACAAGGGACATGTGGCCCCGCCTCCATAGGGGACAAGCAATAGGGCTAAGTAAGTGCTGTTTATATCTGAAGGATTCAGAGGTGTGAAACGAAAACGTTTACCGGTTTGCGGTGGAGATACTTACTGGAGTCGCCCAGCACGGCCACATACTTGTTATGCAGCAGTTGCTTGACGTCCTGAGATCTGAAATGTCTCATGGCTGCAGCCCAATCTTATCATCCAATCTCTGCAACGAGAGAAGAAAACAGTCACACAATCGATAAAGCCGTCACACACTATCCAATGCAAACCAATCGAACATGCGGAAAAGATCTCGGTTTAAAATGCAGGATCGCGTGCGCAGAGGTAACGGCATTCGCTGCAGCAAAAACCAACTAGCGTGACTGACTTACAGCTGCTATGCCCCTGCAGGGGGGGGGGTGTCAGGCGGCAGTGCTAGGCGTACGGGCATGCGACAGATCTCTCTACATGTATGGGCACTGACAGAGGCGTGATGAAAGGCCGGAGAGATTACCTATCAGACGGGAGACACAGCCATGGATAGAAGCAGAGAGGACAATACAACAGACAAGAGCTGGTGCAGAAGAGGAAGTTACAGAAGCCACTTCCTGTACGGAAGAAAACATCTGCTACTTGTACACATTGCCCAATCACCCCCTCCATATCTCACTGTCACACGTTGTGCCCCGCCCAGTCCTTATCTATGGTTACAGATATCGGGATACCCTCTCCAACCTGTGGCTACACACACAACCTACACCAAAGCTCAGCTGGGGTCAGATTTCGTGGCCATTGTGGCTGAGAATAATGGTGTTCCCAAGCATGTTTACAAACCCTTAAAAGACACCTGAACTCAAACTTCCTCTCTGCTCTAAAAGATATGCGACAGTAAAATGACCTTTAAAGAAAAACTTTTCTTTGTTATAGTTGTGCTTTACTGGAACAAAAATATTGTTAAAGTGGATCCGAGATGAATAACTATAACAAGTAACTTGTCTATATATTTAATCTAAAGTTTACATAGTTTACACAGCAAATCTAGCTGCAAACAGCTTTAATAGTTTATGATTATTTATTCCTGTGCTACAATGACAGCAGCCCTGTTCTGTTTGTCACAGGCTGAGGGCTGGAGATGCTATCAGCTTGCCTGTGTATAAATTCACCCCCCTCTCCTCCTCCCTCCTCCCCTCTGCCTCTGAAATCAATGGCTAGTAACACCTCCCCCTCATCCTGCCCAGACTGAGCTCCCATAAGCCCTTGCTACACTGCCAAGGCACTCTAAAAACCAATGTTAGTTACCTGGTAACATCCTTTTTAGTAACCTCCAGGACAGGTCCACCACGAGAACGACAGGCTCCTCCCAGGAACAGGAAACGTCCAGATAGAGCACTCTATAAAACTTTGTCCAACCTCTTGATCCCCAGTCAATTTCAAGTACTGTTCCTAAACAAAAAAGGGGTTTTAATATTCATACTGCATATACATATACTCTCACATCATATATATATATATATATATATATATATATATATATATATATATATATATATATATATATACATATAATTGATATCGGGTGGGTTACGGACCTGTCCTGGAGGTTACTAAAAAGGATGTTACCAGGTAACTAACATTGGTTTTTCCTTTAACCTCCAGGACAGGTCCACCACGAGAAGATGAGCAAGAATCTTACCAATTTAGGGTGGGCTGACTGCCTGCAGAACTTTCCTTCCAAATGATTGCTGTCTTGCAGACATCAGGTCTATTCTGTAGTGTCTAGAGAAGGTGCTTAAACTTGACCACGTGGCTGCTCTGCAGATCTCTTCTGGCGTAGCACCCGCTCTGTAAGCCCATGAGGTGGCAGCTGCCCTAGCTGAATGGGCTCTAATTGTATCTACTACCGTATTCCCTGTAATCCTATAGGCTTCCTCTATACATAATTTTATCCATCTAGCTATAGATCTCTTTGACATTTTACTACCTCTTGTAGCTCCTGACGTGTTAATTAGCAAGGTTCTAGAGTTTCTAAATTCCGCTACCCTCTCTAACTAACACATAAGGCATCTTCTTACATCCAATGTTGGTTCCTCTTTAAATGATGGTAATACAATGTCCTGGGATCTGTGAAATTTTGTAGTAACTTTCGGGAGAAATTCATCACATGTCTTCAGTATCACTTCATCTCTAAGTATTATACAAAACGGTTCATCACAACATAGGGCTTCTAATTCGCTCACCCGTCTAGCCGATGTAATAGCTATAAGAAATACCGTCTTCATTGTCAATAGTCTGAAGGAAATATCTGCTATGGGCTCAAAGGGTTCTTTCTTTAGTACCTTTAAAACTAAGGATAAATCCCAACTGGGAACTTTTTTCTTTAACATAGGTTTCTTTCTCTCCACTGACTTAAAAAATTGGATGATAAGGGGGTCCCTTGCTAACCTCTCATCCATAAAGGTAGATATTGCTGCTACCTGTACCTTTAAAGTACTTAACGAAATATTCTTTTCTACCCCGTCCTGTAGAAACTCTAAAATGGTTGGCACTAAATCACCCTTGAACCCTGACTCTTCCTGCCACATATTAAAGGTTTTCCAATATTTGAGGTAAATTTTTCTTGTAACTTTCTTCCTACAGTCCAACAGAGTACTAATAACCCTTTCTGATACTCCTCTTTTCCTTAAAGGGGACCTCTCAGAAGCCAGGCTGACAGGCTTAGATTTGGAATAGAGCTTCCAGTTCTTCTTGACCCCTGAGCTAGTACTTCCTTGTCCGGAATCCTTATTGGACCCTCCAGCCTCATCTTTAGTAGTAGTGAATACCAACTTCTTGCTGGCCAATCCGGGACTACCATAATTACTACTGTCTTGGTCCTTGATAACTTGTGTAATACTCGTGGCACTAGCTGTATTGGTGGAAATGCGTACCCCTTGTCGAATATCCAGTTCTGACTTAGCGCATCTACCGCTTCGGCTCCTTCGCTTGGATTCAGGGAGTAGAATCTTCTGCACTTTGTGTTTTGCTTGGTTGCGAACATATCTACTCGTGGTCGACCCCACTGTGTGGTCAATCTTCTGAACATCTTGTCTGATATTTCCATCTCTGTATTTGACACCTTTCGTCTGCTTAGAAAATCTGCTATCGTGTTTAATGATCCCTTCAGATGTATTGCTGATAATGATAGAAAATTCTTTTCCGCTATTGTTAATATGTTCATGGCCAGTTCCATCAGCTTCGCTGACTTTGTACCCCCTTGCCGATTCAAATATGCTACCGCTGTGGTGTTGTCTGACCGGACCTGAACATGATGACCCATCAGTGTCTGTACACTCTGTTCTAGTGCTTTTTGTATAGCTGCTAGCTCCCTGTAATTGGATGACTGCATCCTCACACACTTTGGCCACCGCCCTTGTAACATTCTTCCCTGCAGATGTGCACCCCAACCTATAAGACTTGCATCGGTCGTGATAATCTTCCCTGTTGGTATGATCCACATCCTGCCTTCGGTGAGTATCTTCTCCGATAACCACCACTCCAAGGACTTTAGTACGTCTGGTGGACATATGACCTGTGCCTCTAGATTGTCCTGTGTCTTGTTCCAAACTTTTAGCATCCAATTTTGTAAGTGTCTTGTATGCATCATTGCCCACTGTATAGAGAATCAGAGAAGAGAATCAGAGAGAATCAGAGTTTATTATCGCCAAGTACAACCGGTGGGTTGTACCCGGAATTGGTTTTGGCACATACAGGGTCGTTGGTGAAGAGACAAGAAATAGCATACAGTTAAGCATGGCACATACATAGACGTGAGACAAGCATACTTAGGACAACATTACAGCTTGTGCGTACAATTAAGCAGAGTGCAGCGTCACATGCAGTCAAGCATGGGTCATACGTATAAAATATAAAAGCAAAAATAAAAAGCAAAAACAGAGCGTTACAGCATACACGTACATTTAACGTAAATACAAAAAAAAAAAAAAAAAAAAAAAAAACATAGCAAAGCATACATTGATAGTAGGAACAGAAAAGAGTGGGACTGGAGGAGCAGCCTGAGAGCTGATCTGAGCGCTGCCATTTTCGGCACTGGACGCTACACAGCGACACGCTCCCAACAAGACAGGTGCACCGATTGTCCACGAAAGTAGAGAGAAGGAAACTGGGAAAGCAACTGAGAGAGAGAGAATGGATAGCTAAAGAGGAGAGAGACAGAGACAGAGAGAGAGAGTCCCCTTTAGGACTGCAGATGTGTACAGTCCGATGAACAGTGCTCCTAGCCGAACTGAGGGGATCACCAAGAGGGGTCACGCTTAGCAAAGTTCTGACTTGGTGCCCGGTCTGGGCGGGTCAGGTCCTGCAAAGTTCTGGCTTGGTGCCCGGTCTGGGCTGGTCAGGTCCAGAGTCCCCATTTATGATGGTTGCAGGCAGAGGGGAACTGGTGGAGTGTAGATGTGGCCGCAATTTGAGGGCTGGATGTGGGGGTGACGATCTCATTGGTAGTGGCCCCATCAAGGGAGGTCCTCCCAATGTGGCTGCAGCTTGGACGGGGGGAGAGGTGGCCTGCGTGTGCTCAGGTGGAGTCCCCCTTACCCGGCAGCAGTGGCAACGAAGCTCCGATGCGGAGATCCGGGCACGTGGGCAGCCAGACTGAGGCAGCGAGGCTCCTGGGCCACCACGTGGGCGGCGGCCGCTCAGCTGGTCCAGCGATCCTCCCGAGCGAGTCTCCGACATCCCCAGCCCGCGTCCTGGCAGGCATGTGGTGCGACCGCATGGCTGCACCGAGCGGCGTCTCGTGCTTGCGCTGGGTGCACTCCCCGATGCTGGAGCCGAGGAGGTGCCGCTGGGAGCTCTTCGCTGGTCCCTCTGCGTGTCCCTCCGCGTCGATCCCGCTCAGCTGATCCGGCTCTGCAGCTGACCACAGACCACGTGGGCGGCCATCCCGTAGCCAGCTCCTGCAGCGCTGACTCACAGTGCGCCCTGGATGTCCAGGAAGCCCAGCACTGCATCCCGGGATCCCCAGAGGCAGGGGGGATCCATCCAGCGAAAATGAGATGGCTCTGTTGGGGGGAAAGGGGACAGAAGAGTAGAAAGGCCGGAGCCCTGTGTGCCAGGCAACCCTCTTACGGCGCCATCTTGTCTTTTGTATAGCTGGAGCTGTTGACGTCAGGAATCCCAAAACTTTCATTACTTGTCTTATCGTCATCACTGGCTTTGTTATGAATCCCTGTATCATAACTTAACTTCCCTATCTTTTCGACTGGCAAATACATTCTCTCTGTCTCTGAATCTATAATGACTCCCAGAAACTGGATCTTTGATGTTGGTTGAAGGACTGATTTGTCCCAGTTTACTATCCATCCGAGGGTTTGTAATTGTTCTAACACCCTTTCTGTATTTTCTTTTGATTTCTGATATGATTCTGCCACTACCAGGAGATCGTCTAGGTACGGGATTACAAGAATCCCTTCCATGTGGAAAAACTTTGTCACCTCCGCCATTACCTTTGAGAATATCCTCGGTGCCGATGATATCCCGAAAGGTAGGACCCTGAATTGAAAATGCTGAATCATTCTTTTTTCTTTTATTGCAAATCTGAGGAACTTTTGAGATGACTCCCTTATCGGAATGTGCCAATAAGCGTCCCTCAGATCTATATTTGTCATTATACAATTTTGGGTTAACAAGGTTCGCACAGAGTAAATTGATTCCATCCTGAATCTCTGATAAGATACGAAGGGGTTCAGGGCCTTTAGGTTTAGAATCAGTCTTAATTTCCCCGTCGGCTTTTTTACTAAAAATACCGTCGAATAAAATCCCTGAATGCTCGAGATTTGATTTTCTGGAACTGGAATGACCACGTTTTCGTCTAACATTGATCTTACGATGCTTTTTAACGCTAGCTTTTTCTCTTTTTCTTTTAGAAGGGACGTGGAAATAAATCTCTTTGGAGGGAAGGATTGAAACTGAATCTTGTATCCCTGACTTATGAGATTGAGGATGAAATCGCTTTTGGAAATTTTTGTCCATTGGGAATAGAATCCCGACAGACGCCCCCCAACTTTTTCTCTGGCGTCATTTCTTTTCTTGTCCCTCCTGGTTTCGAAAAAGAAAACTCCTTTTCGTCCCCTCTCTGTTAATGGCCCAAGGTCTTCTCCTCTGCTGAGGCTTATCCTTGTTGTCTTGTCTATTTCGCCTAAAGAATCTTTTGTTCTGTATAAACTTTCTTTTTTGGGAATCCCTTCTTTCTATCAGAAGTTCTTTCTAATATTTGGTCTAACTGCTCTCCAAATAGTAATTCTCCATTGAAGGAGATATTGCATACTCTGGCTTTTGAGGCCTGACTACCTTCCCAATTCTTTATCCACAGATTCCTCCTTGCTGTGTTAATTAATGCCGAGGTTCTAGCATTTACTCTGATATTCTCAGCTGCTGCATCAGTTATATAATCAGTGGCCTTAGAGACCACTTCTAATGATTCCAAAATCTCCTCCTTAGAGGCTCCTTTTTCAACTTTCTCCTCTACTTTCTTAACCCATAGGGATAGAACTCTTGCTACACAAGTTGTGGCAGCTGCAGGTCTAAAATTTGCTCCTGCTGCTGTCCAGGCTTTCTTAAGAGCGAATTCTACCTTTTTATCCTGCGGATCTTTTAGATAGCCTAGATCTTCAAATGCCAATTCGTTGTCTTTATTAACCTGAGAAAATGCCGCATCTAACCTGGGACATCTATCCCAAGTTTTGACATCTTCCTCTGTAAATGGAAATCTTTTCATAAAACCCTTTGACATGAACAATTTTCTATCAGGGTATTTCCACTGGCTTAATATGGTATTCTTTGTGGATCTGTGTATAGGGAAGGTTAATGATTCTTTTGGTTCCATTCCTTGATATAACCTATCATGCATAGATATTTCCTCCGATTTTTTGGATTCAATGTTTAAGGTCTTGTTAATCGCCATTATCAGCTGCTCTGTCTCATCAGCTGGAAATCTAAATCTAGAGATTTTCTTAACCTCAGACTGGGTGTCCCAACTTTTAGCAGAGGAGTCTGACTCATCATCATTATCTTCCTCCTCCCCCTCCATGTCTTCCTCTTCAGAGGAAGATACTATATTTCTCTTTGTACTTTTACTTTTATGTTTTACAGGCTGAGATTCTGTATTAGGTGTTTCTGCGGCCGGTATCTCTGTACTTGTACCCGGGTTTACTGACTCTGCTGCTGGGGGAATAGCGGAAGCAAACACCTCCTTTAGAGATTTAATGGTGTCTGCCATTTCCTTCTTTACGGCTGTCATTAACTCTTCCTTCAACCCCCCTGATTGCTCCTGTATAAGTTTCATTAAACAAGGTTGACAAAACTGCTTATTGTAGTTATGGGCCATTTTTGCATCACAGAGCGGGCACCGCCTCCTTGGCTTTGTCGGCTCAGTAGGCTCCGGGCCCTAAAATAACAATCAACACAAAAACACAATGTCATTCCTCTGATTTTGATTTAAAGGAATATCACCCGGTGAAAAAATGAAGAGTGACAGTAACCCTGGCCAAGGAGAGCAGGAATGAAGAGCCATATATACATATAAATGCATCCGCTATATATATATATATATATATATATATATATATATATATATATATATATATATATATATATATATATATATATATATATATATCTATACATATATATATATCTATACCTCTACTCCCCCACAGTATCAAATAATTGCCCAAGCTATAATATTCATATATATAGCCCTCTGGCCCAAAGTGGAAAAAACCTCCATATATCATGTATGTCCGCAAAAAATTTAAATATAACAGACCTCAGATCAGACGTTAAAACAGGCTATTAAATGCACACTATAAGTCTCTGATCTTATCCCAGACCTCCGTACAGACGCGGCCTATAGATACAGGTTACTATAACAAACCTCAGATCAGACGCTAAGCAGGCTATTAAATGCAAACTGTAAGTCTCTAATCTTATATCAGACCTCCATACAGACGCGGCCTAGGCGTACAGCTCATACCGTAAAGGTCACCAAGCTTCCGCCAAGCTTACCTTTCCTGGTTCCTGCTTAGCGTCCATCCCGCTCCGTTCCGAACACAAACTGGCAAACCATGCGGGCTTCCGGCGTCTCTTCACCCACGCGACCGGAAGTGACGTCACGTAAGGGCGGAAGTACGTCATACGTACTCCGCAACTGAGGGCAATCAGCTGCCTTCCCTCCGGAGGCCCGCATGATCCCCGCGTCACTTCCGGCGCGCCACTAGCCTCCGCCCAAGGGGAATCATGGACGCCGCGCGTGTCCTCCGGATCCGCCGCAACTCGGGCAGCCAGGACAGCCATGGGGAAGGTAACTCCACTCTTTCTTCCCCCTCCGGACCGCAAAACCTCTCCAGGCAGGTCCACCCATAGCCGCCAACCAAGTCCCAAACTCTCCTGGTCTGACGGACCGGCGAGCGACCAGAGCACTCCTTGTTCCTGGAACAGGAAACGTCAACTGGGGATCAAGGGGTTGGACAAAGTTTTATAGAGTGCTCTATCTGGACGTTTCCTGTTCCTGGGAGGAGCCTGTCGTTCTCGTGGTGGACCTGTCCTGGAGGTTAAAGGAAAAAGCTGTGGGCGAGGCTTGTTTACTTTATAGGGAATTAGAGTATTAAAATAAAACAAAAAACAGAAGTATTTGTCTTGAGGAATGCCCTATACACTATATGTAAGGAACACAATTATGCAATGAGTAAAAATGTATCTTGGATTCACTTTAACATTCTGTACTTTCATGGCAGGGAGCTGACACAACTGAGAAACCAAATTACAACTGGTGATTAGTCACAGATGAGGGGGCAATAGACAGGCTAAACTCTCTAAATACATACAGGGTGCACTTCTCTGTGTTTACTTCTGTCCTGTGCAAGAGTTCAGGTCCACTTTAAAAAGTCAACTGTAGTGAGGGGGGATGTGGAGGCTGCAATATTTACTTTTAAGCAATACCAGTTGCCTGGCAGCCCTGCTGATCCTCTGCCTCTAATACTTTCAGCCATAGCCCCTGAACAAGCATGCAGCAGATCAGGTGTTTGACATTATTGTCAGATCTGACAAGATTAGCTGCATGCTTGTTTCTGGTGTGATTCAGACACTGCTGAAGCCAAATAGACTATAGCAGGACTCAGGGCCGGCGCTACCATAGAGGCAAAGGGGGCAATTGCCCCAGAGCTTGTAGGGGCCCCCAGTGGCTACAAGAGGGAAAAAAATGGTTCAAATCGACATAGTTTTTGAGCAAATCGATTTTAAAGTTTCAAAGGAAAAAAAAATACACATTTAAAAACCAGCCAACTTTAATGGTTAATAGCAAATCCACCTTAAATTCTAGAAACCCTAAATTTGCAGGCTATGTTAAGGAGATCATTGGGAATAAGAGGAAATTTTTTTTCAAAAAGAGCTTATAGTTTTTGAGAAAATCGATTTTAAAGTTTGGAAGGAAAAAAGTATACTTTTAAATGCGGTAAATGTCACTTTTAGTAGCAAACCTAACGGTAGTGTAATTTTACATGCATCAAACGAAAGCGCAATACATTTCCTGACGGGGTTTCCAGGGGGTCTATACGCAGCCGCAGCTCTTTGGCCAGGGATCGCTATACAGCCGCAATATGGCAATATGAAGATCCCTGGCATTTTTTCCTATTTTCCCCCCAAAAATGTTATGTTTAGAGTGTGGGAATTTAAAAAAATTTTATGTGGGGTCCCCCCTCCTGAAACTTTTTAACCCCTTGTCCCCCATGCAGGCTGGGGTAGCCAGAATGTGGAGCTCTGACCGATTGGGGCTTCAAACCCTGACTATACCAGCTGCAAAAAAGGTCCCTTAATGCCGATTTTTGTTCTGGGGTATCTGTTGGGGGGGGGGGGGGGGCAGGTGTATTTTGCCCTGGGGCCCATTGTTGCTTAAACCGGCCCTGGCAGGGCTGCCAGGGAACTGGTATTACTTAAAAGGAAATAAATATGGCAGCCTCCCTATCCCACTCACTTAAGTTGTCCTTTAAACAATACCAGTTGCCTGGCTGTCCTGCTGTTCTCTTTTTTGTGCAATTCAATTCAATCAAACATGTCTAATCGGGATTCGATTTGGCATTGTTTTGCACTGGCAAATTGAATCCCGATCGGACATGTCGAATCGAATCGCACAAAAAATTGAATGAATGGTGTAGATGGGGCTATAGGATGCAGTGAAACCAGCATGCAGCTGATCTCATCACACTTCAATCAGAAACACCTGATCTGCTGCATGCTTGTTCAGGGGCTATGGCTAAAAGTGCTGCGTAATATGTTGGCGCTTTACAAATAGAATAAATAAAAAGTATTAGAGGCAGAGGATCAGCAGGACAGGACTGGTATTGTTTACAATTAATTGCTTGCCGACTGCATCACGCCAATGGGCGTGGCCGCGGCAACAGCCCCAGGACCGCCTAACGCGGATCGGCGTAAGGTCCTTGGTGCTCGCGGTGCATGAGATCGCTCGCAGGCTACGCGCGCATCTCCTGTTGGTGGGCGGGAGACTGTTAGACGGCAAAACCGTCGTATAATTACCTTGCACAACGCTGCGATCAGCAGCAGCGCTGTACTGGGGACAGTCATGTGACACGGCTGTCCCCCGGGTCACTAGAGAGCGATCGGCTGTCATAGGCAGAAGCCTATGGCAGCCGATCGCCATGACTGGCCGACTGCGGGGAGGGAGGGAATTTTTTTTTTTTAAAATTGACTATTTATTAAAGAAATAAGAAAAATAGGTTCTTTTCCGTTAGCCGGGCGCATCCTCTAGGTGGTGATAAAACTCCACCAGAGTTACATCTTTCCCTACTATCCATGGCTGCCTGAAGGGGGAATAGTAATTAACGCCACCTGGTGGTTGCGCGCAGCTAACGGTATGGTGCCGAAAAATATTTTAAAAAAGAAACACCGGGGGAACGATCAGACCCCACCAACAGAGAGCTCTGTTGGTGGGAAGAAAAACAGGGGGGGAATCAGTTGTGTGCTGTGTTGTGCGGCCCTGCAGCTAGGCCTTAAAGCTGCAGTGGCCAATTTTAAAAAAAAAATGGCCTGGTCAATAAGGGGGGGGGGGGGGGGGGAGGGGGGGGGCTATGGGTTTAACACCGCGGTCCTCAAGAGGTTAAATTAAATAGGCCAGCCTTCAAGTTCCTCATACGCTGGATACACACGGTGCGTTCGCGCACTCGATTTTCCCGTCGATTCGTTTATTTCCAACATGTCCGATTTGGATTTCGATGGATCGTTAGGTCGATTCGGCATACTTTGCATGCGAATCGACCTAACGATCCATCGAAATCCGAATCGGACATGTTGGAAATAAACGAATCGACGGGAATCGACGGGAAAATCGAGTGCACGAACGCACCGTGTGTATCCAGCATTAGTGTTAGTGCCATTTTACTCTATATCCTCTAATAGGAATTACTCGCTAGCCTCACACACTGGGCAGCTGATCAAAGAGCTCAGTGATCTGATCATCTCTTATCCTGGAAAGTGCTTGAGTAAAGTGTCCTGTTATTTTTAATGACACAGAGAAGCCAACTTGGTTTGACTGTTTAGAGAGGCAGCCATACACCGGTCGATTGCCACCAGATCGATCAACAGATAGATCCCTCTCTGATCATAGAGGGATCTATTGGCTGCCCATATACTACATACAGATTTTAAATCAATTTCAGCATGAAATCGACTCACAATCTGTGGAGCTGCCGCTGGCCGCCGCTCCCAGCAATACATCACCTCTCCGCAGGCGCGAGTCCCCCGCTGTTCCATCTGTCCGCGCTGGGAATCTTCTCTCTACTTCCTGTCACTTCCTGTGACCAGCGGAAGTTCAAACAGTAAAGGATGCTCTACTGTTTGCACTTCCCCTGACAGGACGGGACAGGAAGTGAAGAGAAGACAGCCAGCCGAAGAAGGGACACCGCGACTCGCGCCTGCGGAGAGGTAATGTATTGCTTTGTCGGTCATCGGCCAATCAAACGCCGTTATCGACGTGCTCTCGACCCGCCGGCGATCGAGATACATTTTCCACCGGGACAGCTCGACGGCATCGATCGATTTCGGAGGGAAATCGGGCGATCGGTCAGCATTTGCATTATCGATTTAACAGCAGATTTGATAACAATGATCAAATCTGCTGTATATCGGCGGGAATTCGACGCAATGTATGGGCACCTTTAAAGGGGACCTGAACTCAGAACTTCCTCTCTGCTCTAAAAGATGCGTAACAGCATAATAACATTTAAAAAAAAACACATTTCTTTGATACAGCTGATACAAATCCTGCAATAAATCTGCAGCGTGTCTACTTCCTGCTTTCATGGGAGCCGATATTGTTAACCTTCCTGGCGGTAAGCTCGAGCTGAGCTCGGGCTATGTCGCGCAGGAGGCTATCTCAGCCCCTGGTGGGGCGATTTGCACCATTCAAAGTGCTGTGCACGCAGCTAGCACTTTGCTAGCCGCGCACACAGCTTGATCGCCGCCGCTCTGCGGCGATTGCCGGTAACGCAGCGGCGGAAGAGGGCCCCCCCGCCAGAGCCCTGCGCTGCACGGACCAATGAGTTCCGGGCAGCGCTATGGGCTGGATCGGAGGCGTCCGACGTCAGGACGTCGGCTGACGTCATTCCGATCGTTGCCATGGCGACAGGAGAAGCCAAACAGGGGAACGCGTTGTATACGCAATCCCCTGTTTGCTATTGATGCCGGCGAGGATCGCACTAGAGGGACACATGCACCCTCTAGTGGTGTTTCATGTAGCTACCACTCTGGTAGCTTTACATGAAACAAAAAAAAAAAAAAAACAAAAAAAAAAAAAAAAGATTTCTGCCTATTTGGCAGCAAAAATTAACCGCCAGGAGGGTTAAAATCCTGTGTTTACCAATTACCTTTCTGCTGTGGCAGTCGGCCGACGCGGCTGAGGGATCAAATTACAACCTGTTATTATTCAGATGAGGGGGAATAAGACAGGCTTTCTCTGTTTTCCTTCTGCCTTGTGCAAGAGTTCAGGTCCACAGACTCACCTTGGATGTCGCCCATCAGGGATCAGAACGCTATCGATCCCCTGAGCGACATCGCTAGGCCGGCCTCTGTACAGAGGCGGAGTCAGCGGTGCAGCCGGCAGTGTCTTCTGTTCCTATGCGGGGAGGCGGAGGGATGTTGGAGCGGCACACGTGTGATGTCATGCGGCGAGCATAAGAGAATCGGCTGTCGCTGGGCGGACCGCTGGCAGGTTGGGGGCCTCTGTGATTATCAGCTGAGGCGATCATTATCAGCTTTATAGCCAAACATGAGGTCCAGCTTCATAAGAGGTGCCGACAGAAAGGAGTGAAAATTAACTGCCCCCTTTATAAAATCTCAGAAATACACAATTCACCTGGCCACAGACAGAATGGGAAGGTGTGACTGACACACACTATATAAATAAATGCACCCCCTTTCATTAAGGAGACCCCCGCAGAGACAGCAGCAGCCTGGAATGTGGGACTTCACATCTTTCAGGTCAGGCTGGAAGAGGAGATGCCACTGGGGTCTTCTAACACCCCCCCCCCCCCCCCTACAAAGACTGAGCTCATCAATGAATATACACTGCTCAAAGCAAACATGCCCTTCAAAAGACAACAGCCTCAGAACACAGCAGGGAGCCGCCAAGCTGTACACAGTGTATAATGGAGAATACAAACTGACCCCCTCCAGTGTCCTGACCCCTCCCCCCCCATCCCAATGCAGCTTCCTGCCACTCCTCTGCTACCTGCAGCAACCCCTACACTTCTGCCTGCAGCTTCCCAGTGCTCCCTCCAGCAACCCCCTACACCCGAGCTCACGCCTGCAGCTCCAACCTGCAGCCCCCCTATACTTCTGCCTGCAGCCCCCCTATACTTCTGCCTGCAGCCCCCCAGCGCTCCCTCCAGCAACCCCCTATACTTCTGCCTGCAGCCTCCCAGCGCTCCCTCCAGCAACCCCCTACACCCGAGCTCACGCCTGCAGCTCCAACCTGCAGCCCCCCTATACTTCTGCCTGCAGCCCCCCAGCGCTCCCTCCAGCAACCCCCTATACTTCTGCCTGCAGCCTCCCAGCGCTCCCTCCAGCAACCCCCTACACCTGAGCTCACGCCTGCAGCCCCCCTATACTTCTGCCTGCAGCCCTCCAGCACTTCCACCACCATCCCCCCCTATACTTCTGCCTGCAGCTCCCCAGTGCTCCCTCCAGCAACCCCCTACACCCGAGCTCACACCTGCAGCCCCCCTATACTTCTGCCTGCAGCCCCCCCCCCCCCCCGCTCCCTCCAGCAACCGCCAACACCCAGGGCTCCCGCCTGCAGCCCACCTATATTTCTGCCTGCAGCTCTCCCGCCGGTATCCCCCGCAGGCTATCAAACATTGTTGTTATGTTAGTAAAGAGAGGAGGTGTTTTTCTATGGCGACGATCATCTCATTCTGTATTGACCCCAAAGTGCCTGCCTGTTCAGTTAAATTCAGCCACATTGGAAGAGATAAATGACCAATCACAGAACACAAAATTAAGGGGGCCATACAGTAGCCGACCACGCAACCAACCAATCGACCATCCAATTCGATTATTCTAATCGAATGAAAATTGGTGCTGCCAAGTGCAGGCCCGACAAAGAAAGCGACCAATTTGGGGACAGAAATTTGCCGCACGCTGGAAAATTTTGGCCCGAAGTTGGTTGGTCTGGTGCGGCGGCGGTACGGCAGCCGAATTGCGAACAAGTGACGAGATGACAAAACCCCCGCCAAGGCAATGTATAAATGTATGCAGTGCATTTATACATTACCTGTCCGGTGTCAGCCTCCACCTCGGGGTCCGCATACACGCCGGAGGCGCTCTGACGTCACGAAGGCGCATAGCGGCTGATGTCAGATGCTATGCTCCGCTAGCGTGTATGTGGCTTACCCGGCGAGATGGACGGATGGACCCGGCAAGCTGCTACAGGACAAGTAATGTATAAATGCACTACACACTGCATACATTTTGGGGGCAGCGGCGGGGGGGGGGCATACATGGCGGGCTCAGCAGATTCCGTGATTTCATCCTGAAATCGGCCTGTAGTGTATGGGCAGATTTGACTAGAGAAATACAATTAGAGATACAATTAGAGATAAATTTGTCTCTTGGTTGAATCTGCCCATATTCGTTCTAAATGTATGGCCACCTTAAAAATCCTCTCTGTCCCATCAAACAGCATTACCCACCGATAAGGCACCCGGCGCTATCCACCGATCATCATGGCCGGATTTCTGGCAAGGCCACATAGGCCATGGTCTAGGGCACCAGATAAACAAGGGGCGGCCTGCAGACAGTGGGCATTATTTGCAAGTGTCCAAACAAATGAAAGGGGTCAGGATAACTGCACTATTAGTACCAGCTGGCATCTGCCTGTGCTGTGTTACAGGCAGCTGCAGTCCGTTAACCAAACATTTGTGAACAGTGTGTGACTAGCAAAAAGCCAGACCTTGTCCAATGACATAGCAGCAGCTGCAGGCAGTTACAGAAGGCCGGGTCTCACGCACTTGGCGTGGGGGATGAAAGGACCAGGGGCAGCACCAGCAAATAGTACAGAATACAGAAGGCAGCGTCTCACAGTACCCATTTCTTAATTATTAATTAGCCAGCGCTGTTACCCTGGAGACAGCAGTGGGTACAGGACTCACTTTTACGTGTTGCTGACCCCACCCAATGTCCAATTGTGAGCCACTTTTGACTATGTGTGTGTGGTGGATGGCTCCCAGCACGCCCATCACCTGTAGATCGCTTGATTGACCAGTTCCCCCGTGTGACGTGATTGATTCACTTCACGTTGCCATGGAGACCTCGGCACTAGCCGCAATAGTGGACACCATCGGCCCAAAATGTTTGGGTGAGTGTGGAGAGAGGTGGTAGGATACGGTTTCGGTTGGGGCGGCTGGTAATAGTCGGCCTTGGGCGGTAAGAAGTACAAATCCGGCCCTGCCGATCATACAGCAGCGATGAATGACCCCTTCGTTCAATAACGATCATCTGCAGTTCCCCTGCCTCATCCATCCATCCTGCGGAGAGCTGTCCGCTGGTCACATGACACAAACATGACAGGAAGAGCAGCAGCGCCAGAGAGAGTCTCTCTCTGTCTCAGCTACTTCCTCTTATAGCATCACTGCAGTCACATGTCCTGCAGACACTCTATGTAACCTTGTGACCCCAGCGAGGAGAGGTCACTGCAGGTCACCACAATACACAGATTATATTATTATTATTATTATTAGGGCCGGCTCACACAGCCAGCTGCCGGACGCTCATGTTGCCTAAGCCAAACGCTTTTTTGCTGCCCCAAGTAAAGAGTTTGGCACACTTATGCCACAGGTCTTTCGGCATGGCATTCTTGAGCCGCTGGCGGGGATAGTGTAACTGCGAATGCCAGTGACGCTAGAAGCTCCGTGCAACACCTGGGAAACCGAGTTCGGCCGCGGCGATGAGCGACCGATGATAAAAGATGTAAGATGAACGCCCCCATAGGTCTCAGTACACGTGGCGGCGGATCCGTGACCGAATGTGGCCGCTCTGCTTAGTAGCACGAAGCCCACTAGGCTTAACTGTATAACAAACAAGGAGGGGACTTGTCAAATCACTGGTCTTGTCGCAATCCCAGAATGCACCTCTGCTGCCTAGGCCAAGATCTCCACAGCATAAAAGTTCAATGTATATTGGTTTCATCCAATCAAAGTATTATTTAGTGTTTATATAGCGCCGACATCTTCCGCAGCGCTGTACAGAGTATATATTGTCTTGCAACGTAACTGTCCCGCTGATGGGCTCACAATCTAATCCTGATTACGGTCATATATCTATGTATGTATTGTGTAGTGTATGTATCGTAGTCTGGGGCCAATTTAGGGAGAAGCCAATTGATCTGAATGATTTTTGGATGTAGGAGGAAAGCGGAGTGTCCGGAGCAAACCCACACAGACACAAAGAGAACATACAAACTCCATGCAGATCGTGCCCTGGCTGGGATTAGAGCCAGGGACCCAGCGCTGCAAGGAAAGCATGCTAACCACTGCCCATCATATGCAGATTTCTGTAAAGACTTCCTGTTTTGAGTTCTCTAGCTGGAGATGCAGCCGTCAGAGTGACTCTGCCAGGAATAACTTCCTCCAGTTACCACAATGGGACCGTTATACTCGGAGCTCGACCGATGTCACCAGCATGAGGGGGCGTGGCCTACAGACCACACCACACACGGCTCAATCGTCAGACTATTCCGATGGTATTGCATGGAAGCAGAGAAGCTGATGTGCCCAATCCATCCTGAACGATAATACCATCCATCGGTTCCATAAAGTGGGCTAAAACTCTGACATAACATTCAATAAAAATGTGTTTTCCTGCTTTTTTATACCCATACAGTTATATTTGTGGGTAGCCGGGAGCATTCTGTGCATAGAGGAGGACAGCGAGGCCTGGAGGAAGCCCCAGGTATGTATACATTTTTTTTTTCTTCCTTCATCTTCGGTACACTCTAAAAGGATACCCGAAATGACATGTGACATGATGAGATACACATGTGTATGTACAGTGCCCAGCACACAAATAACTATGCTGTGTTCCTTGTTTTTCTTTCCCTGCCTGAAAGGGTTAAATATCAGGTATGTAAGTGGCTGACTCAGTCCTGACTCAGACAGGAAGTGACTACAGTGTGACCCTCACTGATAAGGAACAACAACTATAAAACACTTTCCTAGCAGAAAATGGCTTCTGAGAGCAAGAAAGAGGTAAAAAGGGGAATTTCTCATCAGTGAGGGTCACACTGTAGTCACTTCCTGTCTGAGTCAGGACTGAGTCAGCCACTTACATACCTGATATTTAACCCTTTCAGTCAGAGAAAGAAAAAAAAAAAGGAACACAGCCTAGTTATTTGTGTGCTAGGCACTGTACATACCCATGTCTATCTCATGTCACATGTCACTTCGGGTATCCTTTAATCCTGCAAGGGAGAGATCACCCATTAATCCACTCTGTCACTCTGATGGTAGATCTAAGCCTTCTCCCCACGTTCGATAAAACTTGTTTGAAATGTCCGACAGATTTTGCAGTTTCAGACCACAATCGTAAAAAAAGTAGCTAAACGACGACGTCAGGTGTTCTGCCCAATCCAAAAGGCAGATCAACTCAATTATTGGGCAGATATCGTGCAGTCGGCCGGCGTGTAGAATACCTTCAAGCAATGCCGTCCCAGAACGTGCGCGCGCGCATCGTGTGAGCTGCCACTCCCTCTTGTGTACACAGTTTTCAAGCCAAATAATTGTTTTGAATATCAGTGAGCAAGTTTATTTAAACTATTTGCGGTCTCTTTTTGTGCCTGCCAACGTTTATCTCGTGTGTGCACGGGACCTTGACAACCGCCATAAATCTGCCAGTGTGTGGAGCAGTCCCTGGCGGGGGAGAGCAGAGAGAAGGCCGAATATAACAGTGCAAGGCCAGTTCACCGACAGCTTCCCTCCTACAGATCAGCAGAAAGCAGAGGATATACTGTAAACACAACCGCCGCCCCCAGCTCAGGAAATAAAGGGATATCACCGACTTCTGCCTATAGCAATCCTCTGACGCTTATCTCTACATATAAACCTCATCGCACGGCCAGGCCGCCAGAAGACAGGACCGCTGTGATCTGAGACCGTCAGCGAGGGGTTAAACATCCTAACTAAAGGTGGCCATACACTTATAGATTTGCAGCAGATTCCACCATCAGATAGAGTTCTGTCAGATGCCCGTCAGGTGGAATCTGACGGACAGGAATCCGATGTCTGCCACACACTAGGAACAGATCTCCAATAGATTTCAGAATGAAATCTATTGGAAATCGATCTAAATGCATTGTTGGACCATTAGATCCAATGCAACTCTATGGGCCATCGATCGGCTGCCAGCAGCAGATCCACCTAGATTTTCCATCCAGTTAAGGGGCCCATACACTGGTTGATTTCAACCATCGATCGATCGATCGATTCTATAGAATCGATCAGAAATCGATTCTATCAAATTCCCCATTCGATCGATTTGCGGCCGATTTTGATCGATTTCAATGGATTTGATCTGACAGGAAGATCTGGGTCGATGTGCTGCTGGCAGCAGGTTGATGGCCCGTAGAGTTGCATTGGATCTAATGGTCCAATAATGCTTTCAGATTGATTTTCAATACATTTCATTCTGAAATCTATTGGAAAACTGTTCCTAGTGTGTGGCACACATCAGATAGATTCCTGTCAGATTCGACATGACAGAAATCTATGTGATGGTCCAATCTGCTGCCAATTTATACATGTATGGCCACGTTTAGATCAAATCCATCGAAATCTGCATCAATTTGTGGCCGATCGATCGTCTGAATAAAACCTGGAACAAGCATGCTGCTAATCTTGTCAGATCTGACAATGTCAGAAACTCCTGATCTGCTGCATGCTGGTTACGGGGCTATGGCTAAAAGTATTAGAGGCAGAGGATCAGTAAGACAGCCAGGCAACTGGTATTGCTTGAAGGAAATAAATATGGCAGCCTCCATATCCCTCTCACTACAGTGTTACAGAGGAACTGTCGCAAAAATCTTAAAATTTAAAAACACATACAAATAAGAAGTACATTTTTTCCCAGAGTAAAATGAGCCATAAATTACTTTTCTCCTATAATGCTGTCACTTACAGTAAGTAGTAGAAATCTGACAGAAGCGACAGGTTTTGGACTAGTCCATCTTCTCATAGGGGGGTTCTCAGGGTTTTCTTTATTTAGTAAATGGCAG
Organism: Hyperolius riggenbachi; assembly: GCF_040937935.1. Classification (NCBI taxonomy): domain Eukaryota; kingdom Metazoa; phylum Chordata; class Amphibia; order Anura; family Hyperoliidae; genus Hyperolius; species Hyperolius riggenbachi. Next base: position 12,506,853 of record NC_090646.1, on the reverse strand, counting down.
TTGCTCTGTCCAACTGACAAAATAGTGTACGGTGAGCAGGGGCTGGCCAGCATCTTTGCATGAATCTTTTTCTTGCAGTGTCTTTATAAAGAATAAAGGCCATGCTGAGAATCCCCTATGAAGAGATGGACTAGCCCAAAACCTGTCAGTAATGTCAGATTTCTAATACCTACTGTATGTGACACAGGAAAAAAAGTAATTTATGGCTCATTTTACTCTGGAAAAAATGTACTTATTTGTATGGGTTTTAAAATTTTAAAGAGACACTGAAGCGAAAAAAAAATGATGATATTATGATTTGTATGTGTAGTACAGCTAAGAAATAAAACATTAAGATCAGATACATCAGTGTAATTGTTTCCAGTACAGGAAGAGTTGAGAAACTCCAGTTGTTTTCTCTATGTAAAAAAGCTATTAAGCTCTAATGAATCAAACTGAATCGAACAGGACAAAGAATTCTATGGTGTAGATGGGGCTTAAGATTTTCGAGACAGATCGTCTTTAAAGATCTCTACACACACTATATAAAAGCCAGCACACACCAACGAGAGATGTCACAGCTGATCCTCTGCCTCTAAAGGGGCCCATACACTCAGCCGATTTTCTGGCCGACCGATCGATAGCAAATCGGTTGGCCAATCGATCGATCGATGGCCGATTTCGATGGATTTCTATCGAACTGGCAGGGTGGAAAATTTAGGTTGATCTGATGAGATTGCTTATCAGTTTGCATTGGCCTTAATGGAAATCTGATGGCAAAAAAATGCCATCAGATCGAATTTCAATAGATGTCAAACTGAAATCTATTGGAATTCTATCCTGGTAAAAAATGTTCTAAAAACGCATCAGATAGATCATCAGATGCATTTCTTATCTATCTGCTGCCAATCTGACCAGTGTATGGGCACCTTAAAGACCCATCTACACGATACGATTCTTTGTACGATTCCATTACGATTCTATTTACAATCTGATTAAATCATACATGTCAGATCGGGATTCGATTCAATTTGCCATTGTTTTGCAATGGCAAATCGAATTGAATTTGAATAGATTCCCAATCGGACATGTCAGATTTAATCAGATCGTAAATAGAATCGTAATCGAATCGTACAAAGAATCATATCGTGTAGATTGGGCTTTATACTAGCAGCCGTAGCCCCTAACCCAGCATGCAGCAGATCAGGCATTTCTGACATTATTGTCAGATCTGACAAGATTAGCTGCATGCTTGTTACTGGTGTTATTCAGACACTACTGCAGCCAAATAGACCAGCAGGACTGCCAGGTAACTGGTATTGTTTAACAGGAAATACAATATGGCAGCAGTGTTCTCCCCAGGCTCTTTTAGCCGGGTGCTCCACCCGGCTAAATTTGATGACCACCCGGCTGTCATCGGCTCTCCCCCTCATCTCCTCCTATGCTGTAAGCAGAGTTTCTCTGCATTTTCATCTCGCCCCACCCGGCTGCTTTTTCATGCCACCCGGCTACTATTTTATGCCACCCGGCTGGGCAAAAATTCTGGGGAGAACATTGGGCAGCCTTCATATCCCTCTCCCTTCAGGTTGCTTTAAGTGTGAACTACTGCTTTACGGCCATCTTCCACTGCACACATGAACGCAAGGATGTAAATACTGAACACACAAACTACACAGGTTTTGCTTAAAGGGAACCTAAACTGAGTAGAGATGTGGATGTTTCGTTTTAAACAATACCAGTTGCCTGGCAGTCCTGATCTCTTTGGCTGCAGTAGTGGCTGAATCACACACCTGAAACAAGCATGCAGCTAATCCAGTCTGACTTCAGTCAGAGCACCTGATCTGCATGCTTGGTCGGGGGCTGTGGCTGAAAGTATTAGAGACACAGGATCAGCGGGAGAGTCAGGCAACTGGTATTATTTTAAAAGGAAAAATCCATATCCTTCTCAGTTTAGGTTCCCTTTAAGTTTTCTGCTACCCGGATGGGCGGCACTGAGTGACCCTCCCCTCGCGGGGGCCGCACTGTCCGGCGACAGCTGAGAGATTGTGAAACGCCGGCAGACTTTGGACGCAGCACAGGACCAGGCGCTGCCAGATCTTTATTGGTGGACCCGTGGACTCAGATAGAGGAGTTATAGAGGGGGAGGTGTGAGAACTATGGCTGGGAGGCTTTATATGCAGTGACAGACCGCAGACTGTCTGCATCGAGTCACAATATACAATGGGACGCTAAACGGCCAGTCACTGCTGTACAACTGCGGCCACACACTGACCAAATCGTACACCTCTCTGATCTGATATGACCCAGGTGATCATGAAAATCCAAACCTAAAGACCAATCACACAAAATAATCTTTATGCTCTCCACGCCCACCATACGTATCTTCCCAAACTCAATATGGTCACGTGACTGTCCGCCAGCTCATCCCCAAAGCCTAAGCACATATGGATTTGATCAGCACCATTCTATATCAATGAGATGCAAATTCTGGTCTGCATGCAGATGTCATACTTGTATGCAGGGTAGGATCTGGACAATGTGTATGCATGTCCTGCTGAGCTATTTGGCTGCAGTAGTGTCTGAATCACACCACAAACAAGCATGCAGCTAATCTTGTTGGATCTGACAATAGCGTCAGAAACACCTGATCTGCTGCATGCTTGTTCCGGTTCTATGGCTGAAAGTATTAGAGGCAGAGGATCAGCAGGGCAGCCAGGAAACTGGTATTGTTTAAAGGATACCCGAAGTGACATGTGACATGATGAGATAGACATGAGGATGTACAGTGCCTAGCATACAAATAACTAGGCTGTGTTCCTTTTTTTTCTTTCTCTGCCTGAAAGTGTTAAATATCAGGTATGCAAGTGGCTGACTCAGTCCTGACTCAGACAGGAAGTGACTACAGTGTGACCCTCACTGATAAGAGATTCCAACTATAAAACACTTTCCTAGCAGGAAATGGCTTCTGAGAGCAAGAAAGAGATAAAAAGAGATAAAAAGGGGAATTTCTTATCAGTGAGGGTCACACTGTAGTCACTTCCTGTCTGAGTCAGGACTGAGTCAGCCACTTACATACCTGATATTTAACTCTTTCAGGCAGAGAAAGAAAAAAAAGGAACACAGCCTAGTTGTGTGTGCTTGGCACTGTACATACCCATGTCTATCTCATCATGTCACATGTCACTTCGGGTATCCTTTAACAGGAAATACAATATGGCAGCCTCCATATCCTTCTAACTTCAGTGGTCCTTTAATTGGAGTGAATTAAGCCAAACATGTCTTGCGCAGCATCCATAGCTTCTCGTTAGTTCTAGGAAGTGGGTATGTTCTTTAGTACATCATTAATTGGTGGGATTTTATAGACTTCTATGTTATCTGTGCGGTCACAGCGTCTTTATTGGCTTATTTCCCTGGCAGACAGTCATTCATTTTAATTCACATTAAATTATAAAAGCAAACGTATTAATCTTAAACTCCCTGGCATTATGATTATTTCCAGATTCAGGGTCTAAAAGTCGTGCAATTTACTTACAAGCTTTCAGACCCTAAAAACAAGAAGAAAAACATACCACAGAGAGATCTGCAGCAGCCCTGCATATAACTCACTCAGGCTCGGGATTTTCGTCCCAAACCTGACTCGGGATTACCGCTGAGGAGGTTAATATCTAGACCTCCTATAGATTAAATCATTAATAGTTCTATAATCACTATTTCCAAGCATTACATTATCGTATACTTTGTATTAACCAGCAGCCATATTGCTCAACCCTCAGCATGGATATTAGACTGCCTTGCTATAGCGGATATTTCAGACAGAGCTAAGCGAAGTCAAAATATTTCTCTGGCGTTCTCAGTATAAACACAGCCTTGCACAAGGAGCACACAGGCTACTGCAGAGAAGAACTGTACGGGTCACTCTAACCTGCAATCTAGCTCTGATTAAAAAAATAACTAAATTAATTTCATGGACATAAAGACATTTCACACAAATTGCAGGGCATATTTAACCATAAAAGACAGATCACAGATAGGTTATCTGTATAAACACGAGAATTTCTGACAATACTAGTCCTTTAACCACTTCAGTACCAGCAGTATCTGGCCCCTTAACCTCCCCGGCGTTCTATTGAGATCGCCAGGGAGGCTGCGGGAGGGTTTTTTTTTAATTAACAAAAAAACTATTTCATGCAGCCAACTGAAAGTTGGCTGCATGAAAGCCCACTAGAGGGCGCTCCGGAGGCGTTCTTCCGATCGCCTCCGGCGCCCAGAATAAACAAGGAAGGCCGCAATGAGCGTCCTTCCGTGTTTCGCTTACCTCGTCGCCATGGCGACGAGCGGAGTGACGTCAGCCGACGTCCTGACGTCAGCCGCCTCCGATCCAGCCCTTAGCGCTGGCCGGAACTGATTGGTCCGGCTGCGCAGGGCTCGGGCGGCTGGGGGGACCCTCTTTCGCCGCTGCTCGCGGCGGATCGCCGCAGAGCGGCGGCGATCAGGCAGCACACGCGGCTGGCAAAGTGCCGGCTGCGTGTGCTGCTTTTTATTTGAGGAAAATCGGCCCAGCAGGGCCTGAGCGGCAGCCTCCGGCGGTGATGGACGAGCTACCGCTAAGGTGGTTAAAGTAGAACTGAAGTGAGAGTTATATGGAGGCTGACATATTTCCTTTCAAGCAATACCAGTTGCCTGGCTGTCCTGTTGGTCTATTTGACTGAAGTAGTGGCTGAATCCCACCAGAAACATGCATGCAGCTAATCTTGTCAGAACTGTCAGTAACACCTGATCTGCTGCATGCTTGTTCAGGGGCTATGGCTGTACGTATTAGAGGCAGAGGATTAGCAGGATAGCCAGGTAACTGGTGTTGCTTAAAGGGATACTGTAGGGGGGTCAGGGGAAAATGAGTTAAACTTACCCGGGGCTTCTAATGGTCCCCCGCAGAAGTCCTGTGCCCGCGCAGCCACTCACCGATGCTCCGCCCCCCGCAGACATCCTGTGCCTGCGCAGCCACTCACCGATGCTCCGCCCCCCGCAGACATCCTGTGCCTGCGCAGCCACTCACCGATGCTCCGCCCCCCGCAGACATCCTGTGCCCGCGCAGCCACTCACCGATGCTCCGGCCCCACCTCCGGTTCACTTCTGGAATTTCAGACTTTAAAGTCTGAAAACCACTGCGCCTGCGTTGCCGTGTCCTCAATCCCGCTGATGTCATCAAGAGCGCACAGCGCAGGCCCAGTATGGTCTGTGTCTGCGCAGTACACTCCTGGTGACATCAGGGGAATTGAGGACACGGGCGTGCAGGCGCAGTGGTTTTCTGATTTTAAAGTCTGAAATTCCAGAAGTGAACCGGAGGCGGGGCCGGAGCATCGGTGAGTGGCTGCGCGGGCACAGGATGTCTGCGGGGGACCATTAGAAGCCCCGGGTAAGTTCAGATCATTTTCCCCCGAACCCCCTACAGTATCCCTTTAAATGGAAATAAATATGGCAGCCTCCATACACCTGAGCCAAAACCTGTAAAATAAATAAGAGTTTCACTTACCTGGGGATTCTGCTAGCCCCCTGCAGCCAACTTGTGCCCTCTCTGTCCTGGACCGATCCTCCGTTCTCCCGCCGCGGCTCAATTTTTTTTTTATCATACAGGAAGCTTTCACTGCGCCCTGGCCACGCATATCCTCGTACGCTTTCCTGTAGCCAGGAGCGCTCTGCACAGTACAAGAAAATCTCTACTGCGCCTGTGCAGTATGCGTCCAGCTAAGGGAGGATGAACGAGAAGGCGCGTGGACAGGGCCGCACGGGAGCAGTTCCCTCCGAACTGTGCGAAGTGTAAATGAGCCGCGGCGTGGGACCAGAGCATCGGTGAGTGACTACGAGGGCACAGGTCAGCTGCAGGGGGCTGGCAGAAGCCCCAGGCAAGTGAAACTCTTATTTTTTAACAAGAAGTTTTAAACCAGGATGATACCATTTATTGGCTAACTAAAAATGAATAAAAATAAGCAAGCTTTCGGCCTTGCAGCCTTCGTTATTTTTTAACAGGTTTTAGTTCCGAACTGAGGCGAAAAAAAAAAAAATGATATAATTATTAGTATGTGTAGTAAAGCTAAGAAATAAAACATTAGGAGCAGAGACATAAGTCTAATATTGTTTCCAGTACAGGAAGAGTTAAACTCCAGGTGTTATCTATGCAAAAGAGCTATTGAGTTCCACAACTTTCAAAGTGGCAGAGAGCTCTGTCTTCTGAAGCTTGTTATCACAAGTGTCTGGCACTGTATTGTTTTTTTTTTCCCTGCAGAGGACAGTTCATAGGTTCACCAGCCTGCTCTGTAAAATCATTTAGAATTCTGAGTTTAGTGTGTAAACCGCAAATATTAGAGAATGATGCAATGTTATAATCATAATTAAAAAAACTAAACTGAAAATAAAAATATGAGAAAAATTTCTCTGCTACTAATGTTCTAGTAATTATCCGTACTACACAACCAATTCATTATATGATCATTTTTTTTGCTTCAGTGTCTCACTGGTGAACACTGGTTAAAAAAAAAAAAAAAAAGAAAAAAAAGGCCTACTAAGATCACAACGCAGGGATCCGCCGCTACCGCCGATCACACCGCTGCACCCTATATGACAGCAGAGCTCGGTGAGCCGGTTAGGAGACGATTTCATTGGCTTCTGACCCTGTGATCGATATTGGATTGGCTCCTGACTGGCTCACAGAGCACGTCATCTTTACTGTTGGCGGACACGAAAAAGCCAGAGAGCACCAACTGCCATTACCTATTTTTACAATACACTTCCGTATACCCTGAAGCAGGAAGTGACGGCAAGCACTTCCTGCTTGGCCAGATGGGGAATACCAGTTTACTTGGGTGCCGAGGTCAGGATGCGGCTGGACACTTGGCTTAAAGTTACAGGATGTTAGGTTGCAATATGGGAGGATTAGTGTTTGGGGAAAGTCAATTTAGCGTTAAGAAATCGGGTACCGATACACAAAAGTGACCGTGAGAACAGCAGCACGGGAATTAGACGGTTAACGGCTTTTTGAAGATTGTAAGGCTCAGTTCACATTAGCTTTTTTTTTTGCGGATCGGAACCGGAACGTATACTGTACAAACCGAACGGATGTGAAAGGATCCAATGTTAACCTATGGATCTATTCACATGCGTCCCGTTGATACGGATGCGTTCCGGTCCCCGGATCGAAAAATTGCTGCAGGCCCTAATTTTCCGGACCGTTCTGCCCAGCATTGGGGGAATGGAAAACGGAATGTTTTTTCACACTAGTGAAAAAATGGACTGTTCCACGGGGGATGGGGGGGGGGGGGGGGGGGGACGCAAACCTAGACGGGAGAGTAAAATACATACCTATTGCTCTGTAGCAGCCGGCGGTAGAGGCTTCCGTCTTCTTCCGCGTCATGTGACTACATGATGCGTCATGTGACTAGTCACATGACGCGCTGTGTAGTCACAGCACAAGAGGAGGAAGCCTCTACCGCTGGCTGCTACAGAGCATTAGGTATGTATTTGCCGGCGAAACTGAGTGAAAACTGATCCGATCAAGCGTTGATCAGATCCATTTGGCAGTGTGCAGAGCCATCCAGATCCGGTGGAGCGGAGACTGGATCCACTCACAGGATCCGCTCACTGGATCCGTTTGGCTGGAAACGCTAATGTGAACCAGGCGTTAAGGATATTCAAATAGCGACGATCACAGCACCCAAATTAACAAGTGCCTCTTTAAATTGAATGTGCTCTGTGTAAGGACCGCTGGGCAAACTATCGCCTGAAGCGATCACAAACGAGCAGGACAGCTACTATGTACAGTAGTTCATGATGGATACCAGGAAGGAGTGGAGAAGAAACATTATGTAATGGCTTACATCAACTCCAGACATTCCGAATAATGTTTACCGAGAGTTCAGCTCCTGCAACGCCGCTATCTCCTCATTCCATTCCTCATCCACAGCGCAAGACGATCCTCAGGGGTGATCGGGGGCCGCTACATCTGAGCCCACCCACAACAGCAGGAACCAGCGTCCCCAAACATCTATTCTCAACAGTGTCACTCCAACACACAGCGCAAGCTGATCCTCGGGGGTGATCGGGGGCCGCTAAATCTGAGTCCACCCACAACCGCAGGAAGCTGCAATCCCCAAACATCTATTCTCAACAGTGTCATCTCTTACTAATCACAACTGCAATTTGATCTCTCAGCTGTGTCAGCTCTGGAATCCCAGTAGTCCTCAGCAGAGCAGCTACTTTGTAAACACAGGATGTTAACCCCATCTCTGCTTCCATGAAAGCAGGAAGTGGACAATGCAGATGTATTGCAAGATTTTTATGCTGCTGCTAATTTTTCACAGAGGAGAGGAAGTTCTGCGTTTAGGTCCGCTATAAAGGGAACCAGAGATGAATGATTCCCTATAAAATACATACTTGGGGCCTCCTCCAGCCCCCTCCAACCTGATCGCTGCCATGGCATCCTCCTTCTTCCTCTCCGATCGCTCACAATTGGCCCCAGAAAGTACTCCGGTCCAGGGCCAAATGCGCGTGCGCAGCCCGGCAACTAAATTGCAGCGTTGCACTGTTATTGGATGCATCGTTATGGCCTATCGATCATATACAACTCCTGCCCCAATCGACCAAGATCCTGTCCGATCAATACTTTTGATGGATTTTAGGTCAACAATCAATAGAATAAGAAAATGAATGCATTTCTGCTTGCCCTTAGCCAGCCCCTGAACAAGCATGCAGCAAATCAGGTGCTCTGACTGACGTGTGACTAGACTGGCTGCATGCATGTTTCAGGTGTGTGAATCAAACACGGCCGCAGCCAGAGAGACCAGCAGGACTGCCAGGCAACTGGTATTGTTTAGAAGAAAACAGAGATGGCAGCCTCTATATCCCTGTCACCTCGGGTTCACTTAAAAACATCCACATGACCCACAGAGACTAAATGACTATCACCCCTTCCCCCACCTTCACAGACATACCAAGAAACAATGGAGTAATTCACGGCCCTCTATCCCCGACCTCCCTGCAGACAGACCTGCGGCCTGATATAGACTGCGGTCACTGGACTCCCCAGAAGAGACATACGCTGACCTGCGGCCTGATATAGACTGCGGTCACTGGACTCCCCAGAAGAGACATACGCTGACCTGCGGCCTGATATAGACTGCGGTCACTGGACTCCCTAGAAGCATACGCTGACCTGCGGCCTGATATAGACTGCGGTCACTGGACTCCCCAGAAGAGACATACGCTGTGCCTCCTCCATGCTGAGGAATGCACTCCATCAGCAGCACGCTAGTAAGAGGAGACTCCAGAAGAAAGATGGTCTCCTCTTCACTTCCGTGTCTGGAGACAGCCCCTCAATAATGCCAGTCTGCAAGGAGTTCGTAGGTTCTCCCCGTGTCTGTGTGGGTTTCCTCCAGGAACCCCAGTTTCCTCCGACATTGCAAAAACATACAGATAAGTAAATTGGTTTCTCCCTAAACTGTCCCTAGACATACATACATAGACATAGGACTATGGCAGGGATTAGAGTGTGAGCTCCTCTGAGGACAGTCAGTGACATGACTATGTACTCTGTAATGTGCTGCAGAAGATGTCAGTGCTATATAAATACATAATAATAATAATATGGTAGGACATAAGACTATGACTATGGTAGGATTAGAGTGTGAGCTCCTCTGAGGACAGTCAGTGACATGACTATGTACTCTGTACAGTGCTGCAGAAGATGTCAGTGCTATATAAATACATAATAATAATATGGTAGGACATTAGACTATGACTATGGTAGGATTAGATTGTGAGCTCCTCTGAGGACAGTCAGAGACATGACTATGTACTCTGTAATGTGCTGCAGAAGATGTCAGTGCTATATAAATACATAATAATAATAATATGGTAGGACATTAGACTATGACTATGGTAGGATTAGATTATGAGCTCCTCTGAGGACAGTCAGAGACATGACTATGTACTCTGTACAGTGCTGCAGAAGATGTCAGTGCTATATAAATACATAATAATAATAATAATAATAATATGGTAGGACATTAGACTATGACTATGGTAGGGATTAGAGCAGGCATGGGCAAACTTGGCCCTCCAGCTGTTAAGGAACTACAAGTCTCACAATGCATTGCAGGAGTCTGACAGCCACAGTCGTGACTCATAAAGGCAAATGCATTGTGGGACTTGTTTAACAGCTGGAGGGCCAAGTTTGCCCATGCCTGGATTGGAGTGTGAGCTCCTCTGAGGACAATCAGTGGACATGACTATGTAATCTGTACAGCGCTGTGAAAGATGTCAGCACTCTATGAATCCTACTAGTATTATAAATGGGAAGGTTCGGATGTTTGGATGTTTGTTACTCGATCACGCAAAAATGGCTGATCGGATTTGAATGAAATTTGGCACACACATAGTACATTACCTGGGATAGGATACTATGGATGCTATTGGATATTTTTATTCCCATAACCAAAAAAGTGGGCGGAGACAAATACAAATTTCACTGGAAATGTAAACTGCAGCCATTCTTACACTGTTAATGGCAGGGTTCTCAAACTTTCCACAGTTGGTCACTGGGTGACTGGGATTAATATTCAGAAAGGTGGGTGGAGCCTACATAAGCCAATCAAAATTCACCTATTGCTTTTCAAGGGGAATATTTACATTGCTGCCATCCTTGCACTGTAAATGGCACAAGCCTCAAACCTGGTAAAGTTGGCCATTGGGTTACTGGGGATCAAATTCAGAAAAGAGGGTGGAGCTACAAAGAGCCAATAAGATTTCCTTTCAATGCTAATTACTGATGCCAAAGACCACAAAGCTCACAAACTAGGTCATTGAGTGTTAGTGTTAGAAAAGTGGGCGGAGCCAACACCAGACAAACACACATCTGAGCAATGCCGGTGTAATGTCTGATTGCGCTACCCGGAAGCTCCATTCCACACTGAGTAGCACGCATGCTGGTTCCGGGGCTGGAGGTGTAATGTCTGATTGCGCTGCCCGGATGCTCCCTTTCACATTGAGTAGCACACATGCTCAGTGTGAAGTTAATGATGCTGCTGGAGATAAAATACAAAATATCTCCGCTCCCACACCTCTTACACTCCCCAAATTTTCAGGGTAGGGAGGGGACCTCCCGAACGACCTTTATGCCAAATTGCAGCCCCCGAGACCCGCTGGTTCAGGAGATAGATTAGAGAAATCTATCTCGGGAACCAGCGGGTCTCGGGGGCTGCAATTTGGCATAGAGGTCGTTCGGGGGGTCCCCTCCCTACCCTGAAAATTTGGGGAGTGTAAGAGGTGTGGGAGCGAAGATATTTAGTATTTTACCTCCAGCAGCATGATTCTATAGGAACTGTGGCCGCACAATCTCCTCCTGCGCATGCCGGGCAGCGCAAATCCACAGGCAGCGCAATCAGACACAACACCGGGCCATCAGCTAGTAATCAATAATGACAATAATAAAAAAGACACGCATTTTGAAGATCAGAACAGCGAGGTAATAAAACGTAAATCGCAGCAACGCTGTTTTTTTTTTCTTTACTACTGTGATTTTGTTTTGTTTTTTACACACGTCCTGCAGCATTTTTGCTGTATTTGCACTCCTATACAAATTATAGGAGCACAGAAAAAGAATGTAGCAATGTTGCTATGCTATGCTATTTTGCCAGTGATTTGGCAATTCACAAAGGTTTTTACCCCCATGCGGTATTTCGTTTGTTATTTAATGTAATAGTGCGGTATTCCATGTGTTATTAGGGCCTGTCCACACTTTCAGCACCGCAACACATACTGCGATGTGCAGGAACATCAGCAAGCACAAACAGCACTTTCTGATGTCTCCACTCAAGTACTGCGCTTTGGCGCATTCACACAATGCAATGAAGGCTGCATTTAAAAAAAAAAAAAAAAAAAAAAGTCATTGGATGAAAATACTACAACAGTATGCTGCACTCTCCCCACAAGGCTGCACTCTCCCCCACAAGGCTGCACAGGCTGCACTCTCCCCCACAAGGCTGCACTCTCCCCCACAAGGCTGCACTCTCCCCCACAAGCCTGCACTCTCCCCCACAAGGCTGCACTCTCCCCCACAAGGCTGCACTCTCCCCCACAAGGCTGCACTCTCCCCCACAAGGCTGCACTCTCCCCCACAAGGCTGCACTCTCCCCACAAGGCTGCACTCTCCCCACAAGGCTGCACTCTCCCCACAAGGCTGCACTCTCCCCCACAAGGCTGCACTCTCCCCCACAAGGCTGCACTCTCCCCCACAAGGCTGCACTCTCCCCCACAAGGCTGCACTCTCCCCCACAAGGCTGCACTCTCCCCCACAAGGCTGCACTCTCCCCCACAAGGCTGCACTCTCCCCCACAAGGCTGCACTCTCCCCCACAAGGCTGCACTCTCCCCCACAAGGCTGCACTCTCCCCCACAAGGCTGCACTCTCCCCCACAATGCATGATCTTTTTTTAAGTATGGTGCTAAAAACACATAAAAACAATGCTTCCAAAAACGCATATAGAAATTAAAATGCTTTTTTTTAACCTGCAATTTTGGTGAGTTTTCTTTTTATAAAGCATGAGTATGACAGGCCCTTTAGGCATACAAGTAATTAAAGCACCAGGAAATTTGGGCACAGGGTGAAGCCAAAAAGCAGCTCACCCTGCTCCTGCAAAAGTCCAGGACGTGTCAATTACTATTCCCCCACTAGGCCACCGTGGATAGTGGTGAAACATGGACTTCGGCCTCCAAGTATTGCTGACGGCTGAATTACGCTGTTTTTACAGTAATTTGGGCTTTGTCTTTTGCTGGCGCCCAAATTACTGACTGAGCACCACTAATGCTGTAATTCACACTATAGCAGCACGGTGGCGTAGTGGTTAGTGCTCTCGCCTTGCAGCGCTGGGTCCCCAGTTTGAATCCCAGCCGGGTCAACATCTGCAAGGAGTTTGTATGTTCTCCCCGTGTCTACGTGGGTTTTCTCCAGGCACTCCGGTTTCCTCCCACATCCCAAAAAAACATACAGTTAAGTTAATTGGCTTCCCCCTTAAAAAAAAAAAAAAATTGGCCCTAGACTATGATACATACACTACATGATACATACATAACTCACTACACAAAGAATTTTAATGTGTGCATTAAACACCGAGTGAACACCTGACATAACTGGCTAAGCAAATTTGGCCTAATTGGCTATTCATGAGGCAATGCTCATGCAAATAAGCATTTGCTTTCGCATGCCAAACTATGCAGGGTAAAAAATCAATACTGCAAAGCGGTCTCCCTGCGGGAATTAGTTCATGCCGCAATAGCACTATCCAGGAGCGCCATGGGGAGGCTTCCTAATGCCGTTGGACATTAAGGTAAGTGCTTGTTTTTAAATATTGGGAGGCAGGTGCAGACGTCTCTCCCCAGCGCTGGCCGCGTTTGGGGGGGGGTTGCTTGCGCCACCCAGCCTCCCCCTCCGGGGTGCTGCTGTGGTTCCCAGGCAGTGAGAGCGCCTGGGACCCCGCGGTCCCCCTGGTTGTATGGGGGCATTGGGAAGCCTCCCCATGGCGCTCCTGGATATTGCTGATGTAATATGAAGTAATTCCCGCAGGGCGACCGCTTTGCGGTATTGGTTTTTCACCCTGCATAAGTTGGCATGCAAAAGCGAATGCATATTTGCATGAGCATTGCCTCATGAATAGCCAGTTAGGCCAAATTTGCTAAACCAGTTATGTCAGGTGTTCACTTGATGTTTAATGCACACATTCAATTCTCTGTGTAGTGATGATACATACATAGACATATGATTACAGTAGGGATTAGATTGTGAGCACCTCTGAGGGACAGTTAGTGACAAGACAAACTGTACAGCGCTGTGTAATATGTCGGCACTATATAAATACTTGAATAAATAAATAAATGGCATATTGCGGCGCCGGCTGCACCGAAGTTTCCAGCCCTGTTTCTGCCTGGATCGCCACTACGGAGGTGTTAGCAGTGATTTATGCTTTCTACGAATCGCCAGCGATTCCAAAAGCCAATGGCCACGATCCCGGCTAGAGCGATTTCCTGAAAGATATATACTGAACACCCCACTTTTACTGCATGTGTTGTCTTTTGTGATTTGTCATTTACAAGCTATCTACCCCCCACAGGTTGGCAGTTTCAGTTTGCCGGGCAGTAACCGCCTCAGTGAACAGACATTTGACAAAACGTTGGCTAAGATCAGCTGTTATCTGCTGTACCACATGCTGTAAAGGTACTCCTATACATCAGACAACATACGGGCACATCGACCAAGAGACAGAATCTGATTGGAGAGAGATCTGTTGCCTGCCCATACCCGAGAGATTTCAGCATGAAACAAATCAGATTTGCTGCCAGGAAATGTTGACAACATTGGAGCCTTTGCCTTCAGCTGTCCCCAGGGGGAACATTTCCATTTCTGAGGCAGTATTCCCATTATAGCAGAGAATTTACCTTTTATTATCTGTTTTAGGTTCGGTTCACGCTGCTCGCATCAAACACTGACAGTGAATCAGTCCTATTTTATAAACAGGAGCTGCTCACACCAGGGCTGTGGAGTCGGTACAAAAATCTTCCGACTCCAGGTACTCCAAAACTGCTCCGACTCCACAGCCTGGTTCACACTTGTCACTCTGGATCTGTTGCAGCAAGCAGGCCGCACTTCTGTGCAATCTGCGATAATCCCGGGCAGGCCGATGCATTCCTCATATAGCCTATGGGGGGGGGGGGCTATGCCTCTTCCCCGGGCACCACATCAGACACCATACTGCCTGCACCCGCTGGCTGTATGTAGCCCGGTGGCAGATAGGATCTGAGCGTAAATGGCCCATTTTTTTCTGCTTAATTGGCGCGAGCCTTGCGCACCAGAAAGCCGGCAGTCAACGCATGCAATGTGATCATCGTAATCAGTTCACACTCAACAGGGCCCTTTCACACCAGTTGCGTTCCGTTTTGCTTTTGAAAAGGCTTGCGATTTTCCAAACGCACGGCTACAATGTGAATCGTGGAGATGCATTCATTCTGAATGTGGTTGCGGTTTTCTAAAAAGGCAAACTTATTTCTGCGGCATTTTTCCTGCGTTTCGATTGAGCCCAACATAGTGAAAATCGCAAACCGCGAAATGCAATGTTGGTGTGTTAGAGTCCGTAGTCTGCAGGCGGAAAGCACGATTGCTACCGGAGATTGGCGGCGTCTCTCATACAGCCTATGGGGTAACGCATCTGCCCATAGCGCCAACCACAGCAATACTACACAGAATACAGTGTGACCCCCAGCCTGACCATTGGGCCTCTGTAATGAGGGATATTGCTACCTGTAATTTTTTGCAACTTGATGTAAAGCGCGCGCCTGCTGTACAGACTGTGCTTACCTGCACATGCACGCCTGCTTTCCCCTCACCCGGCTGTGCTTACCTGCGCATGCACGCCTGCTTTCCCCTCACCCGGCTGTGCTTACCTGCGCATGCACGCCTGCTTTCCCCTCACCCGGCTGTGCTTACCTGCGCATGCACGCCTGCTTTCCCCTCACCCGGCTGTGCTTACCTGCGCATGCACGCCTGCTTTCCCCTCACCCGGCTGTGCTTACCTGCGCATGCACGCCTGCTTTCCCCTCACCCGGCTGTGCTTACCTGCGCATGCACGCCCGCTTTCCCCTCACCCGGCTGTGCTTACCTGCGCATGCACGCCCGCTTTCCCCTCACCCGGCTGTGCTTACCTGCGCATGCACGCCCGCTTTCCCCTCACCCAGCTGTGCTTACCTGCGCATGCACGCCCGCTTTCCCCTCACCCAGCTGTGCTTACCTGCGCATGCACGCCCGCTTTCCCCTCACCCGGCTGTGCTTACCTGCGCATGCACGCCTGCTTTCCCCTCACCCGGCTGTGCTTACCTGCGCATGCACGCCTGCTTTCCCCTCACCCGGCTGTGCTTACCTGCGCATGCACGCCTGCTTTCCCCTCACCCGGCTGTGCTTACCTGCGCATGCACGCCTGCTTTCCCCTCACCCGGCTGTGCTTACCTGCGCATGCACGCCTGCTTTCCCCTCACCCGGCTGTGCTTACCTGCGCATGCACGCCTGCTTTCCCCTCACCTGGCTGTCATTTGCAACCACCGGTTTCTACTTCCCTCCAGGGTGGTTATTACTTCCCTCTGGGTGAAAATTATTAAATGCCTACCAAATAGGAGGGGGGGGGGGTATTAGTTGCCCAGTGAGTGGGGGTATTAGTCACCTGGGAGGGGGGGTTATTAGTTGCCCAGTAAGGAAGGGGGGTTATTAGTTACCTGGGGGTTATTAGTTGCCCAGTAAGGAAGGAGTTTATTAGCTGCCCAGTAAGGGGGGGGGGTTATTAGTTACTGGGGGGGGGTATTAGTTGCCCAGTAAGGGGGGGTTTGTTACTGGGAGGGGGGTTATTAGTTACCCAGTAAGGGGGGAGTTATTAGTTACCTTTTGGGGGGGGGTATTATTAGCCCACCAGAGGAGGGTGGTGTGTGAGTATAGGGTTAGGTTGTGTTGGTTGCATTTCCTGATATACATACATTGCAGTTAATGCACAGGCTGCACTCCCTGATAGCTATACAGTCATGCAGCCGCTCGCAACTGCAAAAATGTGCAGAGCTGGCCGAGCAGAGACTGCAGAGGGGCGCACAGGCAGCACTCTGTATGTACCATGTATCTATATATACACTATATACACATCTATACGCAGCACGCATCCATCCACACGGCATATAGAGACACACACATAACGGGGATCAGCATACCCGCCACCGCCAGCTCCGTCCGCTCGCTGCACCAACTTCTCTCTGCACAACTTCCAGCCGCGCTCCTCCTCCCCGCCGTGTCCTCAGCCCCGCCCACCTCTCACATCCTCCTCCCGCCGTGTCCTCAGCCCCGCCCACCTCTCACATCCTCCTCCCGCCGTGTCCTCTGCTTCAGCCCCGCCCACCTCTCAGCTCTCCCTCCTCCCTCTGCACTGCCTCAGCCTTGCCTACCGCCCACCTTTCAGCTCCTCCCGCGTCTTCCCCACCATGCCTGAGCTCCGCCTACCTCTCAACGTCCACCACGAGCTGTCCCGCCCATCCATCGTCCAGCTCCTCCTCCCCACACTCTCCCGAGCACTACTCTCCCGCCCACCACCCGCTGCCTACGCCCACCTCTCAGCACAGCACCCCCCTACTTCCCGCCCACCACACGCTGTCCCCGCCCACACACACGCTGTTTATCACTTTCACCCCAACACACTGAGAACTATCCACGCCCAGCCCGCTGTAACCCCGCCTCCCGGCTTCCAGCGGCCGTGTAACTCCGCCTCCCGGCTGGCAGGCACCGTGTAACCCCGCCTCCCGTGGCTCCTGGGGTCTTCCTCAGTGTAGGGAGGGGGAGGTGCTTTCTGTTTCCGGTTCCCATCTCTGGCTGTTGCATGCTTCCTTCCTCTGACTCCCAGGAACGATCAGTTCAATGACATGCCGGTAATTCTGGCTTGCATGCAGATTTCATGCAAATTGTATGCAGATGGGGGAGCGGGCCAGTCAGAGGCTCTTCCCCACAAACAGTGACTAGCAACTACAGTTGTAAGCTGCATACAATTTGTATGAAATGTTAATGCAAGCTGGAAGTATTGCGTCACGTCTCCCGTCTCTAGCTGCAGTCCACACATAGGTTTATTTTACGTAAATTATTCATATAACCCTTAAACTTGCAGGCACAGACCATACAATAAAATGATACGATTTTACAGCAATTGGATGAATATGATCGGATCTCTCCAAAAAAATCGGAATTTTTTTTTTCTTTTTCATTCGACTGTGAAAAAGCGATCGGCTTTTCCGTTTTTCTCAGATTTCAGCAGCACGCACTGCAGGCACATCGGTGAGTGCGTAGAAAGCACGTTTCTGATGTTTCCACCCAAGCATAGTAACTCCTTTTTCCCCTCTGCCGTCAACCTCCTGAACTCGCTGGACTGAACTACCTACTTAGCGTAACTCTATGTCGAAACTGTACCGTTTCCATACTTTGCACTCCTGTTTTGGATTTACTTTTGCACAATTGATTTGCACTGCTGTTTCTGCATGTTCTGTTATCTTGTACTTCCTTTGACTACTCTGAGCAATTGTAATGCGCCAAACCCAATTCTGGGCACGACCCAGTCATGCTTGGCGAATAAAATTCTTTCTGATTCCCTTGCTTACCCCGGGGAGACCGTAACAGCCTGGAGGCCCATCTAGTGTGGCCATCATGCTCTTTACATAACTGATGCAGTGCGAACGAGCCCAATAGGACACAGAAGCTAGAAACCCACTAGCAGCGATTTTTAAGCGCTAGCGATTTGAAAAAGCTCTTACTAATGCAATGCTATGGAGGATTTTTATAAAATCACATCACTCCAGTGTGATCACACCCATAGCATTACAAATTGCTCAGAAAATTGCTCCTAGTGGGTTTCTGGCCTCACAGTGGTTAGTTGCAGTGGTGGGCAGAACAGTGGCGTAGTGGTTTGTACTCTCACCTTACAGTGCTGGGTCTCTACCCCATGCAGTCTCACCCGCCACGGACATCTATGTCACTGACAACGGTACAATCATCCGCCCAAACCCACTGCTTCACCCCCACATCCGAACCATTGCTAGGGCCTGCAATTTCCATTTACACAACATCTCCAAGATCTGCCCCTTCCTGACCCCAGACACTACCAAACTCCTCCTCCCTGCCCTCATCATGCAGTGAATGCAGATGGTGTAATGTCTGATCGCGCTGCCCGGAAGCTCCTCCCACACTGAGTAGCACGCATGCTCAATGTGAAGTTAATGATGCTGCTGATGGTAAAATAGTAAATATCTTCACTTCCACACCTCTTACACTCCCCAAATTTTCAGGGTAGGGAGGGGACCCCCCGAACGACCTCTATGCCAAATTGTAGCCCCCGACCCCCGCTGGTTCAGGAGATAGATTAGAGAAACCAATCTCGGAAAACAGTGGGTCTCGGGGGCTGCAATTTGGCATAGAGGTCGTTCGGGGGATCCCCTCCCTACCCTGAAAATTTGGGGAGTGTGAGAGGTGTGGGAGCGGAGATATTTACTATTTTACCATCAGCAGCATCATTAAATAGGAAATGTGGCCGGACAGTCTCCTACTGCGCATGCGGGGCAGCGCAAATCCACAGGCAGCGTAATCAGACACAACACCGGGAGGGGGGAGGGGATGGTAGAAGCCCCCTGATCTCTGCCAGTGACAGATTTCACACCTTGGAGTCTTCTGTGTTATAGATGTTACTATATTGCTTATTGTAGCTGGGGGGGCTTCCTGCCAGCCACAGACATGCAAGCCATGCTCAGTCATTTGTAATGTAAGCAATCCCCTAAGGTTTGTGTACTGAGTGTAGCCCAGAGGGGGCTGATATCAGAGGCACCTGATACTCCTTTTATCCTACTCAGCAATGGAGGTGTTATCAGACCACAGCAATGGAGGTGTTATCAGACCACAGCAATGGAGGTGTTATCAGACCACAGCAATGGAGGTGTTATCAGACCACAGCAATAGAGGTGTTATCAGACCACAGCAATGGAGGTGTTATCAGACCACAGCAATGGAGGTGTTATCAGACCACAGCAATGGAGGTGTTATCAGACCACAGCAATAGAGGTGTTATCAGACCACAGCAATGGAGGTGTTATCAGACCACAGCAATGGAGGTGTTATCAGACCACAGCAATGGAGGTGTTATCAGACCACAGCAATGGAGGTGTTATCAGACCACAGCAGACAGTTCAGCACAAGAGCCCTTGTCAGGGGAGGCCATTTGCTTGCTAATTGCATTATTTGCACATTCAGCAGGAGACAGTCTAGTTACAGCAGTTGCAGGGCTGACCCACATGGCCATACACTGGTCGATTTGCCATCAGATTCGACCAAAAGATAGATCCCTCTCTGATCGAATCTGATCAGAGAGGGATCGTATGGCCACTGCAAACAGTTTGTGAATCGATTTCAGCCTGAAACCGATCACAATCTGTGGAGCTGCCGCTGCTGCCGCCTCGCCCCCCCCCCCCCCCCCCCCTGCATACATTACCTGTTCCGGCCGGCGCGAGTCCACCTGGTCCCGGCATCTTCTCCGCATCGGCCCCCGGCTGGCATCTTCTCCCATCACCTTCCGCATCACACATCCGGCATCCGCGTATAACTTTCTGTCACTCCAGTGACAGCGGAAGTTCAAATAGAGCGCCCTCTATTTGTACTTCCGCTGTCACTGCAGTGACACAGGAAGTTATGCCGGATGCCGTGATGCGGAAGGTGATGCGGAGAAGATGCCAGCCAGGAGGTGACAGCGGTGACAGCGGGGACTCGCGCCGGCGGAGCAGGTAATGTATACACGCTGTATGGCGTCGGTCGTCGGGCATTCGAACGCTGCTATCGACGCACTCCCGACCCACTGACGATCGAGAAAAATCTTTCGCATGGATGGATTGACGGGAGTCGATGGGAACGATGGATTTCGGACGGAAATCCATCGTTCTGTCAGCGGTGTGCGCAACGATTTCACAGCCATTTCGATCACTGCGATTGAAACGCCCGTGTTTTGGCGGGAAAATCGTTAGGTGTATGGGTCCCTTAACAGGGAGTCTACAATCAGGGCGACAATACCATTTATTGGACAATGGGCGACTTAAAGGGCCCATTCCCGCTGGCAATCACAAAACGCCTGCGCGGGCGATTTTACCACGATTAGCACCGTAACATCACTGTACACTCTTGCGATTCCTGAGTGATCAGTACTTTTTATCGCGATCGCTCCAGAATTGCTACATGCAACGCGTTTTGCGATTGCCGCTAATTACAAATCGCCCACGGTCGGCGGCAATTGTGGCAGTGAGATCACTGCCATTAGTTTGTGCTGCGCTAGCACTTTAAAAAGCAATAGCGCTTCAGCGACTAGCGAATCACCTGCTAATCCCCCGAGTGAGAACGGCCCTACAAGGGCCTTTTTCTACTACCCTGGGATTTGCCATTTGATTCTGATCGCAAATCGCAAGATACAATAAACTAATGGAAACTGCAGCAGCAATTTCCATTAGTGCGATCCGATTGCGATGCGATTTTGGTCCAAACGCGATCGTCATCCTGCTGCTTTTTGGATGCGATTGAGCTGTACTATGAGTATAGTAGCTCAATCGCAATCGCATGGTGGAAATTGTAACACGATTGCGATCGCATTATATAGTGGAAAAGAGCCCTAATGCTGGGTACACACGATGAGATTTCCCGTTCGATTTGCGGATCGATTCGATTAAATCAAACATGTTCGATTGGATTTCGATCGTTTTTTCCGTCGATTTTGCATACCTATCATGAAAAAAATGATCGAAATCCAATCGAACATGTTTGATTTAATCGAATCGATCCGCAAATCGAACGGGAAATCTCATCGTGTGTACCCAGCATAAGAGATTTGAGCCAGTATCAAACTGTATCTACAGAACACCCAGAAAGCTCACGGTGACCCAGAACCAAGGTGAAAGCAGCACGCCCGGCACACATGATACAATATTCTAGTCAGATCGACTGGAAATCGCTCATCAATCGATCATTTCCAACATTTGCACTCTGCTTCCAGTCGATAAAGGGATCGATTTTGACATCGGTAGTACACAAAATCCATCCCTATATCGATCAGAAGCAGATCGGACATATGGAAATTATTAACCAAGTACCTGATGGCCTGGCGTAGCCCGGGTATGTATTTGGCTGGTGTTGGCTCCGCCCACTTTTTATAACGCTAACACACAATTACTCAATGACCGAGTCTAGGCTGCATTTACCATAAGGCACTGTAGGGACGAGCCTACAGGCACCTGATGATAGAAAGGGGCTCACCCCCCTCTCGCAGTGCCTCCTTCCTTATGCAGAGTCCTGAGCAGAGGTCTTGGTCAGGGAGGAACACAATAGGGTGACGAGCTCATGGCAAGTGCTGGAAACTGCCTGTACATAGTTAAGTTTAATGTATACAGGTAGCTGTCTTTCTCTTCTGTTACAGGTGCTGGTCTGTGAGGAGATACATCTCAGCATTCTGGAAGGATCTGTTGCTGAGGATGCTGCTGATCAGTCAACCAATCAGGAGCTGGACTGAGGGCAAGGGTGGTGATTGGCTCTGGTCTGGGTGCTAGGGTCCCCAGGCGACCCAATGAGGTTCCAGCTTTGGCCAGTATAAAGTCTGAGGGGACCTGGTCTGCCGGGTCAGGGGGGGGGGGGGTAGTGCTTCCCACTCATAGGGGGGGTAGTTGGTGTGTTGCTAGGTGCAACGGTGGTATTGCCAGGGCCTACTGACCAGGCAATAATTTCTGGTGATACAAAAAACTAAAGAAAATAAAGGTTTTCAGTTCGGTTTAACTGACGTTACAGTTTTAAGTTAATAAAGTTTTGGTTAAAACCCCCAATAAAGAAGGGCCGTGGCCTTTAAACGCTTTCATGTGTCGTCTCAGTCATTTTTGTCTGTTGATTTTATTTAAGGTATGTAGAAGGTATGTTTTCATGCACTTGCCATGGCATTCCACTGAGCAGATCTCCCTTTAGTTGGGGGCACCTCTAGCTACCTAAGGGTACGTACAGACATACGATAACGATCGTTCCTTCTGAACGACGAACGATGTTAAAGGAGGTATCGGCCGATGATCGTTTGAAGAAAGGCTACTTTGAACATCGTGTACGAACGATCTTGGAACGAGCGTTGCGTGCGCAACATAATGTATAAACTGATTTCAAACACAAGTGTCAAAAAGAACTGTTTGAGCATGTGCAAAGCTTTGAGAACAAACGATCAACGACCGATCGTTGTACAGACATTACTTTTTGAACGATGGTCATTGGAAAAGATCTGGCAGAATGGATCGTTCTTTACCAACGACATATCTCGTTGGTCGGTCGTTTTAATGATCGTTAGTGCACTTTTTACGAACGATCGTCGGGCAATGCCGTCGGTAACGATCGTTTTAAACGACTATAGTCGCATGTCTGTACGCACCCTAATACTAAGCGGCACCTGTACTTACCTATGATAGTGATAAAGATGTGACGTTTCTCTTGTATGTATGGTGGACATTTTGTTTGCTGAAATGA
Source organism: Hyperolius riggenbachi (assembly GCF_040937935.1). Lineage (NCBI taxonomy): Eukaryota > Metazoa > Chordata > Amphibia > Anura > Hyperoliidae > Hyperolius > Hyperolius riggenbachi. The sequence goes on along the minus strand of NC_090646.1, from coordinate 12,483,747 downwards.
GAAGATTCAGCCATGTTGAATGAAGTCTCTGTGCTGATCACTGAACATTGTATTTACTCTGAGTATTGAGTATGCAGACTGGAATGCTGAGGGAACTTCCTGCTGTTTATTTTCAGCCAGATAAACAGTCTAGTTTCGAGATGGATTACCGGACTAGAGACCATACTAGTTGTGGTGTACAGTTAATGGTGCTTATTTTAAAACAGATGCATCCCCTTTCCTTGTTTCAGTGGTCACACATAGTTCCTCAATAAATTACCTGGGGGGTGGAGATTTTCATTTACATATGGGAGGAGAATTCCAGGAATATGGACTTAACTGTTTCATGTTTGAACTGAATATTGATCTGTGACTGGCTTTTGTAATAATGACAAATATCCTGGCCCGCCCCAGGGAGTGTATATTTGCATACTTGTAACCCTATAAAATCTGCTGTGTGCCAATCATCTGTAGCATACTCTCTGTGGTGCCTGTATCAATGGCCCTCTATTTGAAGAGGTGTGTCAGAGTCTTCACTGTCCTTAAAGAAAACCTGAACTGAACATTAAAAGTCAAAATAAACATACACAAGTTATACTTACCTCCTGTTTAGTCTATTCCTCAATCTATTTTTCCTCTCCTGCGTCCCATTTGTCCACTGTGATCAATGGAATTCTCCGTCCTCCATTTTGAAAATGGCCATTACCCATAACAGCTTTCTGGTCAGCACATTGTTAAACTGTAACATCGCCCACTTGAGCCATAGGGAAACATGGACATTACCTGGTACATCAGTTTTCCTCTCAGCTATAACTGACAGCAACTGATATATAACTGACAGCAACTGATGTATAACTGACAGCAACTGATATATTTCAGTTCTGACAAAATGTTGTCAGAAATGGAAGGGATCACTGTAAGAAGAAAATTGTGAGCTTCTGAGAGGAACTGATGGCAAGGTAATTATGTAATGTTCATTTGAAGTTACCTCATGTGTTTATTTTAAATAATTTTACTCAGTACAGGTTCTCTTTAAAGAGACACTGAAGCGAAAAAAATGATGATATTATGATTTGTATGTGTAGTACAGCTAAGAAATAAAACATTAAGATCAGATACATCAGTCTAATTGTTTCCAGTACAGGAAGAGTTAAGAAACTCCAGTTGTTATCTCTATGCAAAAAAGCCATTATCTCTATGACTTTCAAAGTGGTGGAGAGGGCTGTTATCTGACTTTTATTATCTCAACTGTTATTGAACTATTTACTTTTTCTCTGCCAGAGGAGAGGTCATTAGTTCACAGACTGCTCTGAAAGTACATTACCTGGAATAAAGTATAGGATACTTTTTATTCCCATAACCAAAAAGGGGGCGGAGACAAATACAAATTTCACTGGAAAAAGTCAACTGCAGCCAATCTTACACTGTTAGTGGTAGAGTTCTCAAACTTTGCACAGTTGGTCACTGGGTGACTAGGATTAATATTCAGAAAAGTGGGAGGAGTCTATAAAAGCCAATCAAAATTCACCTATTGGTTTTCCAAGGGCAATATTTACATTGCTGCCATTCTTGGACTGTTAATAGCACAAGGCTCAAACCTGGTACAGTTGGTCATTGGGTGACTGGGGTTTACATTCAGAAAGGGGGTGGAGCCACAAACAGCCAATCAAATTTGCTTTATTTCAATGCAAATTATTGATGCCAAAGACCACAAATCTCACTAGGTCCAGGCCCGGATTTACATTATTGGCGCCTATAGGCACAGATGTCCTGGCACCCTAGATATTACCCTCCATGAATGTACAAACCCCTGGCGAACCGCACTGCAAGTGTGCTTGCTGGCACACCTGTAACTTCTCCATTAGTTCCCTTGTCTATTGTCCAAGCTGTTGGGGCGCGATTCCACTTGAGCGGCGCGCGTCTGCGAGACACGTGCCGGCTCTTCTGGGTCTGCGGGGAAAGCAGACAAATACCATCAGCTGTGCCATGCACGGCTATGGGATCCGCAGCCTCCCGCGCCGATTCGGATGGAAAAGCCGGCCGAATCGCTAGCGGTAGCGATTCGGCCGGCGTTACCATTGCACCCTATGGCAGAGTTTCCCCGCACTATTCGCCTGCGGGGAAACTCTGCAGATTCGCGGCGGTTTCCGCTTAAGTGGAAACGCGCCCTTAAAGAGACACTGAAGCGAAAAAAAATATATGATATAGTGAATTGGTTGTGTACTATGAATAATTACTAGAAGATTAGCAGCAAAGAAAATATTCTTATATTTTTATTTTCAGGTATATAGTGTTTTTTCTAACATTGCATCATTCTATAATATGTGCAGATTACACAACACTCAGCATTCAAAATGATTCTATGTGTGTGCCAAATTTCATTCAAATCCGATCAGCCATTTTTGCGTGATCAAGTAACAAACATCCAAACATCCGAACTTTCCCATTTATTATATTAGTAGGATTTTCTTGCTGCTGGTGACAAAAAAGGCATTTTATGACAAGGTGTAAAAATATCACACAGGAGAAACCTCAAGAGAGAAAAGTGAATTGCATGTGGGCCTTAGACTGAAACATTGGAAAGCACAACTTTTTACATCAGAAGGCAGAGCTAATATGAAGTGTCATTAAGATTCATTGGTGTGCGTTATCTGCTACCGAGCAGGAAAGCATGACATCCCTCAGAGTCAATTACCAGCATTTCATGGACGCGTAACGGTTTTTTTTGGGGGGGAGGTAACAGATCCACTCAGACATCGCTGTCCACGATGGGACCACGGGATTTACTGCAGCATTTACGGGAAAAGCCAACACCGTCATCTAAACAGCCACTTACATACATTTGAATGGAACAGCGGTTGATCCCTTTAAAGTGAATGTTTACCATTTTAAAAATAAAAAAGTCAGATACTCACCTAAGGAGAGTTTTGATTATTTTTTTTTAAAGCGGACCTGAACTCAGAACTTACTATCTGCTGTAAAAGATAAGCAACAACATAATACCCCTTAAAGAAAAACATTTCTTTGTTACAGCTTACAGAACTCCTGCAATTAATCTGCAGTGTGTCTACTTTCTGCTTTCATGGAAGCAGACAAAGGGTTAACATCCTGTGTTTACAAATTAGTTGCTCTGCCAAGGACTGCCAAATTTCTGTGTTGTGCAGCTGAGAGATCAAATTACACTTGTGATTACTTACAGATGATGAGGGAATTAGACAGGCTCTTCACTCTAAAAATACACAGGGTGCATTTTTCTATGTTTTCCTTGTGTCCTGTGCAAGAGTTCAGGTCCATTTTAAGTAACAGTTATACTTTATTTAACATGATATCAGACAGGTTCTTGCACGGATGTTGGCTGAAAGGATGGTAAAAATGGTGGATCTTCTCGAGTCTCCAATCGCACAATACACGCACACGCCACAGTCGCTTTCGGCAATCGGTTGCACCAGAAATGAGAAATCAGATGAGCAGCATGTGCTCGCAAAGTGTTTATTTACATTCCTGCTGGTTATATATACAGAATGACATCATCAGGCATCATAACGCATCACAGAAAAACAGCAACCGATGAAATGAATGAGCCAATTCAGTCCTGCGCAGATCAGACAGCTAGAAGTGGCTTCTCGGTGCTTTCCTAAAGAGAACCTGTAACAAAAAAAAGTCCCCTGGGGGGTACTCACCTCAATAGTGGGAAGCCTCAGTGTCCCAATGAGGCTTCCCCCTCCACTGTAGCTGCAGGCAGTCCAGCGCTGGATCCCCCGAAGTGTCCCGCAATCCTCCCCCGACAAGCCTGACAAGCGCTGATTTATTTACCTTTCCTGGCTCCAGTGGGGGCGCTGTTGCGGCTCTCAGCATGGAGATAGGCGAAAATAGCCGCTCTGTTGGGTCTGCTCTACTGCGCAGGAGACTTGCACCTGCGCAGTAGAGAGGCCTGACAGCGATCGGCTATTCCCGCCTATCCCTGAGCGGAGAGCCGCAACAGCGCCCCCACTGGAGCCAGGAAAGGTAAATATTTACATCACCGCTGCTCCGGGAGGATTTTCGCCACCGCTGTGTGACCGAGGAGGACGGGGATGAAGCCTCATTCGGATCCGGAGGCTTCCCCCACCCGAGGTGAGTAACCCCAGGGGAACTTTTTCTCATTACAGGTTTTCTTTAAAATATGAAATATGTACAACTTGAACTAATATACACAAAAATAAAAAAAATTACAATACAGTACAGGAAAAATGTCATCCCAGGACACAAAAATAATCTCTGTCATTTGCTTATAGCTGAAGTGTTGTGAGGTGTTTATGGCCAACAGATAAGGAAGTTTGTTTATTTCCCACATGCCTGGGATGCAGCCAACCTGAAGGAGAGGTCGTAAATCTCAAGTTCCCAAGATAAGCTAGCAGAGGAACCAAGCAGCTCAGGGTGACCCAAACCACTCAATGTAAAGGGGGATAAAAGGAACCAAAAAGACCTCCTACTAAAAGGTAGCCATACACTGGCTCGATTCCCGGCCGTTTCGACAGCAGATTCGATCCTGGGATCGAATCTGCTGCCAATCGTTCGCGGCAAACGCAGCCGCCGATCCGATTCCCTCCCGGAATCGGATCGGTCCGTCGATCGCGCCGTGCGTGAAATTACCCTCGATCGCCCGCCGGTAAAGTGCGTGTCGCTAGCAGCGGCCGATCCGATCAGGTATACATTACCTGAGGCTGGCTCCCGGGCGTCTCTCCGTGCTGCACGACTCTGTTCCGGCTCCATCCCAGCGCTTCCTGTGTCACTGCAGTGACCAGGAAGTTCTAATAGAGGGCGCTCTATTTGAATTTCCTGGTCACGGAGTAACACAAGAAGCGCTGTAATGGATCCGGAACAGAGCCGTGCAATGCGGAGAAGATGCCCGGGAGCCAGCATCAGGTAATGTATACGGGGGGGGGGGGGGGGGGGGGGGGGGACAGGCGGCAGGAGCAGCTCAGCAGATGGTGAATCGGTTTCAGGCTGAAATCGATTCACAATCTGTTTGCAGTAAAGGCAGCCATACGATCCCTCTCTGATCAGATTCGATCACATAGGGATCTGTCAGCTGGTCGATCTAATGGCACATCGACCAGTGTATGGCTACCTAAAGAAAGCAAAGCTTGGTGTAATCTGCCTTCTTAAAACAGAAGGAAATTTGCAATATAACATAAGATAAGCTAGTAATGCAAAACAAAAGTTTGCCTTCATGAGGTTTTGTTCATATCTAAACTCGAAATCGCTGACGCCAGCAATTTTCAATTTTTTGGGGGCTTTTTCTTCCCTCCTCACAGCGCTTATCTGCGCCGGGAGCAAGTCAGGAAGTGAACTCTTTGACCCAGAAATGAATAAAAACAATGCATTTATTCATCAAAATGCGAACGCAATCGCAGCACAACGTGATTTTGTGAGCGTTTTGTGCTTTCCCTATACCTTCCATTGCAGCAAAATTGCCCTATAAATGGTCCAGGCAGCGCTTTGCTGAGCGGATCGGAAACGAACCGCTCAGATGTGACCACTCTCATAGGGAATCATTGTGTAAGCGCTTTCAGCGCTTAAAAAATTGCGAGAACGGCCTTACTGTGAATAAGCCCTAAGGGGCCCATACACTGGTCGATTTCAGCCATCGATCAATTTGATTGAATCGATCGTTGTACAATTGATTGGCCGATTGATCTATTTGCAGCCGATTTCGATGGAAAATCTAGATCGGCCCATAAGGTGGCCATACACTTATAGATTAGGTAAATCTGTTGCTGGCAGATGATCGATGGCACATACCGGTAGAGTTGCATTGAATCTAATGGTCCAATAATGCTTTCAGATCGATTTCCAATAGATTTCCTTCTGAAATCTATTGGAGATCTGTTCCTAGTGTGCGGCACACATCAGATTCATGTCAGTCAGATTCCACTTGACGGGCATCTGACATAAATCTATCTGATGGTCAAATCTGCTCCAACTCTATCAGTGTATAGGGGCCCATACATTGGTCAATTTCAGCGATCGATCAATTCTATAGAATCGATTGATCAGAAAACAATTCGATCACAATAGATTTCGATGGATTTGATGTATCTGACAGGATGGAAGATCTAGGTTGATGTGCTGCTGGCAGCAGATCCATGACCCATAGAGTTGCATTGGATGTAATAGTCCAATAATATATTTAGATAGATTTCCAGTAGATTTAATTCTGAAATCTATTGGAGATCTGTTCCTAGTGTGTGGCACACATCAGATTCCTGTCAGATTGGACTTGACAGGCATCTGCCAGAACTCTATCTGATGGTCCAATCTGCTGCAAATCTGTAAGTGTATGGCCACTAATGATCCAATCTTTTTCATCCAATTTTACCAAATCTATGTAGTAGAAGAGTAAATTTAGTGAATATATTGGGCTTGATTAACTAAACAGTGATAACTCATATCACGGCCGTTTTTGTGAAAAACCGATATCGCAATTGCGCATGCAAATTCGCGATCGTGTGCAAACACGAAAATGCGCGCGATACAAGTTATCACAGTTTATTGAATCAAGCCCATTATACTGATAATATAGGCAGCTCTCTTATATTACATAGAAATGGTAAGATTGGAAGAAAACGATTGGATCGTTAGTGGCCACCATCAGGCTTCCTTTAAAGGGGACCTGAACCCAGAACTCCGCTCTGTTCTAAAAGATACACAACAGCATAATAACCATTAGGCAGGGGTCACACTTGTCGGCTTTCATGCGCGTTTTCTGCACAGAAAAACTTATTTCAACGGGAGCTCATGTTAATCAATGGACTTGGTCACACTTCAATGCAGAATTTGCGCGCAGAAAAAATACTGATATCTCGCACAATTTGTCCGTTTTCTCTATAAATTACACTAGCTGCTGTAAGGCAGGGGTCACACTTGTATTTCAGTGTTCTGAAAAGTGTAGAAAACTGAAATCCAAGTGTGACCCCTGCCTTAAACAAAAAAAAATGTATGCTGATGCAAATCCTGCAATAAATCTGTAGTGTGCCTACTTCCTGCTTTCACGGAAGCAGACATATTGTTTACATCCTGTGCTTACAAATGGGCTTATTTGCCGTGGCAGTCATGTGACACAGGGGAGGATCAAATTACAGTTGTGATTAGTCACAGATGGCAGAGAATTACACAGGCTAAACTCTCTAAATACATACAGGGCACATTTCTCTACGTTTTCCTTCTGTCCTGTGCACTTTAAAGTGAAGCTGAAAACACAGAGAAATGCACCCTGTATGTATTTACAGAGTTTAGCCGGTCTAATTCTCCCTCATTTATACTTTGCAACCATGTTCAATGTAGTTTACATTTTATATGTTTTTTTTCATCATACAAAGTTTTTTATTGAGAGGTAATAAAGAGATAGTAACGCTGAACATACAAAGTAGATAATCTGTGTCTTATCATTAAACAATGGTTTACACAGGTATATAGTACATAAAACTTCAGTATATATAAAAATATGTCACATTGTACAAAAAAAGTAGAGTCTAGTCTGATAAGTACTTGCTGTTAGGCAAATGAAAGTTGTATAATAAGTTGGGCTGCAGCCCTCTATGATATTCTCTTGCCAGGCTTTTACAGTACCCGTTGGGTAGCCAGGCGGAGAATATCTATCAATTATGGAATTAGGTTCTACTAGCCGACCCGCGGCGTAGCATACGCTGCATAAGGGGGTAGAGGGCAGGAAGGGGGTAGAGGGCACAGCGGCAGAGAGGGCGGTTGGACCCCCCCTCACCTGGGTCCCCTATGTGTGCTCTACCTCCAGCTTAAGCTCAGCAGGAACTCCCCTCACCTGGGTCCCCTATGTGTGCTCTACCTCCAGCTTAAGCTCAGCAGGAACCCCCCTCACCTGGGTCCCCCATGTGCGCTCCCCCTCCTGCTTAAGCTCAGCAGGAACCCCCCCTCACCTGGGTCCCCCATGTGCGCTCCCCCTCCTGCTTAAGCTCAGCAGGAACCCCCCCTCACCTGGGTCCCCCATGTGCGCTCCCCCTCCTGCTTAAGCACAGTAGCAGCCGCCACTATTAGTAAGAGGCAGCGGGCAGGGATGCCTCACCTCTTCCGTGTTCCATCGTGCGTTCCACTGTCGTCACTTCCTGCAATGCCGCACACTGTATTGGTGTAATTTGCCTTTTTAAAACAGAAGGAAATCTGCAATAATTCAGCTATAAGTGAACATTTGTGGTTACCCACAATGCACCGCTACTAAATATGCAAATTATTCCTTTACACCCTTGGTAAGCCATGCAAGCATCCAGAGCCGGACAACTATCACAAAAAACATATAGCTTTAAATTTTACACAGTCATACCACACTGACATGTGACAGCCTGTTTCAGACATTTGGTCCTCATCAGTACATAGCAGGGATTGATATGGCTGTATGAGATAGGGCTTGGACCAGTACAACAGAGTAACCAAGCAGCTCAGGGTGACCCAAACTACTAAGAATGCATAGGTGGATAAAAGGGACCAAAAAGCCCTCCTACTAAAAAAAGCAAAGCTTGGTGTAATTTGCCTTCCTAAAACAGAAGCAAATCTGCAATAATTCAGCTATAAGTGAACATTTGTGGTTACCCACAATGCACTGTTACTGAATATGCAAATTATCCCTCTTTGCCCTTGGTTTGATATGACACTACTTCTTCTTCTTGCTTGGGCCAGCCCCTTCTTCTTGCTTGGACCGGCCCTGGGGGCAGGGTGCTACTTCTTCTTCTTGCTTGGACCAGCCCCTTCTTCTTGCTTGGACCGGCCCTGGGGGCAGGGCACTACTTCTTCTTCTTGCTTGAAGGTTGAGGCACTTACTATATTATTATATTAGGTTGTATTCTAGTGGAACCAGTGGGCCAGAACGGACCCCCACTAGAATGATATTTTAAGTTCTGACTTTGTACAATAAACTAACTCATAATGGTTATAGTCTGAAATGTTGTGTTGAGTGTAGCTTACGTATGTCCAGGTTAGAAGGTAACGGTAATGATCTAACTTGTTAGGTTGAGATAAAAACATGAACATGAACATAACAGATAATTGCAGACCAAAACTTTGGAAAAAGGACTACCAAGAGTACGGTCTAATATGACACTCTATTCTATCACTCTGAGAGTTTCCATACATTGTGTTGATTCAGATGTATGAGACTCAGGTATTATTCATTAAGTTGGTCGTTCCATCTTGTAGGGATATAGAAGTTAGAGTAGTCAATCGCTAGTCTTGCTCTTATCTTTTGTTCTAAAAGGATATTATTTTTCGTATGTGTAAGCATCAGATGGGGTGGGATTTCTTCTTGGGATTTCCAATTACTTGTTATTAGATGGAGTGCAGTCAGTATTAGATGGATGATCAGGGGGCGTATTTGTGAGGGTATCAGCTCTGCCTCTTCCTGTATGAAAAGAAGGGCAAGTTCTGGTTTGAGGATAAAATCTGGTTTATATATTTTACGAATATGTTTTTCTACATGGTGCCAGAGGTGGGCCACTGGAGGGCATTGCCAGAACATGTGTAGGTATGTACCTACTGAGGAGTTACATTTCCAACTGATTGGGGAGTTAGTGGCAGAGAAGGTGGCTAGCTGTCTAGGGGTTATGTACCATTTGAATAATATCTTCTTTGCCATTTCCCAGTGTGAGTTACATCAAGAGATTTTTGATATAAGGGTATTAGCTGTTATTAATTTAGTAACCGAAATATCGCTATTGAGATCTGATGACCATACTTACATTTTATATGTTAACTTTTATACTTTGCAATCATGTGCAGTGTATTTTACACTTTATATGTTCACGTCAGGGGTGCAGCTAAGGTTGTGATGGCCCCAAGCAGTCCATAACTTGAGGCCCCCCTCCATGAAAGAAGCGTCGCGTGAAGCGTGCCGTGGCGAAAAAAAAAGCTAGCTACACCACAAAACAAAGTGGCATGCTTAGTGGTGAATAATGGGCGTGGCCAAAATGTGATGTAGGTGGAGCCAACACAGTTTGTCCCCAGTGTATTTATTTTAAGTATTTATATAGCGTCGACATATTACGTAGCGCTGTACAGAGTACATAGTCATGTCACTAACTGTCCCTGAGAGGGGCTCCCAATCTAATCCTACCATAGTCATATGTGTATATCGTGTAGTGCATGTATCGTAGTCTAGGGCCATATTAGGGGGAAGCCAATTAACTTATCTGTATGTTTTTGGGATGTGGGAGGAAACCAGAGTGCCCAGAGGAAACCCACACAGACACAGGGAGATCATACAAATTCTTGACAGATGTTGATCTGGCTGGGATTCAAACCAGGGACCCAGCGCTGCAAGGCAAGAGCACTAACCACTATGCCACCGTGCCGCCCAACATATGAGATGGTGCCCTCAGTATAGGTAGCAAGCTATAGGATTGCAGAATAGGATTGCCAGGTGGTGTGGTGCCCTCAGTATAGGTAATGAGCTATATATTGCCAGGTACATGTGGTGCCCTTAGTATAGGTAGCCAGCTATAGACCCCGCCAGTAGGTTAGATAGGTAGGTGCCTCCAATATAGGTAGCCAGCATAGTTGCCCCCAGTATAAGTTACATAGGTTGGTTCCCACAGTATAAGTTAGCTAGTATAGTTGCTAGAGATGGCCCGAACCTCCGATTTTCGGTTCGTGAACTTCCGCAAAAAGTTCGGTTCGCGCGAACTTCCACGAACCGCAATAGACTTCAATGGGGAGGCGAACTTTGAAAACTAGAAACACTTATGTTGGCCAGAAAAGTGATGGAAAAGATGTTTCAAGGGGTCTAACACCTGGAGGGGGGCATGGCGGAGTGGGATACATGCCAAAAGTCCCAGGGAAAAATCTGGATGTGACGCAAAGCAGCGTTTTTTTGGCAGAAATTACATTGAATGCTATATTGCAGGCCTAAAGTGCTTTAAAACATCTTGCATGTGTATACATCAATCAGGGAGTGTAATTAGAGTACTGCTTCACACTGACACACCAAACTCACTGTGTAACGCACCGCAAACAGCTGTTTGTGTAGTGACGGCCATGCTGGACTGGTGCGCACCATGGCGAGATTGCTCTTCCTCACTCAGTGATATCAGGTAATGTCTGGCTGCCTTATCAACTTTCCATGGTTCTTTCTCTACCATTTTTAAAGCTTACATCTATTTTTTTTTTATTACATTTTCTGCTCGCTGTTCAGTACCTGCAACAAGAATCTATTATTGAGGGCAAGTCTGCCATTGTGACCATGAGTAATGGCCGGGGAATTAGAGTTCCATTCTGGTCCGGAGTGGGAGCCTGAGAACCGGCTACCACCACCACACATCCGAGTGAGGACCCATTTGCTGTATAAGTAATGTACCTGCCCTGACCATCCTTTGCAGACCAGGCATCTGTGGTCAGATGGACCCTTGACCCAGCGCAAGACAAACCAAATCGAAGGCATTTGCCAAGAATGTGTTATGGAGGGCAAGTCTGCCATTCATTCAACTGTGCGATAAACTTTCTTTGGTACTTTCTGAGTAGCATGGCGACCACGGGTAATGGCCGGGGAATCCTGGTTCGATTCCGGTCTGGAGTGGGAGCCTAAGAAACAGCTACCACCACCACACATCCAAGGAAGGCAGCAGACACACTGTGGGCAAAGGAGCAGGAACGGCTACCACCATACATCCAAGGAAGGCAGCAGGCAGGGCATGCACGTCCCGAGGTAGTGACCAAAAATAACAATACAGGAGGACTTTTGAGGCCCTGCTGTATATGAGATGAATCAACTTTAAATCCTTTAACGAGATTCTGCTATGGAGGACAATGACGACACCACTTCCCTTTCACTAGAATCTGTTCTGGAGGGCAAGTCTGCCATTGTGACCACGGGTAATGGCCGGAGATTCAGGGTTCGATTCCGGTCCGGAGTTGGAGCCTGAGAAACGGCTACTACCACCACACATCCAAGGAAGGCAGCAGGCATGGCATGCAAGTCCCGAGGTAGTGACCAAAAATAACAATGCAGGAGGACTTTCGAAGCCCTGCTGTATATGAGATGAATCAACTTTAAATCCTTTAACAAGAATCTGTTATGGAGGACAATGATGACACCACTTGCTTTTCACGAGAATCTGTTCAGGAGGGCAAGTCTGCCATTGTGACCAGGGGTAATGGCCGGGGACTCAGGGTTCGATTCCGGTCCGGAGTTGGAGCCTGAGAAACGGCTACCGCCACACATCCAAGGAAGGCAGCAGGCATGGCAATGCACGTCCCGAGGTAGTGACCAAAAATAACAATACAGGAGGACTTTCGAGGCCCTGCTGTATATGAGATGAATCAACTTTAAATCCTTTAACGAGAATCTGTTATGGAGGACAATGATGACACCACTTGCGTTTCACGAGAATCTGTTGTGAAGGGCAAGTCTGCCATCCATTCAAGTGAAAGGTATGCACTGACTGCCAGGTTTAATACAATGTGCAGTCACAGATTCAGTGAAAGGTATGCAGTGACTGCAAACAGCCATTTGTGTAGTGATGGCCGTGCTGGACTGGTGCGCACCATGACGAGAGTGCAGGCGATGGCGGTTTTCCAGCCCATATGGTCTCCGGGCTGAGGTAGCTGAATGACAGAACAGTGACTGTCCAGCTGATCAAATTTGGTCTGTCCACAATGAAGCAACGACCTTATTGTCGTGGGTGTAGCCCCCCCCGAGACACTCATATAGCCGGCGGTCATTGCTTCATTGTGATACGCAAGCCCCTTCACCGTGGCAAGGTAATGATCACGAAGGGGAATTGGCACATGTACATGCCTTTTGTTTTGTTGCTGCAGGCTTGCAGCTGCAGTGCAGCCAGAAAAATTAGGCAGGCTGTTTACACGCACCAGAAAAATTATTATAGCGGCTGCTGCTAGCAGCAACCTTAAAAACAGGAATCCGCATGGTGTCCTTGACCCTGTTGGTGGTGGCGGAGAAGGCAGTCAAGTGGCCTGCGGGCAGAGATGATGTGTGGGGACCAGGCCCGGCCCTAGACTTTTTGCCGCCTGAGGCAATTTTGAAAGAAATCGCCGCCCCCCCCCCCCCAATTTCCGATTCCGCGGTAAATCCGCATTCCGCCATTGCCAATTACCGATTCCGCATTCCACTACCAATTTCCGCATTCCAATGCGGAATTTCCGCCGGAAATCGCGGAAATTCTGACCGACTTTAACATCGATTTTCTCAAAAACTATAAGGTCTTTTTGAAAACTTTCTGTTTAATAAACCCTGAAAATTTGGTGTTTCTATGACTTACGGGGGCTTTGCTATTAACCGCTAAAGTTGGCGGATTTTTATTGTAATGTAAAATGCAGAAAATAGGCAGTTGCAGGTTTTCTGCATTTTACATTACAGTAAAAATCCGCCGACTTTAGCGGTTAATAGTAAAGCCCCCGTAAGTCGTAGAAACACCACATTTACAGGGTTTATGTGAGAATCCACGGAGACACCGCCACGCGGGGCAGCATGGCGGCGGTCTCCGCATCCCAGCCAGCGAGTAGAGATGTCGCGAACCTCCGATTTTCGGTTCGCGAACCGGGTTCGCGAACTTCCGCAGAACGTTCGGTTCGCGGAAAAATTCGCGAACCGCAATAGACTTCAATGGGGAGGCGAACTTTGAAAAATAGAAAAAATTATGCTGGCCACAAAAGTGATGGAAAAGATGTTTCAAGGGGTCTAACACCTGGAGGGGGGCATGGCGGAGTGGGATACATGCCAAAAGTCCCGGTGAAAAATCTGGATGTGACGCAAAGCAGCGTTTTAAGGGCAGAAATCACATTGAATGCTAAATTGCAGGCCTAACGTGCTTTCAAACATCTTGCATGTGTATACATCAAACAGGGAGTGTAATTAGAGTACTGCTTCACACTGACACACCAAACTCACTGTGTAACGCACCGCAAACAGCTGTTTGTGTAGTGACGGCCATGCTGGACTACTGCGCAACATGGCGTGATTGCTCTTCCTCACTCAGTGATGTCAGGTAATGTGTGACTTCCTTCTCAACTTTCCATGGCATTGTTAAAAGGCTTACGTTTTGTTTTTAATTTACATTTTCTACTTGCTGTGTACTTGTTCAGTACCGCTACAATGAGAATCCTGTGGAGGCGGGCAAGTCTGCCATTGTGACCCCGGGTAATGGCCGGGGAATGAGAGGTTTGAATCCGGTGTGGAGCCTGAGCAACGGCTACCACTACACATCCAAGGAGGGCAGCGGGCAAGCATGCACGCCCGCCCGCCCCGAGGTAGTGACCAAAAATAACAATACAGGAGGAGGACTTTCGGGGCCCTGCTGTGTATTTGAAATGAATGTACTTTAAATCCTTTAACGAGAACCAGTTATGGCGGGCAAAGATGACACCACATTCCTTTCACGAGAATCATATGGAGGCGGGCAAGTCTGTCATTTGTGACCCCGGGTAATGGCCGGGGAATGAAGGATGGAATCCGGTGTGGAGCCTGAGAAACTGCTACCACTACACATCCAAGGAGGGCAGCAGGTAGGCATGCACGCCCGCCCCGAGGTAGTGACCAAAAATAACAATACAGGAGGCGGACTTTCGAGGCCCTGCTGTGTATTTGAAATGAATGTACTTTAAATCCTTTAACGAGAACCAGTTATGGCGGGCAAAGATGACACCACATTCCTTTCACGAGAATCATATGGAGGCGGGCAAGTCTGTCATTTGTGACCCCGGGTAATGGCCGGGAAATGAGGGATGGAATCCGGTGTGGAGCCTGAGAAACGGCTACCACTACACATCCAAGGAGGGCAGCAGGTAGGCATGCACGCCCGCCCCGAGGTAGTGATCAAAAATAACAATACAGGAGGCGGACTTTCGAGGCCCTGCTGTGTATTTGAAATGAATTAACTTTAAATCCTTTAACGGGAATCCGTTATGGAGGGCAAGTCTGCCATTGTCACCGCGGGGAATGAAGGTTGGATTGCGGCCCGAAGTGGGAGCCTGCTGAGACCCATGCTGTAGCTGCCCTGACCGTGCTTTGCAGACCAGGCATCTGTGGTCAGATGGACCCTTGAGCCAGCGGAAGACAAACCAAGTCGAAAGCATTTGCCAAGAATGTTTTACGGAGGGCAAGTTTTTTTGCCCTTTTTTTAAATTTTTTGAAAATGATAGATGGTTGTATTTTTAAATTGTTTGAAAGTTTAGATGGTTGTATTTTTAAATTGTTTGAAAGTTTAGATGGTTGTATTTTTAAATTGTTTAAAAGTGTATCCATTCTTCCTCCCCCCCCAGCCACGAACAATACCATGGGAACGTGGAGCAGCAGAAGCCCCCTGTGACGGCTGCCACGGTTGTTCTCCGCGGCTTGTCTTTTGAGGGGTGCTTCTTTTCCTCAGGTGTTCTTGCCATAGCTGTTTGTGCCTTCTCTCCAGGTGCCTTCGTAAAGCACTTGTCCCTACGTGACAGTTGGCCTTTCCACGGCTCAATTTTTGCTGGCAGAGACAACAGATGGCTTTGCTCCGATCTGAGACAAACACGTGAAAAAATTTCCAAACCGCTGAGCCCCCCTGGGCTGATGGCGCTACGGTGGCATCAGCAGCAGCTGACGTTGAAGGGCATGTGTGCTCCCTGGCCATAGCTGGCGATACATGGCACCGGACACTGCCCCCAGCTGTTTCTGAGGACGAGCTCCCTCTGCTTCTATCATGGAGTCGTCTCCTCCTACTCCTCTCTGACTCCTCCTCTGAACTGTCCCCCTGGTCATCTCCTCTACCGGGAACATATGTGGTATCCGTATAATCGTCATCATAATCCTCCTGGCCAGCTGCGCTTTCCTCAGACCAGTGCTGGGCCGAAATTACGCATGAGCGTAATTACGCATCGTAATTCAATGTAAATTTACGCGTAAGCATTACGCGTAACTTACGGTCTTACGCGTAATTATTTACGCGTAAGACCGTAAGTGGTATCGTAATTACACTGTCTACCGTAATTGCTAGGCATGCGTAATTTTACGAACACTTACGCGTAATTTTACGTGTAATTACTAACGTAAAATCTCCCATTTTCTAAGAGTAGCCAATCAGTCAACATCCTAAGCAACCAATAGTATCTTCTCCCGCCCTTCAGTATAAGCGTACGTTTTGACGCATACGAATGATATGTACGCAATAACTGTCACATTGACGGCTATTGCGTACATATCGTCCGCATGCGTCAAAAAATACGCATTAATGGGTATTACGGCACTACGCGTAACATCGTAGTGTAAGCGCCTTCATTACGGTATCCTTACGCGTAATTGCGTAAGTTTACGCGTAATTACAGTGATGTACCGTAGATAATTTCCTTCGCCGTAACCGTAATTGCGTAATGCGTAATAGCGTAAAATTACGCGTAATGATCCGTAAGCGTAGATTTTTCCATTACGAGCAGCACTGCCTCAGACACCTCCTCAAGTGCACCAACTTCAGGTGGTCCACCATCATCCCCATCCACACACGTTACGTCCATACTATCGCCACCTAACTCAGACGTATGAGGTGGTGTACCTGCGCCTTCTTGTTGTTGTTGCAGTAGTGGCTGGGAATCAGTGATTTCACCACCACCACCAAATAACTCCTGCGAAGTGTCAAATGCAGCGGATGTGGTGCTTGTTGTAGCTGTTAGGTGCGGGAGAATCTGTTGACCGCCCCACTGCGATATGGACCACCCAAGCACAGAGTCTAAGTGACCACGGGTCTTCACCCACAACCCCTTGAGGGGGAAGCAGGACCACTACCCCAGGAGGGGGAAATGGAACTTCGTTGCCTAGTGCCCACCAGGTTGCGCTCAGGATAATCCCACAGTGGGTTGGAGAACAGGTGACGTCTCAGTGTGGAGAGCCAAGTACAGGCGAACTCGAGGTCAGGACAAGCCAAGGTCAGGGCAGGCGGAGATCAGAATGGTCGGGGACAGGCCGGAGGTCGAGGCAGGCAGCAGACTATCAACAGCGGAAATACAAGCCAGGGATCGAGACGGGCAGCAGACAGGAGTAGTCGAGGTCACAAGCCAAGGGTCAATACCAGGAAAACGATAAATATAATAACAAGTTCACTAGGCACACGCTGTATGAACAAACAGCACAGAGTAAAGGGCAGACCTGTTTAAATAGGGCAATGGGCGCCAAAATTAACGCCTGCGCATGCGCACAGCGCGCAGCACTGAGTGCGCGTGCGCGCAGCCGCGCGTGCGCATGCGCGCAACCCGATGTGCGCATTTCCAGGAGTGAGGCACTATGAATCCCAGCGTGCCCGCGCGCGCGCGCGTAAGGATGCGCCCGCGGCGACAACGGAGGGGACCTGGCTGGTGAGTATGACATTGCCCCCCCCCCCAGGGGCACCCTCCGGGTGCCTACAGGACACGGCTTCTCAGGAAACTTGGAGTGAAAAGTTCTAATTAACCTAGGTGCATGTAAGTTCTGCACAGGTTCCCAGGAATTTTCTTCAACCCCAAAACCTTTCCACTTGACCAGGTACTGAAAAGATCTTCCTCTTCTCCTGCAATCTAGAATTCTTTCTACTTCGTACTCCTCCTGCCCATCAAGCAACACTGGAGGAGGAGGGACAGCAGAGCGATTGAACTCATCAGGAATAACCTTCTTTAAACATGAGACATGGAAAACCGGATGTATCCTCATAGAGCTAGGAAGTTTCAACCTGTATGCCACGGGGTTGATGACTTTGTCTATGGAGAAGGGGCCCACAAACTTGGGTCCCAACTTCTTAGAGGGGCAACAGAGGCGTAGATTATTCGTGGATAGCCATACCATGTCCCCTGGAGCGAAACTAGGGCTTACTCCCCGTTTCTTGTCTGCCCACCATTTAGACCTCTCCTGGGATTCCAGCAAGATGGACTGTAATTTCCTAAAATTCTCAGTTATTAGTTTAAGTCTGTCTTGGACGGTGGGAACCGAGGATTCGGGTATCACTCCAGGTAGGTATACAGGATGATAGGCAAAGTTGGCAAAGAATGGTGACATCTTAGTGGCGGCATGAACAGAGTTGTTGTAGGCAAATTCAGCTGTGGCGAGTAGGGAGGACCAGTCATCTTGGGAGGCAGAAGAGAAGCAACGCAAGTACTGTTCAAGTGTCTGATTAGTCCTCTCGGTCTGGCCGTTGCTTTGTGGATGGTACCCAGACGACAGGCAGGACTTGATGTTCAGGAGTTTACAGAGTTCCTTCCAGAATCGGGAGGTAAACTGAGACCCTCTGTCAGAAACAATCTCGGAAGGGAGGCCATGGAGACGGACAATTTCCTTTAGAAACATCTGGGCGGTTGTAGCGGCAGAAGGAACCCCCTTTAAAAGAATAAAGTGAGCCATCTTGGTAAAACGGTCGACCACCACCATGATGGCAGTAAATCCTTGGGAGGGTGGGAGGTCGACTATAAAGTCCATAGCTATCTTGTCCCAAGGTCGCTCAGGCACAGACAATGGATTAAGAAGACCCCAAGGCTTAGTTCTGGAACTCTTTGATCTTGCGCAGGTTTCACATGAAAGTACAAAGTGTCTACAATCTTTAGGAAGAGTTGGCCACCAAAAGCTTCTCTGAAGGAGTTTCTGGGTTCGGGTAATTCCAAAGTGTCCCGCCAACTTGCTATCATGACAATTGGCCAGCACTTCCTGACGGAGAGCAGTAGGAACAAAAACCTTGTCTCTATGAAGAAACAGGCCGTCACTGAAGACCAGGCTTGAAGGGATTTCCTGTGTAGGTACTGCAGCAAGGACTTGTTTGATTTGCTCCAACAGTTCAGGCTGTAGAAGAAGAAAGCAATTGGCAGGAAGGATGGTGTCAGAAGTAAGGTTAGTTGCACATCCCTCATTAAACATGCGAGAGAGGGCGTCTGCTTTGGAATTCTTGGGTCCAGGACGAAAGGTCAGGTGAAAGTTGAACCTGGAGAAGAACAAGGCCCACCGGGCTTGGCGAGGCTTCAGTCTCTTCGCAGAACGCAAATACTCCAGGTTCTTGTGGTCAGTGAAGATCAGGATGGGATGTAACGCCCCTTCCAGTAGATAACGCCATTCTTCAAGAGCCGCTTTAATGGCCAGAAGTTCCCTATCAGCAACATCGTAGTTCTTCTCAGACGAACTAAGTTTCCGGGAAAAGAAAGCTGTAGGATGAAGAAGGGCTTTGGAGCCAAACCGTTGTGAGAGTATGGTCCCTACTGCAGTTTCAGAAGCGTCCACCTCCAACACGAAAGCTTGAGAAGGATCCGCATGACGGAGAATTGGAGCAGAAGTGAACAGAGTCTTTAGATCCTTGAAGGCAGACTGGGCTTCAGGTGTCCACTTGAATGGAAGATTGGTCTTGGTTAGTTGTGTGATAGGAGCAACAATTTTAGAAAAGTTCTTAATGAATCTCCTGTAGAAGTTGGCAAACCCGATAAATCGTTGCACCCCTTTACGGTCAGAAGGCTCCGGCCAGTTCAGGATAGCGGATACCTTGTTAGGATCCATCTCTATTCCTTCCGCAGAGATTAGGAAGCCCAGGAACTGAATGTTATCTCGTTCAAACTCGCACTTTTCTGGTTTAGCATAAAGTTCATGAGTGCGTAGCCGGGAAAGAACTCTTTTCACATGGATTCGATGTTCTTCCAAGGACGATGAGAAAATCAGAATATCGTCTAAATAGACAACAAGGAAGTCATCAATGAAGTCCCTTAGCACATCATTAATAAAACGTTGGAAAGTAGCAGGGGCGTTGCAAAGGCCAAAAGGCATGACCAGGTACTCAAAGTGGCCGTAACGGGACCTGAAGGCCGTTTTCCATTCATCGCCTTCACGGATCCGTACCAGGTTGTAGGCTCCTCTTAGATCTAACTTGGTGAAGACCTTAGCAGACCGCAATCTTTGGAACAATTCAGACTTCAGGGGTAGCGGATAGCGATCCTTAGTAGTGATATCATTAAGCGCTCTATAGTCTATGCAAGGCCTGAGGGAACCG
This sequence comes from Hyperolius riggenbachi, assembly GCF_040937935.1. Taxonomy (NCBI): domain Eukaryota; kingdom Metazoa; phylum Chordata; class Amphibia; order Anura; family Hyperoliidae; genus Hyperolius; species Hyperolius riggenbachi. Next base: position 12,463,801 of record NC_090646.1, on the reverse strand, counting down.
TCTTTTTTCTCTACGAAGAAGATTCCGGCGCCGGCTGGAGACGTAGAGGGTCTGATGAAACCCTTCTTAAGGTTCTCCTCAATGTATTCCTTAAGGACCAGTGACTCAGGTTCAGAGAGAGGATAAATTCTGCCATAAGGAATGGCCGCTCCCGGCTGTAAATTCACAGGGCAGTCGTAGATACGGTGTGGCGGCAAAGAGTCAGCCCCTTTCTTATCAAATACGTCTAGATAGTCATGATAGACGGCTGGAACCAGAGTGGCCTTTTCAAAGCTGGTACAGAGCAGGCGGCCAACACTTGGAAAGCAGAAGCGAGAACAGTAGGGGGAGTTGAAGGAGACTTCCCCGGAACCCCAGTCAATCAGAGGGTTGTGGCTCTTCAGCCAAGGCATCCCCAGGATGGCAGGAAACAGAGGAGAGGGAATCAGATCAAAACAGAGGTACTCTTGATGCTCATCCTTGATGGTAATTAGCAGGGGAAAGGTTTCCAGTGTGACTGGTCCAGAGTGGATGGATGATCCGTCAGCTAGTTGAATGAGTAGAGGCTTATTCTTCTGACGGATAGGTAGCTGGAGTTGTTGAGCCAGGTGAAGGTCTAAGAAGCAAGAACAAGCCCCTGAATCGATGATGGCTCCAAGGTTAACGTTCTTTCCTCTGGAATCCTGCAGAAAGAGAGAAAGATGGATGTGAGCCGCAGAAGCCAAGGGACTACGAAGTTCCAAGGAATGGATAGAATCAAGCTTACTTAGAGGACGAACGGGACAATCCTGTCGAAAGTGTCCGGAAGCCCCACAGTAAAGACAGAGGTTGGCGGCTCGACGACGTTGTCTTTCCTCAGGAGACAAAGAAGGACGGGCGAGGCCCAACTGCATGGGTTCAGGTTCATCCAAGGACGGGAGGTTGGAAGCAGCAGGAGCAACTGGAGGAAGGGCTGGAGCTGGAGGAAACCAGGAACTGCGAGGGATTCCAACTCTTTCCTGACGTCTCTCTCTTAAGCGCCGGTCAATCTGGATAGAGAGCTGGATGAGGTCTTTGAGGGTGGCTGGGATCCCCACCCGAGCAAGCTCATCTTTAACAGTCTCAGAAAGGCCCAGACGGAACTGTGACTTGAGTACTGAATCGTTCCAGTCTAAGTCGCCAGACCAGCGACGGAATTCCAGGACATACTCCTCCACCGTCCTGCGACCCTGTCGAAGAGCACGTATGGCGGCATCAGCTGAAGCTCCTTTACTAGGGTCGTCATAGAGTTCTGCCATTGCCTCGAAGAAGGATGTGGAGTCTTGTAAACAGACATGACTCTGTTCCACCAGACGAAGGGCCCAGGCCTGTGGTTCACCTTGAAGCAGAGAGATGATAGCTCCTACACGAACATTCTCATTGGCAAAGGTGCGAGGTAACAAGGTGAAGTGCAGATAGCAAGCACTCCTAAACAGTCTGAATTTGCTTGGGTCCCCAGAGAAGCGTTCAGGCAGCGGCAACTTGGGTTCAGGAGCTAGTGACTCTGGATTAGCGGGTGGCAGAACAGGAGCAGCGGCAGGAGCCTGAGCAGGGGCAGGAGCAGGAGCAGGAGCCGCAGCGGCCTGTAGATTGGTGAACTGGCCACGGATCTCAGTGCAGTCCCTCTGAACCATCTGCACCGACACAGTCAGTTGTTGTACCAGATCACAAAGGGCATCAAACGGGGATCGCTCTCCAGAGCCGTCCATCTTGGCTGTTTGTTGCTGTTAGGTGCGGGAGAATCTGTTGACCGCCCCACTGCGATATGGACCACCCAAGCGCAGAGTCTAAGTGACCACGGGTCTTCACCCACAACCCCTTGAGGGGGAAGCAGGACCACTACCCCAGGAGGGGGAAATGGAACTTCGCTGCCTAGTGCCCACCAGGTTGCGCTCAGGATAATCCCACAGTGGGTTGGAGAACAGGTGACGTCTCAGTGTGGAGAGCCAAGTACAGGCGAACTCGAGGTCAGGACAAGCCAAGGTCAGGGCAGGCGGAGATCAGAATGGTCGGGGACAGGCCGGAGGTCGAGGCAGGCAGCAGACTATCAACAGCGGAAATACAAGCCAGGGATCGAGACGGGCAGCAGACAGGAGTAGTCGAGGTCACAAGCCAAGGGTCAATACCAGGAAAACGATAAATATAATAACAAGTTCACTAGGCACACGCTGTATGAACAAACAGCACAGAGTAAAGGGCAGACCTGTTTAAATAGGGCAATGGGCGCCAAAATTAACGCCTGCGCATGCGCACAGCGCGCAGCGCTGAGTGCGCGTGCGCGCAGCCGTGCGTGCGCACGCGCACAGCGCGCAGCGCTGAGTGCGCGTGCACGCAGCCGCGCGTGCGCATGCGCGCAACCCGATGTGCGCATTTCCAGGAGTGAGGCACTATGAATCCCAGCGTGCCCGCGCGCGCGCGCGTAAGGATGCGCCCGCGGCGACAACGGAGGGGACCTGGCTGGTGAGTATGACAGTAGCGCTGGTGGCTGCGGGAGATGAGGTGTGTGTTCTGTGTTAAATACTCAATCACCTCCTCACGATTTTGGGAAGTGATGGCACGTGCCTTCTTCTGAGCACTGTATTTTGGGGCAGGTCCGCATGAAATCACAGCAACACCACCTCGCACAGCCACAGACCTGCCGGTGCCTGGTGGCCTTCCTCTGGGTCTGCCTCTACCTCTTCCTCTACCTGGTTTGTCCATTTTGTCCATCTCGGGGGTATGCTAGCTATATGCAGTGAGGTGGGTTCTCACTCAACACAACAGGTAGTTAGATGCAGTGAGCTGGGTTCACTCAACAGTAAAGGTACTTAAGATGCAGTGAGGTGGGTTCTCACTCAACACAACAGGTAGTTAGATGCAGTGAGGTGGCCAGGTGGGTTCACACTCAACACAACAGGTAGTTAGATGCAGTGAGCTGGGTTCACTCAACAGTAAAGGTACTTAAGATGCAGTGAGGTGGGTTCTCACTCAACACAACAGGTAGTTAGATGCAGTGAGGTGGCCAGGTGGGTTCACACTCAACACAACAGGTAATTAGATGCAGTGAGCTGGGTTCACTCAACACCACGCTAGGTATATGCAGTGATGATGTGGGTTAAGTAAACACAACAGGTACTGGGTAGTTAGATGCAGTGAGCTGGGTTCACTCAACAGTAAAGGTACTTAAGATGCAGTGAGGTGGGTTCTCACTCAACACAACAGGTAGTTAGATGCAGTGAGGTGGCCAGGTGGGTTCACACTCAACACAACAGGTAGTTAGATGCAGTGAGCTGGGTTCACTCAACACCACGCTAGGTATATGCAGTGATAATGTGGGTTAAGTAAACACAACAGGTACTGGGTAGTTAGATGCAGTGAGCTGGGTTCACTCAACAGTAAAGGTACTTAAGATGCAGTGAGGTGGGTTCTCACTCAACACAACAGGTAGTTAGATGCAGTGAGGTGGCCAGGTGGGTTCACACTCAACACAACAGGTAGTTAGATGCAGTGAGCTGGGTTCACTCAACAGTAAAGGTACTTAAGATGCAGTGAGGTGGGTTCTCACTCAACACAACAGGTAGTTAGATGCAGTGAGGTGGCCAGGTGGGTTCACACTCAACACAACAGGTAGTTAGATGCAGTGAGCTGGGTTCACTCAACACTACGCTAGGTATATGCAGTGATGATGTGGGTTAAGTAAACACAACAGGTACTGGGTAGTTAGATGCAGTGAGCTGGGTTCACTGAACAGTATACAGTAAAGGTACTTAAGATGCAGTGAGGTGGGTTCTCACTCAACACAACAGGTAGTTAGACTTAGATGCAGTGAGCTGGGTTCACTCAACACAACGCTAGGTATATGCAGTGATGAGGTGGGTTAAGTAAACACAACAGGTACTGGGTAGTTAGATGCAGTGAGCTGGGTTCACTCAACACAAAGCTAGGTATATGCAGTGATGAGGTGGGTTAAGTAAACACAACAGGTACTGGGTAGTTAGATGCAGTGAGCTGGGTTCACTCAACACAAAGCTAGGTATATGCAGTGATGAGGTGGGTTAAGTAAACACAACAGGTACTGGGGTATATGCAGTACTGGGTAGTACAATGTGCAGCTCCCTGTCACACACACAGGCAGTCAGTCACTGAATGTGCTGGGCTGCTGGCAGTGGCACACACACTATCAATTAGCAAGGCTGTGCATGCAACAAAAGTGTCAGAAAAAAAAAAGTACAGGTTGAGCTCTGAAAAGAGCTGTTGCTGGGTGCTTTAAAAGCAATATTAATCAGTCAGGAACAAGCAAAGCAGCCTACAACCTAACTAATCTGTCCCTAAGAGAAAAAGTCTGCAGCAGCTGTCCCTTTCCTCTCTCTAGCAGGCACACGAGTGACTGTAATGGCCGCCGGAGGCTGCCTTATATAAGGGGGGGTGGGGCTCCAGGGCTTACTGTAGCCTGAATGGCTACAATGTGCCTGCTGACTGTGATGCAGAGGGTCAAAGTTGACCCTCATAGTGCATTATGGGGCGAATCGAACTTCCGGAAAAGTTCGCCTGGCGCAGGCGAACGCGAACCCCCAATGTTCGCCTGGAACCGTTCGCCGGCGAACCGTTCGGTACACCTCTACCAGCGAGTTCCGCCTCACATGCGGAACCGCTGGCACGGGTTGGTGGGCACACCGCCACCGCGGCTGACGACATGGTGGCGGGGGCCGATGGTGCAGCCGGCGGATGTCAGTACGCACTCGCGCGCGGACCCTGGGCCTGGCCTTTCTGGTACACAGAGGCAGAGGGTCGCGCGTGCAAGGAGGCAGGATTTGTACCTCCTACGTAGGAGGGTCAGCTGACTCTCCAGTCAGCTGACCTCAGCAACCCTTTTGATTGGCTGGGCGGCTGGGTGGCGCTGCTGATGCGCTCCCAGCATATAAGGAGCTGATTTTCAGTTGCTCCTTGTCTGCTGTCGTGAATACACTTCTGTGTTAGCGCTCAGACCTTAGTTCAGTGCCCTGGTGTTGATGCTAAGGATTTCACACCTTAGTTAGGATTGTATTTGATATTGTTTCTGTGTTTGACTCCGGCTATCCTTGACTACTCTCTCTCTCTACGCTATTGTACCTCTGCCTATCTGATTCTTGTTGCCAACCTCTGCCTGATTACCAATTACTCTTCTGCCTTCCGCTCCTGTACCGCTGCTGCCATCTCTGTTGCTGAACCTCTGCCTGTCTGACCATTCTCCCTTCAGTGGAACGTCTCCCACTGGAGGGTTATCTCTGAGGCTTGCCTCTCCGAGACGCCTGCCCCAAGCAGATGATTACTGCTAGGGGTCAGGATTCCTCACTCTGCCTGGTTAGAGGATCTAACTCACGGGGTTCCCATTCAGAGGTAACCACACCTCTGAGGAATTGCCGTGTGGTGGATATTTCCACACTTCTGTGATATATTACTGTCTTTATTGTGTTTCTTTTGCTGGGTGTCCAGAGGTTAGCAATATATTGGATTATCGGTGATACTGCAGATCATCAATAATCGGGTATATATCTGCATTTTTGGTGATACTGCAGATCCGATCGCCAATAATCAGATTCTCTCTGTGCGCTGACACCAATCATTACAGTTTATTAAACTGAATCTTGTGAACACAACAGGTAGGTATATGCAGTGATGAGGTGGGTGCACTGAACACAAGAGGTAGGTATATGCAGTGATGAGGTGGGTGCACTAAACACAACAGGTAGGTATATGCAGTGATGAGGTGGATGCACTGAACACATCAGGTCGGTATATGCAGTGCTGAGGTGGATGCACTGAACACAACAGGTAGGTATATGCAGTGATGAGGTGGGTGCACTGAACACAACAGGTAGGTATATGCAGTGATGAGGTGGATGCACTCAACACAAAAGGTAGGTATATGCAGTGATGAGGTGGATGCACTCAACACAACAGGTAGGTATATGCAGTGATGGGTATTACAATGTGCACCTGTCACACAC